>NC_046981.1:8629865-8944032 GCF_009769545.1 Cyclopterus lumpus
ATGATTGAATGAGGACGTTTGAATGATGATGATGATCCTCTAGAGTACTTGAACTGTGGTAATGTTGCATCTTGAAAGCTATTGTTGTCCTTCTGCATCTGAGCCCATCGGCCTCTCACTTCCATGCATTGCAACCTCAACAGAGGAAAGAACTTCACGCAGGCTCCAAATGCCAATCTTAAAGAATTATGAAATATCATCACCACAGCAGCCAGTATTTATCTGTTCCTGCATTTCAATTAAATTAGCGATGGCTTGACGAACCTGGTGGCTTTTCATTTTTCTCTAATTACCCCCTTGGATGTGAGGCAAGGCCCCAATTTTTACGGCACAGGTTCCTCATGGCCTGGGTCTGGTTCAACTCTATATCTCAACAAGCCAGAATTAATATACTATTGATAGAACCATTACTCCACCAAATTAAAGTCTTTGCTGATGGATTGGCTTGTAGTCTTCCGTCAGCCATGAAAGGAATAATTAGTATTCATTACTTCACACTCTACAACATTCCAATTATTAATGAACTTCAGCTGTGGATCCCCACCAGATCCATCATGGCTGCCCCAGCAGGTTGTATTAATCATCGACAGAAACAAGTGTGTGGGTCATCTGCAAGGGATAAACTTATAATCAGATTTACTATGATGAATTGTTAAGTCTGAACAGACAGGATTTCAGAAAAAGTTCAATGAACATGTGTTAAGATATTCAATATTCATGGTCATACATAGATCAGAGCAAGAAAGATGAAGACACTTTTGAGAGGGAAGTCAAAGCAGAAAGTCAATATCAGGTGTTTTCTATTTAAACTGTCATGTTTGAAAATCAGGTTTGACATCGGATAGATTCACCAAAGGCAGGGTGTTTAAAACGAGTGCCAGTTTAGAGAGCACGTATACAATTAAAACATTTTAAAGTCAAGTGGCATTCGTGTAAAGCCCCGTTCATAATTAAATGATACAATATACCCTCATATGACCTAATGCTGCGATTGTAAATAATCAAGATGCAATGTGTCATCGTAGAGAGTGTAAAGTTGATTCAGTCATATTATTATTCTGTTTCCAAAAAAATGTATGCAGACAAATTCCAGCAAATCACAGATCAGCTTTATGAAATGATTGAAGCTGAATTGGTTTGCCATAATAATGGAGGGCCACATAATTTAGTGTGATACAGGCCATCCTTATTGTGGGAGACAGGAGTCCTTATGCATAACCATGACTGTCCTTAATTCAGCTTTTACACTGAGGTTTGGCTGGTCAATATTCATCACACCTAAAGAATATGAACACACGAATATACATCTATCACCCGTCTTGAGGGGCCAATCAATATGTTGGCCTCAGGGATTCAGAACACGTGCTGCAAATTCATTTATAATCTAAAGAGCGGGCAATAATAATGCATTCAGTCAAGTCTTACTGGTGTTTCAATGCTCAGTGAGATTCAACCATCTGGCAAATCTGCTCCTATTTTCTATCACCACAAACCCATTGGGACGAGTTGTGGGAACATCGACTTGTGTATCAGCAGGGATACAACAACTGTACATTGATTAAAAGGTGTTTGGTGTGCAACAGTCCAATGGTAAACAGATCCAACAAAACAAAGCATTTACTGTTGGAGAGCTGGTTTAATACTTTGTATGTGTATTTGTTTTAGTCTTAATCGTACACTGTAAATGTAATGTTTGAGTACTAACCTTCCTCTCTTAGTTGTGTTTCTACCCAGCAGAGGCTCCAAGACTGGGTCTACCTTTTCCAGCAGATTCTCTATCAGAACTGTTTCACCAGAAACAAGTGCTTGTTCGATCACATCTAGATACCTATGGAACAAAAAAGCAAACAGAATAAAATGGGTGGAACAAATTTATATTCCCATTTGTATGCTACCCTATTTTAGCAGTCCCTACTGGATGTTGGTAAAGGTTTCAGACTCTGAAACAATATGGATTAACAAAAACAACAGACAATACAAACTAATATATTTAAAGGCGCTTTAACTGCAATCAGAATACAGCCCCTTCTCACCCTTTCTGTCCCAGCTGCACCACCCTCAGCTCTGGCCCCAGCCGGTTTCTGATCCACTTGATGCCCTGCTGCTGTGGGTCGATGATGAGCGGCCAACGCTCACTGGTGGTCAGGATGGAAGCATTCTCGGTGGACATCCTATCATTTGGCAGGCCCTGGTTATGCCAGGCAGCCACAGTGGCATCATCTGTAAGCATGAGGATTGGATCCAGGCCTTCTGTCAAGGGCACAGAGACCTGGAACAGAAACAGAGGAGTGATGTCACTATAGTTGAAACACTGTAGGCAGTATGATGAGCTCTGGTTCACAGACGCTGTGGATGTTTGTAGAGAAGAAAAGATTTGACTTTCTAAGCAACTGCAGTCTAAACAAAACAAAAGTGTTGCAACACCGAGAGCCGTACCTTCTGAGACTGAAGGAACGGTATCCATGCATCGTGGAGGAGCTCCACACGATACTGTCTGGTAAAGTAACCCATGTAAGAGACGAATGCTGAAGTGATGAGGACATCACCACACAGGGTTTTCTGTTGTTTTTCATACTCAACAATTGCCTTGGACCAGCGCTTCTTCTCCGACTGCAAGACAAAAGACCAGTCTTTAATATCATTTTAAAAATACACAGGATACACCAAATAAACCTTCCCATTTTAGCCCATCTGAAGAAGATTTAAATCTGAGAACGCTACAGTGCAGGGACATGAACGTGCTGGGCAACTTCCCACTACATTTATTGTACAAATTAAGAAGATGTGAGCAGTAAAGCATACAATGACAATTCCCTTAAAATAGCTTTGAATGTGTGGCTGTAGATTCACTCTGCATCAATTTAGCATTCATTAAAACCTTCAATACAATGACTGTGACAGCACTACAACAATAAATCATGCATGGCATTTTCTTACAAGGGGCTGAGGATCTAGAATATGTCACATAATAAATTCTCAGACAGTTAAAAATCACTATAATTTTACTCTAATGCATTATGGATTGCCTGTAATATCACTCAGTCTGGGGTGAGACATTGTTAATTTTCAACAGCTGTTGAGGCTTTGAGGTAAGTTAATGATTAAATATAGACGGCCTGATTTATTAGTCTGAACACTATTGCTTCCAGGTCAATGCCATAAAGACAAAACATTTATCTTGATATGCTTAATAGCCAAGCTATTCCATGCAAACCACATTTATTTTCTGCAATAAAAAAAATTACAAAATGGCCACTATAATCGGCATATTTTATTTCATATTAGCTTCCATAAAGATAATAGATACTGCAGCCCGGAAAAAGTCATGCACAGGAGTGCATAAGAGTTGTATACATATTCAACAAATTATACAAATATGCAACATTCAACATTTATGTATTCCATATATTCATATTCCACAATTTCCCCTGATACTTTTTCAATTTGTAAAAAAACTTGAGATGTAATTATTATTTCACTACAAACTAGAGATTGTGCAAGGACATGAGCACATAAATGCATGTACGCACACGCACACACACACACACCATGTATATAACCTAACCTACTTATACAGTAAACACAAACACATTCTGTACACACAACCTCTCTACTGCACTGCCTGAGAGCAGAATGATTGCCATCTCTATTTGGATACCATTCAGTCCGCCAGTTGCCAAGTTCAGCCATGCGTATCCTGTGGTCCAGCCCTCTCTACCTGTCTCACAAGTCCCTAGTATGCTGCTGGGCCAGGCTGTAAAAATCTCCCTTTGCCTGATCTACTCACACAACTGTCAGGCTCGCTAGCCAGGACATAACAACGTTGAGTCCAGATTACTGATGCAATTCGATTACCAGCACCTCTCCATGCATGCCTCCCGCAAATTGACAATTTACTCAATGCCAGGTCAGCCCCAATGATACCAACAAACCCCTTTATGTCTTTATGTTTACCTCTAAGCCCTTAACCAGTCGGTTGGCCAGCTCTATGGTCTGGTCGGTACGCATCACCTCCTCCTGACAACTGATTTTCTCAATTGTAGCCTTTTCAACTTGAGTAGTTAGGCACTGGAGGGTTGCATCAAGATCCTTGAGAAACAAATTAAAAGGAAGTGAGGGAAATTAGACACCATTAAAAAAATCTAGCTTTTAGACTAAGTGACCTAATTGAGTATAATAATAACTATGCACTCACTGCCAATTTCTTTTGAACCGCTAACATTTTGGTTGTTGCTGTGGATAGATCAGCATTAGCTTGAGATAGTGCATGCCTCTTTGGAATGACCTCGCAATAAATCTGAAAAGAAAAGGAGGCATACTATGAAAAATAAGCTCCTTAGTAAAGAGCAAACCTTCTGGTACAGAAAATACAGAAAGAATGGCGTTAACATTTATCAAAACAACAACGTAGCTTAAGGAATTGCCTGACCTCATAGTATCTGACAATGTTAATAGTCCAGGCACAGAGACCCGCTGCAGCTGTAGATTTGGTCCGAACTAGATCAGGGTGGAACTCTGGGTTTCTCAGATACTCTTGTTTTACCACAGTCAAACAGACCTCAGGGACATGCTCCTTGTCATATGACACCAGGGCTTGTAGGAAATCATCCACCTGACAGAAGTAAACAAAATACATGGAATACATTAATTACAGCACCAGCATGTTGGGCTGAAACCAGTATTAAAAAAAAAATGAAAATGAGAATGACAGAACACACAAATCAAAAGAGCTTAATACTGATGTTTATAAGAGACAGCCCCCCATAACAAGGCTTAAAATACAAATTATATAATATCTGGTGTAGTGTGAAATTTATGAATGGATTTGGTATGACCTATAATCGTTGGCAATGGAAGAACTCTTAATTGTCATAATGAAAAAGCATAGTGAACTTATCTGAATGCATTTAGATTTGCATGTAAAATATAAAATGTATCATGTTGAATGTAAAGGGGTTTAAAAACTATATATATATATATATTTATTATCTCCACTAAATGGCACTGGCCTTTCCTTTTTTCAACTGTCGCCCACCTACACCTAACGTTAAGAATCCCAGTGAAAAATAACCGTTTTAGCATGATATATATAGATTTATTTTTTTTTTTTTAAATCATCAATTTAAAAAGGGATGTAATAGATGCATGTTATCACTTACACTTAAAATAATCAACAACCATTAAGTAATTCATATTAACCAATAAAGAAAAACATCCAAGGTGCTTTTGGAAAAGAAAGAATTAACCTTCAATTCGTGCTAAATTCTACAGGCATTTTAAAAACCAAATACATCTTTTTATGGCCACACTTGCACTAATAGCGGCGAGCGGTTGATAAGCAGGTTGACACACTTGCACCCCTACTGAGTGAGCATATTCATAGAGCCATCCAGATGTAATGTGAGCAATGGAGAGATGCTGGCCATGGCCAGGGTCAAGGCCCACACACAAATTAGATTGGCATTAATCAGGCAGATGTGTTTGACATGATGACAGCTTAACCTTGCCCATGAAGGCCCGCGCCGCCTTCCAACTCCGATCCTTAGGCACCCGACCACAGGGTGCTAGCAGAACCATCACAGCTGCTGCTACGTTGACCACTGCCACTGGAGGGTTTGGAAAGGCCTTCAGCTCAGTAAGATTCATCTAAAAAAAGAATAATAAACATCATATTGTCTTTAGAATGAGCCAAAGATTTAATGGATTAGTGTCTTGTTTGATCAAATTGAGCACTTTGTTGAGGGTGTCCAGTGCTGCTGTAGCCGCTGTCAGGGATGGCTCTGCCTTATCTAGGTCATGTTCGCAGTCCTTCTGTTTGACAAAAACTTCTGCCTGGATGACAGCAACCTGCACAAAAGCAACAATAATGAAATAAATCACAAAAAGTGCATGTAGTGAATGGTGTGGTATGAAGAGTGCAATGTCAAAAAGTGAATAAAAAACAAAATGTGATAGGATAGCTCACCTTTTGTGCTTCGACATCTGCAGCCTCTCTCTTGCTGCTAACCCTCTCAGTCTGCAGTCCAGTCTTTGTAATTAAAGCTTCAATATTCAGATTTTTAAAGGTCAATTCAGCTTCTTGGGATGCCAATTTTGCTTTTAGATCTTCTACCTAAAATGGAGAAAAACAATTACACATACTTCAATGTGTAATATACTTGATGTCAAGTGAAAAACCCACACTGTTTAAATCTAGTACTATTCCTAATGTTACTACTTCAACCTTGCAGCTCAAAAACCTAATTTAAACGCTCACAGTATATAATAAAGACGTGTACCTGAACGGCAGTGGTTTGGAGTTTTTGAAGGCCGCTGTCAAGCCGGTTCATCTTGTGCTGGAGCTGAGCCCGGCTCTTCTCCAGAAGGTTCCTGTACAAGGTGATTTGCTGGAGAAAGCTCTTGGGGGTGGTGTAATTGTACCTCTTCTCATTGCGCTGGTATTTTTCACTTGCCTGGTTGACACTGGTGTGAACGTAGGCCATGAAAAGACTGATGGATTCCTGGACGGCAGGCTGTAAAAATAAGCAGACAAGGGGGGGGAGGGGAGAACAGGGTGAGCTGAATTGAGTAGAGTTTAACATCCCCAACCTGATGGGGACTGAAATATTATCTTCATAAATTTTGAATTCATCTACGAGTTTTGCCATTTTACTTGGCCGGCTCTGACTTACTCAATCTGAAATTTAGGTGCAGCTAGCAGGAATGATTAGGCTTTGAAACCTCTATGAAAATAATGTGTTTAGACTACTGACATACAGCTTGTAAGACATGCACACTGTTTACATTATCTCTGATGTCCTCCAACTTTCTAAACTGTCTACAGGAGCTGTTGGACTACATTCCAACTAGGTATTCATCATATGGTGCGCAATGACACAGAGCCTCTATTAATCATATAGTTAGCGATCAATTAAAGCAAAAACAAATGAGCAGACAATACAAGGATCAAACCTAACCATAACTCACAAAACGCCATTGTTAATGATCATGGAGCCGGGAGGAAAAAAATCATTATTAATTAAGATCTGACATAATGTTTTTTGACAAAGTATGCTATGTTCAGTTGAGTTGCGAAAGAAGTTCTCATTGATTGGCCGTGTGGAACAACTATTAGTGGGTTTTACATTTTTTACTTTAAATAAATGATAATTTCTTGTTAAACAGTCATTAATGACAAAAAATATACAGTAATGTGTGACATGTTGTTTTGTTTTAACTTTTCAAAATATTTTATTATTAATGCCCATGAACTAAAATGATCACAAAGTTATTTTTGAATCCATGAAAAAAAAGGAAATGATTAACTCCTCTTCTGAATAGCATTCTATACTACCAGGACTGCAACTATTGATTAATTTCTTTATGGATTCATCTGCTGAATATTGTCTTGATTAATCGCTTAGTCTAACATGTCAGAAAATTGTGGAAAGAGTATTTTCTCCATACATCTTATCTTTGTCTGTCTTTACAATCGTGGACGACAGCGAATGCATTTTTGCTTTGAAAATTACAAACACAATTATATGATTATTACAAATAGTGGCAGTTTCATTTTCTCTCAATCAATTAATCGATTACTCGTTGCAGCTCTAATTACTATCCGAATGCGCTAATGTTGGAATACTGGTGTACTCCAGCTGCTGCTACAACCATTACTCAACACCACCTCCTACCTCTAATAATATTAGTGCTGAAGTTACCTCTTCAACTCTTACTAAAGTACTAATGCTCTAATAATTAATAGCAGTACTACACCCACAGAACATCCACACGTGGTAAGATGTACACGCACAAACAGTGGAAAGTAATGGTCTGGCACATGTTCACACATGTGATGACACTTCCTGGTTGTGACAGCTGTGCCTCCTTAGAGAGTCATTATGTGCTTAATCACTCTTATCTCATTAACATAAATGATCCTGGGTTGTGATCGTTCCACTGCTATGATGGAAAACAATGGTATGCCTGCACTCACTGTGAGTCTCCAGGCATGTGTTCAGCAATTTGTCAGTACCTCAACAGAGAACTAACGATGAGGGATCTATGGAAAAGTTAATCCAGCTGCACTGTAGTAATTAGAGGGTGTTCCTTAAAATCTAACTCAGTTTGATATAAGGGGGTACAAAGCAAACCTAAGGAAGGTACTGTACTGTATGTCACACCTATGGATGCATCTCGGACAGCTGATACTGTTATTTGGTTAAAGTTCACACAAAGCAGGGAGCCACAAAATAACCATTTCATTCAGAATTTCAAAATGTGGATGACAGAGATTGGGTTCAAAGGCCTGACCTCGATGTCTTCGATCTCTTGGATGAACCTGAGGCTGACCGAGTGCAGAGCTTCTGAGGTCCAAGGATGGAACCAGTCGACTGTGGTGCATTGTACGAGAGCAGGGAATCGACGGGCACGAACACGGAGAGCACTGCCAACGGGAGACAAACACAGGACCACCTACAAAGAAGGCAGCAGGGAAACAAAGAGTCACCCAAGCAGTCATACACAAACAGGTCTGTACAAACATGCATCCTCATACTTAACCACAACAAGATTACTAGCCAAGTGCACTTGGGAAAATCAACACATAACTAGCAGCCTTCTGGGCCCCCACTTTCATCGCCTTGGCATGTTGACAGGCAGCCACATTCCCAGTTGGCTGGAGCAGACGGTGGCACTACCAGAAGCCCTGTACATGTGTACCGAGACAAGAATTTCCTTCCTTTTAACCCCCCGGTTTGTCTGGCTCTGTTAATAACGCATGTCAAACATATTTAATAACACTTCACAACAGCTGTGTTTTTAATTGTGTGGCTCAAATGATATACAGAGTATGTGTACAATGTTCTTAATCCTTTCTGGTTGTGCATACCGCCTATGAAGGCACTATCAAAATCCTCTTGGAAAAAATTGTTCTGTTAAGGGCAGCTAGATGTTGCTCCAATATATAAAAAACACATTATATTACACACTTGTCTATGTAATATTCATGTCAATTCAAAAAGTACAATATCTTTAAATAAGAGGTCCACCAAATAGGGGTTCTATGGAAGGCTATAAAAGGAACATGTTGTAATTGTTATGTATAAATTAACTGTGTGGTAAGTCCCTTTGGCCAGACTCAATAACTACAATGATCAAACTTAAGAGAACTAATGTTCTTTCTAAAACTGAGGCATTTTGTAGCTGCACGGTTCTTTCCTAAAAGTGACAGTCTCTCCAGAAGAAATAATAAGATGTTAACAGAAGGCCACTCACTAAGACAGCATCCCAAAACAGTGGTGACAGATAATCAAAGACATTGTCAAGACAAAATCTGCCTAAGTGAAACAGCAATTATACATCATTAAATGTTATTATTTTAGACCAATAAGTCTAGAAGCACTGGTGAATAATAATTTCTGTAGATGGAATATTTGAACTAGACCGTGAGCTGTAGTCGAACTCGGTCAGTGAAGAATCTCCAGCAGTTGTCCCTGCTGTCCAGCAGTCCGAGGGCTCGGACCTCAGCTCTCACACCAGACACAATACCTTCAATCTCCTCCTCACTGAAGAGCTCTGGAACTTCTCCTGGAGATAAAGACACAATCATAATCACAGTCTGACAAGCTGTTGTGATCAGTATCCACTCATCATACGTTATGATTTCAAAGACTGAACAAGTTTGATAATTTATGATGTTTTCTAAAGCAGAAAACGCTCAAACAACGAATGATTACTGTATAGTTTAGGTCTAACCTGATGCCAGTAAATCATTAATAATGACCAGAAACCGCTCATCAGGTATCTGTGAATCAGTCAGGAGCAGAGCCACACGCTGGTTCTTCACTCCAGTCTTCAGGAACAATTCTGCCAGATCCATCTAAATAAAACAACACGTCATGAATGGACGGCAACTATACTGTATAATGGTCCACTAGAGAAAATAAAATCAACGATAATCAATGAGATTATCACAAGTCCCATGATTACACCTTCATTTTTTAAGCGGTTATTCAAATTAAAAATATGAAATTAAATTAAACTTCAAAGCTTCGATGATGAGATAGTAAAACATTTCTCAGTGGTATTAAATAGTAACCCCACTCACTTACAAAATACAAATTTTCATAAAAGTAATTTTAATGAAGTGATACTGCACTTGATGTTCTGTTTGGCTCAATATGTATTTACCTTGAGGTCCTGGATGCTATAACCCTTACTCAGAGTGATTTGGAAGACTTCCACAGAGGATATGTAGGCGGCCAGGCGAGTCAGGCTCTGCTTCCCACTGCCCCCGACCCCAACCAGTAAGCCATGAGCCCTTGGAGACTCCAGGATACGACTGATGCGACAGCTGGTAACAACACAATCTTTGTTATGCCATGAAACACCTCTATGCGACCAAATATAAAAAATCTTAATATGTCATCTCCACATCAGCTGCATGGATGCTTTTAATATATGCCAATAACACATTATATTATCTTCCCTTTCTGCATTAAACTGCCTTTATGTGGTTTATAAGATCTTCCTTTCGTTGATGTGTGTTTTGTGCGTGCGGTATCATTTTGGGGGCAAAACATTCCAGTAACATTTTCAAAGGAAATCATTTCATTAAGTTCACTATGATCATTTTAATTTTTGTAATAACATGCAAACAAGCTATACTTACACGTGTTGCATGGCATCTTCAAACAGTACCAGATTCATGGCTGCATTGAGCTCATTGTAGCTCTCCAGGGCATCTTTGAGGACGGACCTGAGCACAGCCCAGTCTGTAATCGGAGCATAAGAGGCTTCTTTGCCCATTTTGGCAAAGTGGGAATAGAGGAGCGGCAGCTTTGTCATTTTGTTTTCCTCCAGTCCCTGGAAGAGGATGAGTATATTAAATAATTGATGTACCTTTTTATCTGGAGGTGAAGAACAGCCATTTATACTATGCGTCTTTTATTTATTTTTATAAGAATCTGTATTGCACCTCAAAGCATTCATGCACAGTCTCCATCTGGAGCTTTCGGAAGAGCTGCAGGTCCTTGACGTCTATCAGTCTGTCTGAGTACACTCTGCAGGACTCGTGGAGCCACAACAGTGCCAGGTCAGTGATCTCTTCTACACTGTCAGGCCCAGCGAACAGGATGCCCTGAATAACACAGATGATTGTATGAATATTGCACTTTTCTTTCAAAAGTCCAATCGCAAAAAATGCTCACTATTGGTACTACCTGAAAGACATTAGACAAATCGCGTAGATTAAATGTGTAGTGAAATTTGATGGCTGTGGGCAGAAAGCTGTGAGCCATCTTGTGATGAAGCGTTATGGCAGCTTGAACAACAGCACCAGTACTCCTCTGAACCAGTGGACTGAAAAGCTGCTGCTTCAGGTGGCCACAAAGGATCTGACTGAAGATTGACATCTGAGCTTCAGGCGAAGGAAAGTTCACCGCGAACACTGAGAAATGTCTCTGTGGAGTAGAGGCACAATCAAACGTCAGCAAATATAGAGCAGGTCATCATTTTGATCATTAAAAGATGCCAGTTTAGGAATGACTTCAGTCTCACCCCAACATCTTACAATATATAATTGGTAAGCATTTTTTATTCAAAATAATTTATCTGGAAATATGTTTTCAAAGTAAATGTCACAGCCTTGTCTGTAGTAGCAGTACTAATAATAGCAGTAGGAGCAGTAATAGCAGCAGTAGCAGCAGTACTTCATGCGTCGTTAAAATACATCCTAACCATGCTGCCACTTGAGTATAAAATATTATGTTGAAAATCTGTTACATGTTTTGTTTATGATCCAAACCACACAGGAGTTTTTCCTAATTGCTGCTTATTTTCCATGCTGATCCTTTTCTCTACAACGGAAATGGGTTTCTGAGAACTTTCTACAGATTAAGATCTACCATAAAATCACATTAACTAAACGGATAAACTGTGTCTCTGTCAAAGGGAGCTTTAAAATAACAATGTGTACACTAATTCAAACAGGCATTAATTAATCCTCACTTAAAACTACACTATACCGAACATTTGGAACGTTTGCATTGAAGAATAAATTATGCTGCTACAGTATGCTTCTTTTAATCCAACATCAGAAAATAAGATTGAGGGCAATATAAGTGGGAAACATACTTGTAGTCTGGGGTTGATAGTGAAGCTCCCAGCAGTTGGATTCATACACACAACATACTGGGTATTGTGTATTTCTTTTATGCTCAGTTTCTGCCTGTCATACCTATAGAGGGCAAGAAAAGACGGCTTGGTGTAATAAGCAGAACACACCATAGTTTGGCAAAAATATTTCATGTTGTGGCATAAAACGCAACTGAAAGACTGGCACAAATTGTAAGAGGTCTTCTCACCAGTGCCCATAATCCAGATGCTGGCGTATAAGTGTGTGAGGTTGCACTGTTCCATAACTGTCGACAGCGGGCATGTTGATGTCATCTATGAAGTAGAGCATCCTTCTGTTGCCTACAGGCGAGTAGCTTCTGCCTGCTCTTTTCTCTAGCTGTCGCTCGAGAATCCCTACAAGAGAAACCAAAGTGATTTGTCACAAATCTACAGCAAAAATAAAATCAGCTAAACTACACAAACAATATGTTTTTTAAAGAGCTAGAATAATCTCACACTTGTCAAACCAACTTTAGCAATGTGAGGATATCATATGACTAAAGTAATGATTGCAGTGAAACTCCACAGTCTGAATCTGAGCATTACCAGCAGATGGTGCCACCGTTTACTTGAAGTTCTAGTCAGTAAAGAACAATCAGAAAGCCTCACTCACCCTGCAGCATGAGGGAGGTAGTGTAGTAGTTGAAGGGTACTTTTGTTGTCATGTAACTCTCTGGCAGACAGTCAAACTTGTTCTTGACAAGTGCAGTCTTTCCCACTCCAGCATTCCCCACAAGCATTACTGGCTGTCTCCTCTCCAGCAACAAGTCCATGAAGTACCGAAGACGCACAGTCTCTGCTGTGTGCACCAGAACAGCCTGCAATCATAGAAACAGCAGGGAGACAGAGAGCAGAAACATACATAGTTATTATGGCTTTCTTTGAGTGTGATTTATTGACAGACATGTGTTCAGTGAATTGTATGTGATTTATAATTTCTTGTATTTCCCTAGTACAGCACAACTATTCTGTCATAATAGCATCATTTGTTCAGAACAAAACCCCACTAATTATGGCTCAGCAAGAGCCTTTGGAGCATTCACAGCTGTACGCAGGAGCATAAAGAAAGACAATAGCGTGTGGGTGATAGCTCAAGCCTTGTTGCTCATGCCTTCACCCCCACACAGTCTGGTATGGGGTGTAGTAGATGGTAATCAGACACAGTGGAAAGCCTATCATCCATTCGAGCACCCCTGCCATAACCTCATGATTGGACTTCACCCTCTCTTATTATGTTCATTGAGGCAGACATGTATTTTAAATATGCCTGTATTGTTCATTTTTGGTTATTTTTCTTGATGAAGGCTGCTTGTGAAAGAAAGTGTTGTTGTAGTTACATGAAGGGTGCTAATATCTCCTTTTTTATAAAAGTGTATATGTTCTTACCTGTAATGGTGTACAAGTTTCCATTTCAAAAGGAGGCACAGTCTCGCTCCAGGGCAGGAACCGTCTGGTTTGAGGGTCAAGGTAGGAGTCAAACACTGTACCCTGTGCTGGCAGCTTCACTGTCTTCATTTCTTTGGTCCACCATTGACTGAACTCCACCCGGTAATCATAGAGCTGGACAAATCATTGAAGATATAATATCATGCATTAATTCATATAATTTCAATGAAAAACCCCACTATTAGTTTAAATTGTTGACAGTTGAGCTTATATTATTCTTGTTCACTTGTCTGTCAGAAAAGGGCACTTTGTTGCACACCACCCTATATTGATACCTTCCAAACAGAAGTATAAAGACAAATCAAGGAGTAAATACAGTGGAATATTGAAAAAATGCATAATTTCTGTGAAGGGACAACTGTTGAGTTTTGAGCACATATGAAATAAAACCAAAGCTTTCTTAGCTTTATGAGGACAATTATTGTCATGTCTAAACCCATGCACTAAAATCGTCGGTATAGTTACTACATGTAAGTAATTGACAAGTTAAAAGGGAAATACTATTCTTAATGTCACCCACTTGAATTAAATGAAAGTAATACCTGATCTTGAAACAGGGCCCCACCAAAAGCCCAGATGCAGGCAAAGGTGAAGTAGGTCTCATAAAGCTCACGTGGAGAGTCCGATGGAATACTTTCTGGTGTTAGAAGGCAGTCAAGCAAAGTGCACAGGGTCTAAATAAGAAGAAAAAAAATATTGACGTCTGATTTGCTGGCTGTGTAGGCATACAAAGGAAGTGATTCACTGCATGTGCTTTTGTACCTGCACCATAGAGTTTTCTGGGATAGGAGTGATGGTCTTGAAGCTGTTTCTCATCTGTTCTAGACAACGAGGAACATATTTTTCAAACAATATGGTGAGGTGGGCCTTTTCTGTCTGGCGTTCTCGTTGGTCGATCCAGCTGGCAACGTACCTGAGCAGGAAGGAATCATTTTATATTGATGAGCTGATATGATCGGGATCTAAATGAGTGTCCTTTGTCTTTTGAATATAATAGATTTACACAACATAGTCACTTTGGTGCAACAAGCACAACACATGAAAAACAGCGGTGCAATGAAAACCTAAAAAATGCTTTGATATTAATACAAAACTGTGACTCACGGGTTCCAGCCCAGGTCCTGTTGGTTGACATAAAGAATTCCTGCTCTGGACACAGTAGCAGGAGTGGCCGTCCTGAGGTGACTGATTTCAAACACCAGTCTCATGGACGAAGTGAGTGGCACGCGTTCATTACTGGCCAGAGTCAGAACCTGAAATACGTTATGAAGCATTACGGTTTCCTCATATCATAACATTTGCATGGTCAATATGATGGACAAGACTCTACCCAAACGATAAGGAAAACACCTTCATATCTCATCAGGTGTGACGGAGATGCTTTAGAATATTTCAAAGCAAGATCACTGTGATTCATTGCTCTGGAAAAATACTTCCATGTACTTACACTCCAGGAAGTGATTGCTGAAGGAGGGGGAAATAAAAAAAAAATTCTATCTATACCACCTTGGTTGCGATGTGTTGTACAATAGTGAATGAGTGAACAGGAGGGAGGTACCTTGTTGTCATCCATCACTGTGTTGAGTGATTCAATCCACATCGGATCAATGTCTCCATCCAACACAATCCACTTAGGTCCTATGTGGGAGATGTTTGCTTGCTCTCGCATCAGTGATGAAAGCAAACCTTACATAGATGAAGAACGCAAACCACAACTGAGATTACAAGGTATTAGCAGTGTTTGGATCTAGAATGACTTTTACATGTTGTCATCTCATCTAAAGTCAGCTTTGTTTACCATCTTTCCATTCTCGAGTTGCGTGGTGGATGAAGCCAAACAATTCATCTCTGTCTACTGCCTTTGGATTGAGGTCATTCCATACAGGCTTCCTCTTCAGGTTTACATAGGTTTTATGGAGAACTCTCAATATCTATTGAAAAGATAAGCAAGTGATATTTCATGTACATCCCCAAAACAAATTAAGCATTTACTTTCACAATCTGTAATGCAATTAAATCTAACCTGGCTTTTCCCAGTCCCAGCGTTTCCAACAACAAAGACAGAATGACGCACTGCCATGAGTTCCTCCAACTGCACCACCTGACAAAATAAATGTAGAAATAGATTATTTCATTCATTTTGTAAAGCATTGACCAGCTATACACCATATCATCTCAAACCTTAAGGATGAATGTCTCCTCAGGCTGGAGCCGCAGCTCCAGCGTGGTTTTTCGGACAGCCTTTTCAAATTCACAGTCTCTCTCTCTCTCCACCTCCAAGCCTGGGAACAGATCTCCCAGCAGTCCCAAGAAGACAATCACATCCTCAGTGACAATTTTAGGCATGTTGAAGTCCCTCAGCGCACGCATCAGCACCTGGGAAGTCAAATTCACTTATAGATTATAGAGTCTTCCTCTTGTGGCAGTGAGATGACATACACATGAAAGTCACCTGATCCTCTGGTCTACTCTTGTCTTTTCTTCTCAGTGCCCCTGCAACAACCAGGACAGACTTGACAGCACGCAAACCCCAATCATAGTGGTCCTAAAAGACAAAGGAGAGTAGACAGTAAATATGTGTATTCCTGTGTTTACACTTGCCATAAATCATATCATACAAAGAACAAAGATGGCTTCATGCAACGCTGTGGTCCTAAGGTATAGCTGAACATATTTATTATTGATGCTCTCTGCTCTAATCCAACATTATGAAATATAACAATGCTATTAAGTGCTTTTCTCCTACCTGCTTAGAGAGCAGTTCTTTGCAGAGAGTGTACAGAGTGATAAACTTCCTGGCTAAAAGTTTAGCATCCCGGAAGCCTTCAGCAACGAGCATTATCTCACAAATAAGCTCAGTGTCAGGCACCACCATGGCACAGGGTCTGCAGCAGGACACAGACAATGGTAAATGGTAAATGGACCTGTATTTGTAGAGCGCTTTTCTAGTCTTCCGACCACTCAAAGTGCTTTAACACTACATGACATCATTCACCCATTCACCCCCATTCATACACTGATGGGAGGGGCTAAGGTTCCACCTGCACATATGGAGTAACTAACATTCACACACAATTTTGGGGTAAAGTGTCTTGCCCAAGGGCACATTGACATGGACTAGTGGAGCCGGGGATCGAACCGTTGATCCTCAGATTGTCGCCCCTTACAATTACAATGCAGACAATAAACTGAGTAATGATGAGTAAAGACACACTATAAACAAAGTTACTGTATCACTCTCACCTGAAAAGAGCCTTGAGGTTCTCGGGTAGCTCCGTCCTGCCTGCATAGCCAGGGTTCATGGTGATGAAAATCCCCACAGAGGGCTTTAAGACAATGTCTTCATCTAAGAACAGGAACCTATGAGGTTGCATAAAGGTTTAACTGACTGACTCTTAGAGTGTAAAGGCTTCATGCATTCAGCTTTGGCTGTTTACCTTTTCTTTTTTGAGCGGATGGCGTCGTGTATAGTTTTGACCTGCACTGCGACAACTGACAGAACATCCACAGCGATGCGATTGAACTCATCAAAGCAGCCCCACGATCCAGTCTGGGCCAGACCCTTGTAGATATTACCAATTGACTGAATATGAGGTAAAAAAATAAAATAATGTTGCATTAATCATACATTACTGAAACCATCAAAATATGAACTGAACAAAGGTAATAATTATGAATTGTCCGCTGAATGACTTTCACACCTTGTAGTCCATCTGCTCAGAACAGTTGAAGATGTACACCATGACACCCATGGCTCTGCCAAGATCCTTAGTGGTCTCAGTCTTGCCTGTTCCAGCGGGGCCAGCTGGGGCTCCGCTCATGGACAGGTGCAGTGACTGAGTTAAGGTGATGTAGCACCTGAACATGCGCATGGCAACAGCACACAGGGAAACACAGACATGTTTTTTGGAAATGCTGACTGTAGCAAATGTATGTATTGAAACATTACATGGATAGACTGAACACTGATAGGCAGCAGAGTTACCGGTCTGTGAGGGGAGTGATGACTAGACGCGGTGTATTTCCAAGATACTCATACGAGTAAAGGAACTGGGCATCACAGATCTTGACGAAACAGTGACGTTGCTCTTCATACCAGCAATGCCGGAGCTGGGAAAGCCACTGGAAGGCCTGAGAGGTGGTGACCTGTGAACACATGTGGCTGCTATTAAACTATATCAAAGAGAGCATATGTCACAAGAGGTGAGGGCAGCAGGTAATATGAAAATCATAACTAGTTTAGTGTAGGCATCTTCAGCCCCTCTGTCGCGGCTCCCTAAAGCATTGACAAAATAACATGGAAATAAATAACTGTTATTTCTATTTAATTTTTTGCACAGTGGACACTATTTCAAAGGGAACACCTCTTATCTTGGAATTTGAGGTGATACTGTGTCACTGAACATTTTGAATATTGCTTTAACGGACATGTGCGTCACATCCTATTACGTCGCTGTCAAGCACCTTGGCCTGCAGGTGGCTAATCATGATTTGTGAAGCCCCGCCCTGAGTAAACTATCAATCCAAAAAAAGAAATGTCATGGAGGAGAATATAGTTTAATTCTGTGTGGACGTATTAACCTGTATGCTTGATATGTGGCAAGAAACAAGAACAAGCACACAGCATTTGCTGAAAAGTATCAAGCTGCAGCTCGTGAGATATTAAGGCGTCCGTTAGTAAAAACGTATCCGTCCTCGGGAGCGTTTCCAAACTCCTGCGGTTTGGGTGATCTAACTCTGCCATAGTGTGGACGCTCAGTGTACACGTAGCAAAAGACATGCGTTTAAAATGGAAACGTAGTCGTGTGGACATGGCCTAGTTATTTGATTTATTTCCCACAAATATGGAGAGGGGTTTAGACCTGCATCTAATTGACCTCTATGTAGGCCGGCACATGCCAGTGTATTTTTTTTTTAATGATATTATTATAACAGGTAAAATAGCAATACAATGTCAAGAATTGTCTTTATTCTTGTTCCATAATTTCATAAATAGAACAAACTATATTTTTTGTATATATAATATGACTATATATACAACTTTATAAAGCTGTGATATCAAATAGTTTCAGACAAATTATATTTGGTGGAAAATAGGGCAAAATGGCCGTTTGGATAGTAAAGGTTTCCAACCCCCGTTTAGTTCTATAGTTTACGATCTAGTCTGAACATTTGATGAAATGGAGGCTGCGCCTCTCTTGTTTCTCATTCCATAAACACTTTTAAAAAATCAAGAACCGTACTATTCCTATTTAGGTTTGTCATGTAATCTTTCATTGTTACCTCAAATTTTATAAAACCTTTTTATTTTACTGCATATAGGTTGCAAATGGAGAATTTCACTGTTACCATATGGAAAAGCTAAACACGGTAATATGGTCTTTTCCACACCATTATGATGAGAATTATATTTATAATGTCAAAGTTAGCTCAAACAGACTAAAAAGAATTGCTCATTATGGGATGATTCAATTGTTATTACCTTTTTGGCAATGAGGCTGGCAACAATGTCTCGAGCATGAACATCAATGGTGCACAAAGTCATGATCTTCTGTCTGTCGCCTGAGCTCAGCTCTCCCAGCAGCATGCCGATCAACAAGTTGAGCTGAGAAATCTGGAAGGGGAAAGAAAAGCATATTCAAAGCAATGCTAGACAGATAATAGACAGAAGTTAAGGTCAGTGTCCCGATATAAATGTACACACAAGATGAATTGGCAAAAATGTCTTGTTTCACTTGTATTGTATTGTTAAGTACTCTACAATAAGTCATTAAACTTAAACTCCATGCAGAACAACAAATACAGTTAGTATACGAATGTGGATCATGTGGACAATTGTACATAAAAATTAAAAAAAAGTGGTCTTTTGTTCTTGTTTTGCCTGAAACATCTTTGATGTCCTGCATTTGAAACTGGTCTTGTGCGACAGCAGATCCAATCAGTCCCGTGTGGAGGGAGAGATTATTCAAACAGCAACCAAGGACATGGTAACCTTAAATATTGCTGATGAAACTGACAAGAGTGATAATACTGTGTGAGCATAGCCCAATACAAGGCCTCACACACCCATCTCAGGTCACTCACTAAAGTAATTATGACAGCATTATGGAAAACGTGTCCAACGTCTTTAGCAGTTGCCACTTTACTCACAGATGACTATTTCTAAACTGTCAATTACATTAACTGATGTTGTAATAAAATGCATAATAATGCAAATAGATGTTGATTCAGTTGAGTTTTTGAGGCCATGGTTTGTGGTGTTGTACTGGATCAGTTGAGTTACAGTTTTTTCGCAGTTCAAAATATTGCGTTTGCCTTAAAAGATAATACTTGTAATGGTGGTGTTACCACATTATACAATGTACCTGTTTCTTGTGGTATTCTTTTAATGCAGTCTCAAATCCTTCCTCCAGTCTTTTAAACACAAGTTCCATATCATTGCTCCACCAGATCTGGGATCCAATGAGAGCCACTTGAGCAGGAAAGTCGAGAATCCACTGCTCTCTGGGCTTGTCCTCGTACACAGACACAGCCTCAGACAAGTGACCCCTCACACATTCCTTCATAGACTCTTCCAGACAAGAAAGCCATGCCTCCACCTAATGGAAAGCATTTTTACCATTAGTTTAGTTCTGTATCTTATGAAATGTAATAGCTAATTCAGATTATTTGATACTGAACATAATCTTACCGGCCCGAAACAGCAACATTCTGTCTGGAATGGGACGTATTCTCTCTCTTTGCTGTACATGCCCACTGCAAGTTTAGGATTATCCAACTCTTCGTTTTTGGCGAACTCAAGATCTGAGATGTTGTCAAATAATTTTGAGAGGTGAACAGTTACCTGCAAAAGACATTGAGTCGTTCAACTTTGTATTATAGACACAGAAGTGAAGTAGTGACACTGGACAAATACGAAAAACAAAAACCAGGGGAAATGCTACATTATATACCTCTCTGGGCCGACTCCCTTTGGAAAGGATGTCCAACAAGTCTGCAGATGAAATAAAGTAGAATCGTGGAAAGGCAAGTCTTTTTGTCTCCAAGTATTCGGCAAGAGCTTTTTCACACAATGTTAACCTGTTAAAAGAGAGAGTATGGGAATAGTGAACACACAACATAGACTGTGAATAGTATAATGAAAGTGTAATGAAATCAAAGTGACCTTGTTTGAAGATCCTCTAACTTCTCAAACAGATGAGGTTTGTTGGTGGCCTCAATGACATTTATAGTCTTAGCACTGTCCAACATTAACTCCTAAAAGAACCAACATTGCAATGTTTACAATGATGAAAAAAATGAATTTGCATAACTATATGACATATATTAGACACGTGTGCAGACCTGGAATTCTGCATCTATAGCTTGAAATCTGTGAGTATCTGCAGGCAGCTGTTGGCAGATGTCGTCACAGCTTTTGAAGATGCTTTTCAGGTAGGCCCATGTCCTTTGGACCTCAATCCAGACCATCAGCACAGAGTCAGCCACAGTAAGCTGTGTCTGTAGTTCCACTACCCGGAACAGGAAGTGATGTACATGCTTGCTCTGAAAGATGCCCTGGAGTTGAACCTTGAGAATTAAGACAAGGGGACATGTGTATAGTCTATCAAAATGATTGGGTCCAATGTAAAAGTCAAATACACCACACTACTGAAGCAATAGCCTCATATCCTTAACCTCATAACATGAGTCAGTTTAATTACAATGCATATTCAACTCCATCTGCATATCATGCCATAAAAAATGGGGGAGGGAAACAGTCTGTTTCCACAAAGATCTAGGCATTCAAGTGGCAAGCCTTCTAATTGCTGGCTATAACCCCCCCAATACATCTGGTGGACATGTACAAAGACCGCCACAGTGCAACAATGTCCTGTGTTCTACAGCAGCTATAAATCTAAGGACTCAATAGGGACCTCTCTACTCTCAGCTGTGCTGTTAGACAGTCAGACAGGGCGGCCCCTTTCTGCACTCTCATCTCTATTCAGCTCTTAACTATCAGTGCTTCTCACAGACAACTGGTCTTGAGAACTTTCAGAGCAATAAAGTCACACATAAAATCTTAGTATCAATATCAGAAGCTTAGATATTTACCTGATGGTCCTCAAGAGTTTCAACAAGTTCCTCATCACATTTAAGTAGTGGCACAGAGGTGTGGTAATGATCTTCATATGAAAGCTCCATTGATTCCCAAGTTTTACTTATTTCTGTCACAACCTGAAATAAAAAATAGTGGTAATCGTGTTAATGATAACACCTAAAGCAAATGTGGTAACTAAAGCTGTACATTGAAGTCCATGTAACTCTGATTTTATTTTTAGTTACTTAAAATGAAGTGTTCACTTATTTATTATGAAAATTCTCATTCTCCTGCTAAAAAAATAATAAGCTGAAAACAAACTCGTGAACATTTTTTGGGAGATTACATGGACCATGTTTGTGAGGTTGGCTCATAGTTCGACTTCATTACCTTTTTCATACGTTAAATGAAATTGATGACATGATGTATTTAACCACACTCAATTAATTGAAGAAGAACCTTCTCTATGGCCATTTCTTTGACTGCCTTATCCACGATGTTGCAAACTTCGTCTTCCAACAAATGGAGCTGCAGAGTCAAGAGGTCTTCCAAGGTGGTGCTGTCAGTCACAGTGAAGTCCATCTATATCAAAAGAATTATTGTCGAGATGCAAAGTTTCAGATTCAAATCGTGCAGGAAAGAAATATTGCCCTATAGTATAAGTTCTGCTGTGGGTATTTATGCACCTGTTTTGTTCTAATTAGCAACACCCAGTGGCGATCTCGTATTGCCGGGTTCTGTAGCTGACTCACGGCCCGAAGTGACGTCAACAGGTTCTTTACATAAAGGTCTAACCCAGAATACACATCCCACAAGCGAGCCTCTTTGTCGAGCTTCCGTATGTCCTACACAAACAGAAGGTAGGTAAACACAATTAGTTATTAGAGGCATCTGTTACAAATAGCAATGGTGCATGACAGCAAGACAGCAGGAGAGATATGCTGGTGTGATGTAGCACTGCTGGTGACCTCACCTTGGCAAACCTCCTCAATTCTGCATCCATCTGGTCCACGTTTATCTGCCTCCATTTGGTCATTGTCCAGTTTTCCACACTGCTCTGTATAGATAAAGACACATGTAGAGGGGTCAATGGGTTTAGGGTACTTAATGTGGACATTTAGAGGCTACACAGTGTTCAAAGAATAAAGGACAGCCTCCATAAGGAAAGACTGGTCAAGTTATTGAGTTATTGGGGCATTGTAGTGTGGAGATGAGGCATTCAGCTGTATTCCACTTGACACTATGCATTAAGCTACTTACCTGCACATAGACAACAATGTCCCACAGTTCTTTGAGGACAGTGATCTCTCGTCTGCAGAGCTTGATGTCTCTGTAGTCAGGAATAGTAACGTCAAAAAGATGTGTGGACTCCTGTAGCTCTGCTACCTCTTTCTCCATGTCTCGGACAGCTTTTTCAGACTAGAAAACAACACATGGTGATTGTTATCCAAAGTGTACAGGATAATACAATGTTATTTAAATGATATATATAATGGTTAAACTCCTACTTTCTCCAGACTGATGTAGGGGCACACTGCATTGTAATTAAAGTGTGGTGTCACTCTGAACATCTCCCTGAATTTGCTTTGTTTCTTCTGAAAAATGAGAAATACCACTTTAATAGCCTTCACACTTTGGTTCGAAATACCTTTTCTTCAACACTGTATATATATAAAATCTCTGTAAATAATAAGAGCTTAAAGTGACTTGTCACCTCAAAAGTCATGCACCGTCTCCGTATAACAATCACTTCTGCATTCTGCATGGGGGCCACCTCATGCCTCACTTTGAGGGCCAATTTTTTCGCCCCACTCCATTTCTCTGGAAGTTCCTGTCGCAAGAATTAGTTTGATTTCTCAAAGGTTGAATGGCCACAAAATGCATTTAGGGAATTAATTATCATTTGTTATCATATCATCTTATTTCTTACTTCAAGGTGGCCATAAAATATGTAACATCTATTCCTTTCCTTACCTCCAGCTGAGAATAGACCTGGTCTGGTATGGTCACTCCATACTGTTCCAGTAGGATTATTGTTTCCCTGAAAGGCTCAAACATCTTGTCTGTGGCTGCTTGTCTATCCCTGATAGCTAACAGGTGACTCATCACCTCCACCAAGCCACGGTGGTTTCCTTTAGCCACAGGCTGGCCTAGCCCTTGAACAGTGGCTCTTACGAACTTCTGCAGCTCATCAAGACTGAGTGGGAAAGCACGCACAGTGAAAACTGATGTTACAGTTTGGTCTGCATTTAATAGCTCTGAAGACATTTTTTATTTTACCTGTTTGTGACGTATGTCAAGAGGTGTTCTTTAAAAAGCCAGCTCCACTTCTTTATAGTGTTAAGGAGGCTCACTTTAAAGAACTTGATATCCACTCGAAACCATCCATTGAACACTGTGAAGTCTTCAAGCTTGGAAATTTCACCATACAGATCCTCATAATAATCTATCTGTAAAAATGACACCAAATCACAGATTGCAATTTAGACACCTGCCATATTTGGGAAATGTGATTCATGATTTTAAAAAGCATTTTACCTGTTCTTTGAAGTTATCGATTGTGGGCGGGCTCTCAAGGATTGCATCTGCTCCACAAGCCTCCATCTCTTCAGACGTAAGTACACTTCCATACAGAAGAAACTGGCTAAGAAACTCAGTCCTGTCATCTTGCCAGAGATGAGTGTAGCAGTCAAACTTTCTCTGGTAATGTATTGCTTTCATGAGAACGTTCTCCACTCGCTCCATTATTTCTTGTCTCAGGTCCAACAAATCGAGCATTTCATCCATTACATCCTGTAAGTGTAAGAGTTATATTACATGACATATAACATGAGGTGAATCTACTATTTGTAGAAAAAAAACACTATAATGAGTTTAGAAAGACAGAGTGGACTTCTTTTTTTTACATCAAAATCTACAGCAGAGTACCTGGTAACTCTCGATGCCAAGATGAGCAGCCACTCTGTTGATATTCACTGAAGTCTTGAATATGTCTCCGACCAGTCCTTCTATTAGCTCATAGAGGCCGTCCCCTGCATTTTGCTCCAATGAGGGGAGGTTAACCATTCCTGAGCTACTCAGCATTAACTGAGCCTCAAACAGAGGTGTCTGGTTTGGCCATGATTCCATGTTGTCCACAAGGAACTGAAGAGAGTGGCGGATATAGCTAAAGAGCCCCTCCACCACCATCTCATCCACATACTCAAGGTAGGACTGCCATGCTTCTGACGCAGGGTCAGTGTGGAAAAGGGCCATATTCTCCTGATGAAATTGTTACAACATTGGAGAGATGGTGAGCACAAAAACGTTTGGTTCTGTATCCCTTTTGATATCGGGGATGGTGCAGGTTGACAAATTCAATTTGAGGGGTTTGATCGCCTTCAGAATACTAGAGAATAGCTAGAGCATGTATATGTACAAGGCTTCCTATTGGGACAAGTGTAAAACATATCCGGTAAAAAGAGAAATCTGTCAAATCAGTCAAATTTGACCAGAATCGAAAAGCCTGTGGTTATTAACTCATCGTAAGGAAACTGACTGCAAAGCCAAACAAAAGTACAAATTATGAAAATTAATAAATAATTATGGTTTTAATATATCTGTGAACATTTAAATATATTGACAATTTGGGTTTTGGACCCATGCAAATAATGTAATGTTGTTTTGGTGTTTACTTACAGTAGAGCAATCAATCTATAATGTACAAAAGTGAATATTATCATACATTTAGCCACACACACCTGTAGCAGCTTATGTATAGAGTCTCCATCCTTCTTCATGGAGCTGCACTTCTTGTTGACACGGTCTCCCCTGTCTTCCAGCTGTATTAGCGAGCCTCTCTTGTTGTCCTTTCTGCTAAACATGGCCTTTTTGCTCCATCCCGTCATTATTGACAGGATGGCTTCGCAGTTTTCTTTGGCTCTACTGACTCGACGTACAAGGTCGTGGACCAGGTCTTTGGTGGTGCTGATGAAGCTCCAGCTGTCCGGATCCTGCCATGTCAGGTCAGACTCTGCTCTTGTCAACAGCACATCTATGGACTCCTGCTCAACTCTGATGAGAGGAAGTTCCACCTCGAGCACTGTCTGCTTTAGCTTGTTGTACCATTGTACTAATAGCTGCAGACTATTCACATACTGGAAAATACAAGTGTGGAGAAAAGATATATTCTCAGGTGCAGACTATGTAAAGGACAATCGGAAAATACATTATGCTTATTATTTTGTAGGTGTGCATGAGTGTAAGTGAAGTAATAGGGTTGTTTCTTACCTTTGTGAACTTGTCACGCTTCTCAAAAACAGTCATTGCAGCTGCAGGGATTTTGATCTGACTGAGAGACTGAATATACTTCACATCTTTCAAGACTTCAGTCAGCTAGGGAGGGACATGAAATTAACATGTGAGCTATTTGAGGGAATTCATTTAATTTAAGAGACATCCATCACTAAATCAGTCTAACAGTGAGGCATTGGAGGATGTCTGCATAATGTGCAATGTGCAGTCTACAACAGGGACAACTGTTTGTCCCTGTCTGTCCCTACAACTGTTTGTCCCAACACACCAAATACCTTTGGATTGAAGTTGAGTGAGATCAGGTCAGATGAGGTATTTCGGAAGATAAGGGGCTGGTTCAGGTTGATCAGGCAGACCTGGTCCAAACCGTTACACCAGTCGGAATAAATGTCCTCCTCATATTGGTCCAGGAGACTCAACATCTCCATGTACATGTGGTATTCCTTCACCATCTCTACACCTCCTGCAGGCCTGAAAATATTGCATGTTTGTGAAAAAAAAACGTCATTTTGAATGTATTGTTCCTATAAATCTGTCTGACTGGCTATTGTTTGTAACCAATACATTCACTGAAAATAGTCGGTGTTTCTACTGACATATTCAACACTAATCTGATTTGTTCCCACGGTGTTTGAATACGTTTTCTGAGCATTGTTGCCCACTTCAAGGCTCCAGATGTGTGAGCCATGTTCTTAGTCAGACCACTTTCCATCTGTAAACAAAGGAATAATTTAACAAAGTTGTTGCGAGGACAATACCTATTGTACCTTGAATACATATTGCTCATGTTGCTTCCATTACCTGAGTGAGCTGGGATCTAAACAGATATTTACATATCTCCAGCTCTTCTCTCAAATGTTGCTGCAGTAGAAGGAAGTTGGGACTGAATATCTGTCTGATTTGTCTTCTCTCCAGGAAAGGTCCAACAATAGTCAGCAGCTAAACACAAAAATACAAAAACATTGGTCACTCTATTCACTTTTATCAATACTGTCATCAGTATCAGTGTCATCTTAATATCCAGTCTTGCTTACTTTAAATGCCGATTCCAGTCCTGAGCAATCCTTAAAGGCCAAGCATAGAAGACTAGCAAGGCGGCACTCAATGTCCACAATCCTCACTTTCAAATCCTTATACTCATTTTCAAAACCCTGATGAGTTGATGAAAGTTAACAATTCAACAGCAATTGATGATGGACACCACAGTAAAACAGTGCATTACGAATATGCTGGAGCGGTTCATAGAAATCTTAATTAGCAATATATATGGCAATAAACTTAATTTCACCTGAGAGTTGAAATCAAGTGGGCTGTTTTCACTGTGCTTAAACACTTGGCAGTGGTTACTGAACTCTTTGTACATCGCACATACATGCTCACTGTAGAGTTTGCCATTAAGTCCACCAAATTCCAGTTTTTCCATCCTCTGAAAGTCCAGCATCACTTCAAACAAGTCCTGCAAAGATAACATAGGGTAGTAGGAAATACAACCATGTACAAATATTACCTTGCTGTGACACCTGAGTACAAAAAAAAAAGAACTCTATCTCACCTCCAGCTGTAGCATTCGATTAAGGAAATGGTTGAAACGTGCGAAAATCATGGCAGATGGGAAATCCCAGGGTGCATGATCCACATGGTTGGCCAACCTCTCCCTCTGGGTCTGATAACTGTCTCTGAAACATCTAAAGACTTTTATCACCCTCTTTACCATTTGTTGACTTTCCTCTGGATCCTCTTGAAGCAGCAGATCCACAGAGAGGTATGCAGAAGCCTGAAGAGTGTAAGGTTGTACATCTGTGAATTTGTTCACGCAAACAGCCAATAGCTGAAGTCATATTAATAGCATCATCCTGGACGAACCTGTGCATTGTGTTTAACTTTAATTCACAACAATGTCACATGTATGTGTCACTCAATGTATTCCATCACTACAGCTGTTTAAAATGAAGATGTCTACCTGCTCAATGAACAGATTGCATAGCTCCTGCAGTAACACCACAATGCGTGCTGGTCTTTGATAAGATTGGCAGTTGCTCCAGATAAGGAAAAGCGTGTGTAATAGAGCAGGGATGAATGTTTCAAAGTGAGGAAATCCTCCCTTTTCCAGTTGAGACAGTTGTGCGTGCAGTGGCTGTAGATGGATGTCAATATCCTTGGCTTCTTGAAGTGCTTTTGATTGAATTAAAAAAACATAATCAGAGATAACACATTTTTTAAATCAAACATTTGACAAAGTACAGACGAAAGCATGTCTCCTTGGGTTTTAAAGAGGGGCCAGCTAATCTTACCATCAAATACATTTCCAATTAGAGTCATGATTGTTGGATGATAGCTGCTATCCATCATCTCCAAAATCTCTGCCATCTTCTGAACAATGGCACTCTGAAGCTACGAGGGAAAGTACCATGCATGTTAATCAGAGTGTGGAATGTCAGGAGATGAAACTTATTTTAGTGACGATCAGGAAAAAAGGGCAGCATACCTGGTGATAAATGTGCTCTATATTGCTCTTCCTTGAAGCCCAAAACGTCAGCTCTGCATTGGGCCCCGGATTGCAGTCTGTCACAAGTAGGTCTGATGAATCCTCCTTTAACATTTTCTGGATCAGATGGGTCCAGTGGATGACCTGGGTCTCTATGGCGTGGGCCAGTGCCCTGTCATAGTTATTGTAGCTGAGTGTGAAATACATTTTGAGAGTGTTTAATATGTACGGTATTAAAAAAAAATATATATCCTAGTCTCAGAAACAAAACAAGATGTGTGTTGTCTTACATTTTGACGGTGCTGTATGAATTTTCAATCCAATCTATCTCCGTTGGAATAGGGAGGACGCTTTTCCCTAAAATCTTCCCCCTGACAACGGATGTCTTACTGCACATATTCTCAACATGTAGAACCATGTCTTCAGACATCAGATTTGGCCACATTTGATGGTTTTTGTTGTTTGACAGCAGTGGAACACATACCTTTTGAAAAGACAAAAATAATTGATCCAGCACTAAAAACGACACAGCACATACAAAATATTTGTGTTTATGAGACTGGTGTACTGATGGGGAGAATAACAATCACCTGTTCAACTGTACTGGATAGCTGTAATAGTGGTGATGAAGACTGGAGGCCAAAAAGCAGAAGTTCCCTGTAGTTTTCAGCAGTGACGGGAACTACTCTCTTCTTGAGGATGTAGATTTGCTTATTTTGAGTCACAGGTGGGACCTACATTTGCAATAATATAACAAGATTTGACTACAAACAGAAATGACACTTCCAAGAAATTGCCCTAATCTTAGCTAGCTTGCTACTCAGGTGTACACAGGCCAACTAGCTGACGTTAGTCGTCAACCACCGCGACGTAGCTTACTAGCGCAATGCTATTAAGAGTCTGTGACAACCATGAAGTTAGTTACCTCTTTAGAAGCAACCAGACAGGCTTTATTCGATGAGGAGAAAAATATAACAGACTCCTTTTCAAAGAAGTTCTTCAAAACCGTGTGAAAGTCTTCGGTGACCGCACTCTTGTCCCATGTTTGTCGGCGCAGTCGCAGTAGCCCGCACACCTTTCCCTCGACGAACTTTACTCTGACGTCTTCGAGGAAACACGGCGCACTTTCGTCGTCGGACATGACTGCTCTACGACCGGGACATGACTGCTCTACGACCGGGACATGACTGCTCTACTACCGGGACATGACTGCTCTACTACCGGGACATGACTGCTCTACGACAAAGACATCCTGCTCTTCGACCGCATTCCGTTGCATAGCAACGGCCACTGCAGTCAATCACTGCCAGAAGGCTCTCTGGCAATTAAGAAAAAGTTTCTTCTGTTGACCCTTTCCCCAATGAAATACATGATGTTATTAAGTACAACTTAACAATATGTATGTACGATGAGAGCGTACGCGTAACCGGAGTCAATAAAGCTGATTCTGATTCTGACAATGGCGTATTTATTTTAGTAGCCTATTATAGGACTGTTCTTCGAGTAAAATCAGCAACATATTAAATGCACAGTTGAACATAAGTGTTCTAATTTGTATTCCACAACTCATATTGACTTTTAATTTAACACAAGAGACAATAATGTCTGTTTGAAGATTATACTCAATGGCATGTGCACATGATGAACTAGTCATTTCATAAATATAGTATTCTGTATCTTATACATTCAACATTCCTGGTTTAAACACATGCACATCTGTGGCCTCTTTTATGACACATATGTGACAGGACTTAGCATGAATGAGCCTGTATATGAGGCACAGACTGTAAAATGTGGGCTTTTGTGATATATGTTTGAGACTAGTTTGACTGTTGTCTTAGTTGCAGAGCAACTGCCATTTACAAGGCGCTTTACTGCACCTCATTCCAGAGCAGCCTCAGGGTCTGACTGCCATAAATGAATAACAAAATGTTTTTTGTGAGTAGCTTGAAGATTCACATGTACATCTATTGCTTAAAGTTCAATATGTTTCAATAGTATAAAAACATATTGAAGAAAGGGACGCTAAGCAGGATTTTGCCAAAGCCTTGTAACAATTTCCACTTCTTTCACTTTGAGAAACTGATCCTCAGAGAAAAGGAGGGGAGAGTGAAACCAACCCCTCAGGTTTACAGGTGGCACGGCCGTTTTGGACCTCATCACTAACAATGACAAGACCACCTAGGGGAAGAGATTGCCTGCCTGTTGCCATGGTGCTAATAACAAGTTGGAGGCCATGCAATCAAACAGTTTAGATGAAGATAGCTCCTGATGTTATTCAATCCCTCATTTTACTCTGGAAGTCAGCACAGATATTAACATGGTTCAAACATGAGTCATTCAATTAGCTAAAAAACAGAAAACACAGCCTCAAATGGGGTGAGATCAATAGAACTATCACCACAATATAGGAAGAGAACATCTCGCAATCCTCTCTGTGTACATTACAGCTCTGCATGTATCTTTCCGTTTCATTATCTGTCTTTGGCCTCCCTCTACAATAAAATTAAAAAAATAAAGAAGATATTTTTATCAATAGCACTGTCTGCCAGATGTTTCAGATCCCGGACTGTAAGATCACTTAAGTGTGCAAGACAGACTCCACCTCCCAAGCAATCAAAAACTGTTTCTTAGGAAACGATGCTGTGCGAAGCTGGCGCTATACCTGCCACCTCAACCATTTTCCTGCCAAGGCTTGTTTTACTGCTGAGCTAGTCTTCCTAATACCTTCAGCACTGCTTGTTGTGCACTATGACATCACAAAAAAATGTGCTGCAATTTGACTGAAAATATTTAAGTTCATTAGTCACTTGCAGTCATTGTCATTGGTATTCAAAGAAGTGTTCTGTTATAATGCATGGCTTGGCTTAATGCAGTTTAGACACTTTAGAGTAAGTTGAAAGTGTGTATGTATAATGGTCTTATTGTATCATGGTGCACTTTGTCTTTGGGCCTTCAAAATGGCACACAGGTACATTTGTAATCTGAAGCAGCTCATCAATGACTGGCAGTGTCAACAGACACTGTTGATGATGCTGTATTGATTCCCAAACTGAATCACAAAACAGCACTCCATCATGACAGCCCAGTCAATCCAACAAGCTGCGGCAAGCAAGCAAATGTCCTATTTGAGTCTAAAATATGGTACGCTTGTTTCTACTCCTGCACCAAGCTGTCTCTGTATACTGAAACCATAAAGATGAACTGTGTATAAATATCAGTGATCTTTCCCTGTGTTGGTTATAATTATAAGAGAGGTAAGATAAGGTTTTTGTTTAATTATTGCTATATGTCTACCTTTATCAGCAGGCAAGCAATTAGGTTTCACTCCACAATGACATGATTATTATATCTAAAACCAACACACCATGACAACATTTGAACCGGTTTCACTAACTTGTGTTGGAAGTTGATGCTGGGTAGAGATACATAGATATACTTAATTAATCCCAAATGGGAAATGTTAGTGTGGTGACAACAGTGATAATATGCACCTGCTTCAAGGAAAGGCATCATCTACAGAAACAACAATTAAGAATTTAAAATCCATGATTAGAATGGTAAACCTTATATTTGCTACCCCAATGTTTATATATATATTTATTTTCTTTTTACACATTTGAAAATAAATATTTTTCCCATTAGCAAATATAGTAATACAACTAATGAAATTAAAAGGATTTAAATTAAATCTGTAGTTTACATCAAGGATCATCAAGTCATTCAGACCCATTTACTAAATCACATGAAACTTCAGCCAGTAGTTTCACAGGCAGCCGTTTCAGCAATGATGTTGTATTGCTCAGTTCACAATTATATTAAAGGCATTGATGTGATTAAATCCTGTGGTAGCATGGGGGCAATACTTGATAGCAGCAGTCACCTGCTCTGTGCATATAACATCTGACCACAGGTGGTAGGTCCACACCACAAGGCCGCCCTCTACAGGACGAGGTTGAGCTGGGGCTATTCTCAATATAGATCATAATCACAGATTCGTGTCAACATGAACAGCATATGTACACCTCATATGCTGTCTTTGCTCATATGGAAGGGGAAATCATGATTTTTTTTTTTTTTTAAATGTGTACTCTTCCTCTGTTGTTTGATAAAGATAAAATCAACTTTGAAGTTTTGAGCTAAAGTAATGTCATTAAGACTTGGACACGGTGTAGTTAAGGTGAGATTCTAATGTTGGCTGTGCGTCTCTCAGTGTGCGCAGCGTCACCGTCAGTGGAGCCCTGCAGAGGGCACTGGCTTTTCTCTTTTGACAGATCCTCATGTTGGTCCAGGGGACACGGAGGTCCAGCGAGGAAACAAGACAGTTTGAGGAGAAATGAATCAAGTTGAACCTTATTATTTTATAGAAAGAGATAGAGAAATCAATTTATAAGCCATATTTAAAAACACAGACACGTCAGGAAGGGAGCACACATGCGCGCTTCTGTTTTGGGACAACAGTTGATCACACTGACTACAAAATAATATATTGTCAGTTATTCCGTCAAGTGATTGCGCCACATGTCTCCGCATAAATTACACCGGATCTGATACACGCGACAATCTAGTTTCGCTGCGTTGATGGCAAATAATAGCCCACATGTGGGAGATTCCACCCTTCAGTGAGTTAACGCCCCTGTAATGAAATATTTTTAAAAAAGCAGGACTGCTGTGCCCTCGACCTGACAGTGAGATCTCTGTTGGCAGATCACAAAGAATCCGACCAGATAGTGCTAAAGCTCTTGGGGTGTTATGTAAGCCCCAGGTTGAACAAATTTGTTAGCTCAACACCCGAGGGTATCTGGTGATGGATATGTGGTCCTGGGGGACCGGAGAAGGCGCAGTACAACAGCCGGCCGCTTATCTTGAAAGGCTTGTTTTAAGTGCTCCTCTGCTGAGAAACAAAAGCTTTAAGGGCACCTATTACCCTACAATTGTTGTACAATTCCCATTGTTTAGTTAGTTCACACACATGGGTATTAAGGCATATGCCATGCATTAGACTAGATTTAAACCTACTGGTTTAAGTGGTTTATGTGGATGGAATAATGAGAGTATACATAGACAAATGAATCCGAGCCTCTGCTGTGAGACTCTAGAAATGTGTAGCTTTGATATGCTAAAGTACATTACATTAATTGCCACAACATTTAGTGGCATATAAAGTCATCTTATATGTTTGGTGTGTCTGTGGTATGTCTGTGAGTGCATGTGTCTACAAGGCTTTGTGGGGGGGTGAATACGTTGGAAGCGGTCTAGGCGGTTAGGTAGGACTCCCCTGAGGACAGCCAGGCCACTTGTGTCTGAGGGGCTGGTTTATCCCACTTAATCAGCATCCTGAGAGACTGGCACTGCCCCCATGGCCATAATGCCTGGGGTCACTGCAGGCTCCTCAAAATAAAGAGAAGCCCCACCAGACAATGCTGCTGTCAATCAGCCTTAACCTGAGCTGGGCCCTTTGTTCCTCATATAGTGTACTTGTGTAATCATTCACTCCATAAATGCAAATTATCTTATCATTGTTTTGACTAACACAGGGCACATCATAGAGAATGCTTTTGTATTTCAAATACTTGGATTTCTCACAGTACAGTTTCCCTTTCTGGAGACTGCAAAATGGACTATACAGAAGGGCCAATCCCAGATGTCCTCGAGCCGACACAGACACCTGCTAGAATGAGAGTGGCCTTCTTATATGACAAGCCAATATATATATCCAGATTCCCTCAAATATTTTTGCATATATCGTGTGTAAAATGGAAAATTCTGCATCTGCAAATTCTGGTCCCTGTCGTGAAATTACTTTTCTCAGGCTGATCATCATAGCCAGATGCTGCTGGAAATACATTTATCTAAAAAATAAAATAAAAAAACTAACAAGATAATGAAGATGCAGAGAAACGCTTCCTGCAACTTGCAGTAGCTCTTCCGCTTTGTTTAGACCATAATTTGTACTTGTTGGGATGACACATACAGTCAGTGGTGTGGGGTTTGTAGCGGTAATGTCCCAAGGGCTTCTGTCAGTCCGGCACCATTATAAATGACGGAGCTGAGTGAGCCTCCTTGGCTGTTTCTCAACATGCTGGCTTCCTTGGGGCCTTGTGTAGCATTTGCAGAGCGTGTGCCCTTTTGATTTCCTAATCCCAGCACGAGCAGTGGAATGCTGGCTCTCCATGAGATATTCCCCTCACAAGCCGTGATTTATGTTCTTGTGGTGCAAGGCTCAATGGTGAGAGGATCGCAGGTGTTGTGCAGCCTCAGTAAAAACTTTTAATATGCACGCCTCGTGGTCTCTGGCAGGGCCCTGCACAAGGATTACTGCCATTCATGGGGGGATGGTTCAATAATGTTTAAAATTCATCTGAGGCCTTACAGTCTGATAGCTATACAAACATCCATGTATGTTTTTCATTAGAGGTACAGTATTACACTGGTTCATTAAACAGTATGCTGCATTGTCTGATTTACTTTAGTTTTGTAAGTTTCTATTAAAACTTAATTAAAAGAAATTATTGAATTTAAATTGAGACATGATTGTCTGGTTTCATAAAATTCCCTATTTCTACAGTAATGATAATATAAAATACAGAAAAGGAAATATTATATTAAGTGCATACATCAAATAAATCAAGTAGTATAAGGCATTGGCAGCAGTTACACTGGCTGTTAATTACTGCATTGTTGACTGTGTAGTGAATGCCCACTTTAAAGTGAAGAGGTCGACCTTTGCCCATGTCACAGTAAAAGCCTCAGCATAAAATCAAAATGGCAAACATTCAAAGCTCAAGTGTTTGTCCTCTCTATAGTCGCCACATTATTGGGTATATTCTTGATATTTTAAATAAATAGTTGTGGAGATCATACTTTTATCATGCAAAGTTAATTAAAACCAAGGGTTGTATTTAAATTACTATTCCATAAAGTTAAGAAATAAAAAAAAAAAAAAACTGGTTTATTCCCCACTGGCTTTGCTGTCAGGCTAATTATTGTGTGAATGAATGTAACAATTTGCCCTGCAGTGGTCCAGATATGCCACATTTCATTCATATGTATGAGATTTTTGGCATGTGTTTTGAAAATAAACTTGCCATCAGTGTCAATCTCCATAGGCTCAGGCAACTATCATTTGACTATAACTATAATATAGCATTTCTCTGAATAAGGTTTATAATGCTGGCAAGAGAAACAGATGTAGTTCATCATTAAATGTGATGACACTAATTATACTGCATCTTCCCATCAAGAATGTTTCCATTCAGATTTATATGGTGTCTTCCTGCCCGTGAGCCAGATTTTGTCATGACATGTCACAGACAACTTCACGTGCACTAACAACCGTCCTGCATGATTTAATAACAGTGATCTGTGTTAATCACCCACCCTCCCTTTTCCGCTTTCCATACTTTGCCAGAGGGATTGCTGTAAACCGCACCAACTTACCTGAATGCAACTAGCTTGTCTTCTAATGGCTGCATTAGACTCCATCCCGCCTTTTTTTGGTTTGTTATAGGCGCAGAGGTCAGAAAGGCCTTTCAGTCATGTAGCCGAGTGTGTGCTGGAGGAGGAGGGACCTTTTCAACTCTCTTTTCTGGGAATCTCTGAAGCTGTTGTGGTTTGGACCGTCTTGGTTTTCATACAGTATGTTGGATAATACTTGTATTAAAAATGAAGGGACTGAGCATTCAAGTGAGTCATATTTCAATTGGTGTTACAGACCGGAATTATGGGATTATTTAATTTAATAATGTTTAGACTCTTTATGAGAAATATACAGACTTTGGTGTTGATGTATCACTCTAAAGTAAATGTGCGCTTGTCTAATTATGGGTACAATTAAATTAAAAAAATAAAAGATATCTGTTACAAAACTGAAATCATATTGAACTAATGGGTTGAATATCCCAAATATTAAAATCAATAAAAATGTAAATCCTGAGGATGAATGTAATTATGTTTTAAGTTACCCACAATATTACATCAACTCATTTGCCATAGCTTAGTAGATCAATGCACATTTTTTAAGTAGAATATATTCAAGTTACGTGTTTTTTATTAGCCTTTGATATTAATAACTAAACTATACCGTTTCCTTGTCATTTTAGCTTGTTACACTGCTGCTAATGTCTCAGCCTCTGAATTTGTGTGGGACTGTCTGAATTTCAACTCTGAATGTATGCTAAAATTGTACCTCCCCAAGGTTACATAGCAGATTCATTTAGTTCTTACTGTGCCCCCCCCCCTTACCTCTCTCCCTCCTTCCCGTCCTCCTCCTCCTCCTCCTCCTCCTCTTCTTTCTTTCCCATGTCCATTAGACCTTGCAGACTAATCGAGCAGCACCAATTGCTCCCGTGGTGAGATCATTAAGTAAATTATTTTAAGATCAAACGGTCAGCAGCCACAATGAAGTCCTGTGTAATGGTAAAAGTCTCAGAAGCTGCCACCCACCCCTCTCTCAAATTAAGCCCAGTGGGGAGAGCTCTGCACCTCTCAGGTGGATGCCCCCACCATTAGGCCTTTTAGCTGCAGGCTGAGGTCGGACCCACTAATTGGCCCTTTGAACAAAACTAACCCACTGACAGGATCTGACTTGTATGCAGCTTTAGAGTGCACAATTGTTCCAAAGACAGCAGTTTTAAACCACTGTAATAGTATAGAGAGAGAGTTAATATGTACGCCATGTGTGATCATATTAAGAGAGATTTATAAAGGTATATACTTTTTTAAACATTTGGTTCTTTTATTTGTCAATAATTGCAACAAGAACTGATGTTGTAAGAATATCAAACAACGACTATGAATTCTGTAAAAGCTGAATACCTAACCGATATTACGTATAAGCCCCTGTGGAAATAGGACGACAGCGCGCTATTCAAGTAGTATCATTCTTAATTAATACTAATGTTTTATAAGGTAAGAACTCTACATTTCAACCCAAGTAAAATAATATACAAATGCACATCGAGTTGGACTGGCGGCCTGTCCAGGGTGTCCCCTGCCTTCGCCCTATGTCAGCTGGGATAGGCTCCAGCGCCCCGCGACCTAATGAGGATAAGCGGTATTGAAAATGGATGGATGGATGGATGGATGCACATCGAGTGTCCCAACTAGATTGTTTTAAGTGGGAAGATTAGAAATGACTTAATATAGTACACAAAGAAAATAATAGTGTATCTGCTGACGAACTGCAGGAATAGATAGGTCATGTTACATTAGGGAAGTACACTACATCGCTATATATTTAGATTTTTAACCAAATGTATTCATAGATTTTTATATAGTATGCAGTATAAATCAGTGTATTGTCAACATGTAGAAATAACTCATATTACCTTTCTTTTCATCTAATTAACATCAAAGACACTTCTGGTTGATTATTATTATTATTAGTGTCTCTGGTCTTTGTTTTGTCAGTTAGATTTGGTTGCTTTTGTTCATCTATGTAGGACAAAAAAAGCAAAACTCTGATCAAGAAATAAGACACAAACAGATCTCAAGCTTCAGAATTGTGTGTATAAGTAAATGCATGTAGGTTTATGAATAATACACTGACTCAGTATAAGAGCCATTAGACGGTGATTACTCACTAAGTGCTGCCCCTGGATGGATAGGTTGACGGCTTCCCTTTTAATAGGTCAAAGTTCCACACAGCTAAACATAATGAAGAGCATGTACTGTACGCTCAAATTCATATACATTAGATTCATGCACTGATGTTGGCCTTCACTAGTGACTTTGTTTCCTCAGATTATTTCACATATGTGACTAAGAAGCTTGAGTCTTAAAGACATAATGCACAACAAAACATTATAAACAAACCACAGCAACACGGCTGTGTTCTTCCAGTTGTTTATTCTCTTCTGCTGAAGAAGTGTTGAACTTACAGTAGCTTATGGTGTGGACACAGGAACCAATGCAGCAAAGTGACTGTGAGAGTGATTTATCCTCCTTTGGCATGAAGCGTCAGTGTCATCAATCACATGGTTTTAATTAGTGATGGCTTCCCTTTGTGGCTGAGAAATGTGCATGTAATTCAATTTGGGACTCACTGCTGCCTCAAGAATCCCACACAGAGATTTGTCAATCCACTGTAAATTCATACAGGTCTGAAACAGTTGATACTGGTGAAGCTGATCACACAGATCCCAAATGATACTTTGCATCTAAACAATGTTTTATATATTTAAACAACACAGTTAAAAAACGATTCTAGTTTCTTTTTTTTTTTATTAGGACTGTAAATTTATTTGAACACTGTTCCATCGTGAAATAGTTATCAATCTCCAAGAGGAAGTTAAAGACATCTCATTTGAAAAGGGCATGACAATTTTCTACTGAGCAAAGTGATTCTACACAACCACAAGAAAACGTTGACCGACAATGACGTCATGTGAATTGACTGTATATGAACCTTTGTTGTAACCAAACGTTTTTAAATCAGACGAGAATTTGGAATGCACTCAAAAAAACGAGAAACAAAGTTCTTATTATTTAATGTTTGTCCAAAAGGTCGATAAAGAAAATACATTTACCAATGGTGATAACTTCACATATCTTTTTCTTAAATTTCCTTAAAGGAAAAAACACAGGCATTATCAAGTGTCAATCAACAAGGGACAGATAACAGACATGCATAAACAAATGAAGATATACAAGTCATTTTATGTGAAAACAATATTCATTAGCTGCACAATATGAGTGCTGCCTCTATTACTTTGCTTTCCCTTGAAGCAATTCATTGAAATGGCAATACAGTGTTGCCAGATAAAAACAGCTCCTCTTAGGCACACAGAGGCCTCTTATCCTTCCTTTAAATGTTGGTTTCTTCATGATTTCCTCTTCAATGGGACACTTCACTGATACCGGCAGCAAAGGCCTGAGCCTTAAATAAAAACAATGACAGCTTTGAGAGTTAAGGTGGCCATTGAAATGCTAAAATATCAATAGCAGTTATTTAGTTCTCTAAAGACACTTGAAAGTCTCTTATCTGACACATGGTAATGCAAGTCACTGATGTTTATTTCACAGCAGTCATTCACTTTATTGCAAAATAAAAGACTGTTTTGCATCTGAAATCTCATTTCTTGTTGTGAATTCAACCCTTGACCTCATCAAAGTCAAAAAGACAATATTTGTGTAAATTGCGCTATTTATTTTTATGAATAAATTAGAATCAAAATATTATATGTTTGGTTTGAGAAAAAGCTGATTTACTCAAATAAAATAGTTTTTTTCTATATATTTGACAATAAAAATCCCTCCAGAAGTATATGAGATTCAAAGTACTCACGGTTCATACAGAGACTTGGTGATGCCAAGACAACACAAGACAACACAACACAACACCTCATTACTGTTTCTACAGCGTTAGAAAATCACTTTACCCTTCACATGTCCTGTTATCAATACACATTTATGTTTTTTCCGCAACATTTGAAACACAACATTGTAATAATAACAGCAACCTTTTCACTATACAAAGTTGTTTACTTATCCTTTCTGTTACCCTGTTTTCAGCAAGCTTGCTGATTTATTAAATGAGACTGAATTCCCTGCCTGCACTTGGCATAATCAAATGTGAATATGAACTTATGCCGATGTTTTGAAATCTTACAATGATCATATGAAATGTTGCCTGATTGTGCTGCGCAACCAAATGGTTTATGGCTGATTTGTTCCTGGGACATATTATCTCCCTTACAACATCTTCTCCAATCAATGTCTTTGACTCCGGTGTTCTCCTTAACTTTTAGAGGTGCTGATTATATTCTGCCCTTCTCCTCTCTGGATCCCCTTTAACAGCATCAAATCAACATCCCAATTCCACATGAAAATGCCACTCACAATCAAGTTGTCATCTGGTCTCTGAAAATGTGGCTGTTCCATTAGCTGATGTGCCGAGAGGAGAAATTCCAGGCTTCTGTCTGTGTGGTTGTTTTGAAGGAAATGTTGGTTTCACCCCCTGCTGATTGACTCTAATCAGCCACACCATGCCCACATCACTCTGTCCCGAAGCCCACGTCCACTGGTTGCTGATTAGGTGGGAAGACTGGGGAATTGAAAAAGACATAAATATTTAGCATGCCTTGATGCTCTATAGACATGAGGAAGGTTGTTTTGATGCACACATGTAACAAGCATGTGTAGATGACACATGCTTGTTACATGTGTGCATCAAAACAATAGTCTTTACCATAGAGACTTCGATTTAAGCAGTGCTGTGAATTATTTCCACTCTGTCCCCGACACTTGACAATTAAGCATAAACAGTAAGATTTTAGCGCAAGCTAGTTGCTGTTGTCAAAAAGCTTGTTGTCGGAAGAAAGAAAAAAGCTTCAGCCAAACACATCCCGTCAAGTATTGGCTTGTGTTTCCATGTGCTCAACAGGTCTGACAACGAAAACATTGCCGACGCCAGGCTTACGTTGTGCTGTCTGGGTCCACAACAGGTTAAAACACCTCAGTGCCACAGCTGCAGGCTATTCTCATGCTTTATATGTTAACCCATTGGGGATTGTGAAATCCCATAGTCTTCTTTAAAGTTAGTCAATGCACGTACAAAGCACCATGTATATGCAGAAGGGTCTTGTCCGTTGAAACATTACACAAGATGGGTTCAGGAGCAATGTCCAGGGGCTATGAGTGACAGGTACTTCCTATATCCTGTGGTTGATGGCGAGGGGCCTCACCTGGGCTGTAATCTGGGGGGACTGATCACAAAGAACCAGAGTGAAGTGAATTCCGCCTGTCCTACTTCAAACGCAGCAGGACAGTAAATCAGACGGTTAGACGACACTAGGCGGCTCACTTGTGCCTTTTCTTCACTGCTTTTGTCCCTCGGGCACAGGAAACAAGTATGCCAACAATGTCACCTGACAACACCGTGGAGCCATTTCACAACAAAACTTATTTTACAGGGTTGCTGTGAGGGTGAGTGTTGAGTTATGTGCCTACGCAGAAGGAAATGATCCTAAACACACTGAAGGTCGCATCTGCAGACAAAACTCAAGCATGAGAAAAGAGAATATTGATTTGTTTTTAAATACAAAATAATGTACATTGCTTGTTACTATTCAACTTACCATTTACTGTTAGCCCTGTTAACTTCAGGTGAGTGATTTAGTTAATATTGTGTTTTTAAGATGTATTTACATATTTGACACCAACATCTTAACATCATAAACAACATGTTTTTACTATAAAGGACCTGCATTATCATTCATATCAGCAAACGTCTGCCAAGTCCATGTAGGATTGGTTTTCAGATGATTGAAGAATAACGCAAATGCTCCAGTGAATGATAATTTCTTGGCCTTTGGAAAACATCCAGGCGAATAAACAAATGCAACACATAAAAAAGACTCACTGACTATATCCTGTGTGTAAAGCTCTAAGTTGTGTTATGTTATTCCATTAGGTATCACTGAATAAAAATGTCATTTCACTTCAACATAGTGTGTGCAGAACAAATGCGTTGCATTTAAAATTCTATAATTAATTAAAACAGCAAATACATTTACACTAACAAGGACAACATAATATTGTGATACTGCACATCAACTTGATGGTATTTCTTTGCTGAATTATATTTTAGAATTATGGGAAGAGTTACAATGCAAGTATATCAGTCGGATGTCTGATTATTGAGAAATCCCATCTGACGATAGCGTGTCAGGAAAAAATGAATCATAAAGGACCGCCAAGGTCACTGTGATATTTCAAGGCTTCTACTTTACATGGCGGCATAGCAAATGAAGGCCTTCAATCAAGTCAGATTGGGTGGATGGACTATAGGTGCACCAACACACTGCACTGAGAGTAATGACAAAGGAATAAATCCATCAAATAAAAGAGAACAAAAAAGAACTTTCAAGGTCCACACAATACTTTTTCTAGAAAGACAATACAATACTGTGAGGACGGTTTTTAAAAAAACAACCAAATAGGCATGCCTTTGTTTCCAAACATCTCCCATTTAAAGAGGAAAATGTTACATTATGGTACATATATGCATCTTTGTATAGACTCAAATGGATACAATTAAAACAAAATAAGCAATAAATCTCTATTTGAACTAAGTGCTGCGGTGCACATGCTTTCCCATTATTTTCCCAGTAGATGCCTCACCTAAATATTTGTTCTCACTTTTCTTGCATGTGCCTGAGGTCACGGATGCATAGCTGACTAATATTGCCATATATTACCACCTTGTCATTAACTGCTATACACACTATGTGTATAGCTCTTTTCTTTATGTAATCTATTTGAATTTACACAGAGGGGATTTTACAAATTACATGTATTAAGACCCCTGATGCCTCATATATTTCCTGCCAAAATGGAATATATCCAGGATATTATTAATATGGGTTGATCCATCTCTCGAGAACCATTTATCTAAAGTTTGTGCTATCTAAATATGAGCCAGAAACCCAATACACCAGTGCTTTAACAATCAATACATTATCTTATGTGCAAAGTCGAAATGTTGAGAGATTTTTTTTCCCACAGTGTGCGGAACAAATTAAAAGCACTGGCCAGTCAGTAAAAGACCAATTCATAAAGGTGAAAAAGTGAGGCTGTGCCTGTGACGGGGAGGACCAGTGAAAAATCTCTGCTGACCCTCTCATCCCTCTGCTCATCTATCTCTCACTACTGTCCACTGATAGATTTCCCCTCGCTGATTTATGGGAGAAAAAAAAATGTCACAGTGGAATAGGCTTTTGATAAAATTGTTCAAGAGATTCTGGCCAATAAATCCTGATCTTTACATCCAAGTTGCTCGCTACTTTCACATTCTTGTGCCATCAATAAGAGCCGCCAAACATGACAACCAATCAATAACGTTACAATATTCTGGGCAGTTTGGGAAAACCGTAACATTTATATTTAACAGAAAAGAGCAAGTCACTCTTGTATACTCAACAAACTACGGATAACAGGCGCTTGACTGTAACTTAAGCTAAAAAACAAGTTGCAGTGTTTGCACTGCCTGTTTGAGAGAAATCGTTGTCCTTCAGAATAACTTTTGAGAAAAAAAGAATTCTCACTAAACCAGAAAATACACAGGAAAGCTATCTATTCTGTTATTCTGTGTGTATTTAAATTATGTGCACAGATCCACCAACTCCTGACAATCTCTTACATTCCCATTTACCAAAGAATATTCAATAAATAGATAAATCATTTATATTTTGCCACATAGCCCATTGAGTAATGAAAAAAATGGTAATTCAGCAATCATCAATCAAAACAACGTTATATTGTAATGGCTCCCAAAGATGAGCTTATGTTCACTTTGTAGCACAACAGCATAATGTAATGGTACTAACAAGTTACAGGATCTCTAGTCCAACATCAGTCATGATGGAGTGTTTCTGACAGGAACTCTTCAGTCAGCCGAGTGGCGCCAGGAAGGATGAGTGATTCAGCAAACCTGCCTGGTGTTGTCTCGCATGGTCTCTCAGTCTTCACGATGTAACTAAGAAGAAAACAATGAGCCTGTTGCTCAGTACAGGTGTTCCTCAGGGGAGATGACTTGTAAAAACAGGTAGATTTCCATTGCAATGCAAATTGACTCACATAAAAGGGTTTCTGCTGCAGCAATAACTCACAACTGCGTTCTGGCCGTCTGCCCAGAGACGCTGAATTCACAGCAGTGTTTAATTTGCTCAAATATCCCCACAGGAGGGAAGATAAAAAATAAAAAAAAGTCCCTGTTTGACTGAAGGTATCTGACAGTGTTTGTGGTAAGGTAATCCATTGTTGACCGGGAGATAAACATCAGCACTGAAACCTCTGATTGACAAAGAGACAAACAGTGAGCCACTTAACAGAACATATTTTAGAGGACCTTTGCACACTAAATAAAGGGCAAGAAATACTGGAACATGAACTTAAGTAGCTCTTAAGACAAGTTGTCACAAGAGATGAGAGCGGAAGAAGCCGAGAGACAAATAGAAAGCGGGGGGGAGCGATCTGGTTGACTTTGTCTTTCGGATTAAAGCCGGAGCAACAACCAGCAACAAAGACATCTTGACAGGATGAGGAAATGAAATGTTTACAGTAAGGGGGCTGATAAGTGAAGCCAGATGAGCATTCGAGAGCACTTGTTTGGACTGTCACTTTTTGCTACAGATGGGGAGTGGTCATTCTTAAAACAGGTGACAAATGGCAAGTTGTGCGCTCCCCCATTTAATGTACCCTATCTGTATGTCAACCAGCCCCCTACAATTTCAATTGAATACAGCAATCAGATCAGCAATTTGTTTTGTCTTTGCAAAGAATTTGAAATACTTTCCAACAGCAGACCAATGATTCTTTTCCCACTACTAAAATATTGAAATTACATTTGCTTGGCTCTAGAAATATTTCATGTATATACTGATTCAACTGGAGCCACATAATATGCTATATTGCCTCGACCATGCAAAGACTCCAAAGCTGACAGGGCAGAGGACTTTTGAATTATTTACATCAGTTGTCACAGACTGGCGTGATTTCAAAGAACATGCTCTCGGGGGCCCATTATCCTGCTCTTGTTTGCAGGCGGTGATGAGACATTTTCTCAGTGATAGGCTGCTTTTCCTGATTCCTGCGGGGAGAAAAATGCCATGTTAATTTAATGTGTCCTGGCCCAAGGCAATACCCCAGCAAAAGATACTTGTTCTCATCTTTGTAATCACATCGGCAGGAGCAAAGGGCACATGTCCCCCGTGCCTCATTTCAGGACTAGACTTTCATTTCATAGCCCATCTCTCCATATCAAACAACACAAATGGCTCAATTTGCATGACAGGATTTGTAACATGGCGAATCAGGTGTCAGACTCGATTAAACATTACACCGGCACACTATCATAATCAGCCGTCTAATGAGTGTAGCCACTGGTGTGAGAGGCTTGGATGGATCAGGGAGAGGGGCTTCTTCACGCTGCCCAGCGGGGGGTGCGTAGCTGAGGGATTAAATCATAGGTGCGGTCCCCCTGGCCCTGACAGAGGGGCCCCTCTGGGTGGCAAGCCTCGAGCCCCGTGATGCTGACGAGACAAGGCGACACAGGCCACACACACACACATCAGGAGGAGTGGAGGGGAGAGCTGCTCGTATGGCTGAAACACACAGACAGAAGCAAGAGGCAGCATCTGAGGACTGCTTACTCCTGTGTCTCCTCAGCTTTGAATACTAATGTGTGGAGCCATTACAGAGGACGGCAGCCCCGGCAGAGTGACCCCTCACATCAGGCTATCACCGAAATGAGGCAACGGCATCATTAAGATGCAACTGGACCAGCCATCATTTGTGTTGGAGGGAGCTTTCACAATGCTTTTTCAGTATACATTTACATGCAAATCGTCAGCTCATTACACTGGACTGTTTTGGAATGATTACTTTAATAAAAACACAAAACAAAGCAAAAATGACATTTTAAGACTGAACATATTTAAATAGTGACAGGGTTTGTAAAACATATTCTTTAGTTGTTGTTTTTTACAGCATGCATTGAACATCTTGGAAGGAGCCTGAGTGGTAATTAAACTGACAATATTGGTTGTGCTTTTTTTCCGTGTAAACATCAAAACACATGATGTGTTGATGTCCCCTTAACCTCTTCAGAGACCCCCCCCCCCTTGTGTACAGTTTGCCCCTCCCATTTTCCGGACCTTATTGTTATCTGCTGAATATACACTGATGTTAATTCTACTGTTGGCTGTGTTGATGTGCAGCTTTTGGTCTCTGGTCCACAGAGACTTCCCTATTGCCACCATCCTACCACCCTCGGCATCAATGTCCCCCTCCCCCTTACTCCTTCCCCCACCCTCTGCCCTGCTCCCTATTTGGGGTGACCCGGGTGCTGTTCTGTGGGTTCCTCACACCCCAGAAGCTGTCAGTGGCCCCCTTCCTTCCCATGAGCGGTACACACAATAGAGAAAGGGCTCCGGCTGAGAGGTTCAGTAGCCATTAACCCCTACCAGCTGTTCCTGCCGAGGGTATTCTGTGCCACAATACGTGCCCCCGAGGGGGCCCTCACGTCCACTAATCTAGCCATTGTTGGCCAGGAATGCTGACAGAAGAAAAGAAATTTTTCTTGTGTCCATGCAAGCGTGTGTATCCATGTGTGAGAGCTGAGAAACGTAGGGCTAATTTCTATAGTTGCCCGTGAAGAAGGGAGACCATGAAGAATACCCTATTTAGCTGCTTGACAAAATTCTTTTGCTTAAAAATAGAAAAACAATGGCAATTGTTTTCAAGTGGACTCCTTTACACTGTCCAAGTCTCTGAATTTAAATAGAAATAAATTATTTTAATGTCGGCTGTGCAAAAAGTTTAAATAACTTTATGAGAGAAATTATCTGTGACTCATTTTTAATGCTTGGCCAGACAAACATTCTGAAATCGCGATCAGTTCCAAAGCCATTTCTAAATGGATTATATTTTGGGAAATTATTCCGTTTTGGTACTTTGCTCTCAGAATATATTAACAATTAGTCCATTTCAATTAACATGGAAATTAAAACGGCATTTTCCAGTCAATTTAACCACGATGCAGCCATTAGGGGCTTCTGGTGTGCTGAGCATGTTTGTTACTCCGGTCTCCAGTCTATAAATGAAACAAAAAAATAGAGAGACAGAGCTTCCTGCTGCATATCAGGAAAGCAATTTGATATTCCAGTAGAAGCACATGTTAGTTATTTCATCCTTTTAAAAAATATTTACACAAAACATTACAACAAATTCCAAATGTTCACATCCCAAGATGCAAAATTGGGTCTGTGATGATAACATCTTCTCATTATATTCAATTACACTGTAATCTGGGTTGAATTAAATGGTAATGAAATATCCAAATTTTGCAAACATTTTTCTAGGACTCCTTAATGTAGAGGTGGAGCACTCGACAACACCCAAAAACAAGTTGTGATATCTGTTTTTCTCTTCCCACTGAGTAAAGTCAATAGATGGTGATATCAACAGTGTTGACAGCAACAGGAAGCTGTGCTCCATAGCTGTCGGCAGGCTGTGGGATGCAACATTTGCATGAAGGAAGTAAACACAACAGCACCTAAAGACAGGGGGAAGGGCTCTAATGTAAACTGTTAGGTGAGTTTCTGAAGAGGAAAGGTGTTTTTCTGTATGTGCTCTGGTCTCACAGCCTGTGCTGTGTTGTGACAGGCGGGGGATCTGCATCAGTCAATTATATGTCCCAACAGACTTTTGTGCTAATGAGCCGGTCCAACCATCGGCAGACTTCCCCTGTCGTCCAGAAAAGATCACTTTCATTGCTTGCAGAACTAATTCAGGGCACAAAAGTGGGAGCTTCACCATTGCAGCCTCTTTTACTGCTCCTTTTGTGGAGGCTTTAGAAGTGCGCTGAAGAGAGGGCCTAGCGCTCAGGCCTCTTCATCTCCAGTCCATTGCCTGTCATTAACATACATATCCATATGAAAAGTGGGGTAAGGCCGGAACAGCTGTCCAGTTAAGAGGCAGTGATTCCCTCTCCCAAATGCTGACAGAAGCCTTTAGCCTTCCTTGGGCAATAATAAACCAAACCATTTAAACAGTCTTTCAGAGAGAGAAAGAGATTGGGCCATAATGCTACATTCACAGGCACCGGTGGCCCTCATTGGCTTGCTACAGTCTCTTGTAGATTCACCAAAGTTAAGGGAAAAACCAGGGGAAGATTCACAAAACTAAGATAATGCCAATAGCATAAAATGACCAGAGCAATAGATTATCTTCTTGTTGCGAGAGGAAAAGACACATGTTAACTTCAAAACGTTGGTTCAGAAGTAAAAAATGTTTGCATATTTTTTTTAAGTGATTCAAATGGATTAGAAACAGCAATCGTTGCACACAAACGCTGCAATTTCAGCAGGGTTGTTTACATTAGCTTTAGATTTGACCTCTAAGTGTTGTCAAAGGTTGGAAATTACAATAAAAATGGTATAAATGTTTACTCTGAGAGCTCTGTGTTGAGGGCTTTTCACCCTGAGCAAAATGATTTGGTCTAAGGGGACTTGAGAAGTGTATGGGGAAGGAACTGAGCAATCCTCTTGTTTAAACTTGGGTGGTGGGCATGAAGACAGAGGTTAAGTGACTTGCCCCAGGTCACATGGGAAGTCGTTTACTTTGGGTGGATTTTCTCATAAACCCTCATCCACTTAGGCCAAAAGAGTTTCTATAACATTCATTTTAAAATATCACATTTTTAATTCTTACTTTGGTTCACATGCTTTTGTCTAAAAGTGGATGTTTGGCTGTAGAAAAAATGTATATATATTTAGAAGTTTTACTAAATCAGTTGTCCGAGTGTTAGGAGAAGAGCTTACACAAAATATCTTCTAAATTAATTTTGTTATTTTAAACACAACAGCTTGATTCTTGAATATGTCTTATGTTAGTCAAAATCTTTACAAAAGCAAAGGGATTGAAATCAAAACTATAATGAACAGGTTGTTTTCTGAAATATATTTTGAATATAAACGTTTTGGCTATCTAGTGACAATTTCTTTCAAACATTAATGCCCAATTTGTGTAATTTATGTTATAAATGACAAGATGTTCACTGATTTAAAAATAAAAAATAAAAAATATTATTATAAACTTTAATCCAGCTATCTTTTAGAATTTGTTTTCCTTTCACTGAGTGGTTTTCTATGCTTGAGAAGCCTCGTTCTCTCGAAAAGGAGGTAGAGGGAGAAGCCAGAATCCGGATCTAATGAATAAGAAAAGCCTTTGGTTAAAAGGGGACTGGTTTGTCTCTTCATGGGTTGCTTTTTATTCAGCCTTAGAAAGACGAGGAGTCCTGATTGATAAATCCCCTCCTTTGCCCCCCTGGCGCCTGTGACCCCAGAGTCATAAAGTACAATGCACAGCACCTTAAGTTTCTAAATATGCAATTGAAAAATAGAAGGAGCGAATTTGTGTCCATTGAGGGAGCTTTGACATGCTTTTACAGAGATGATTATTCCGAGGCTGCATGCCCAGCGGGCTACCAGCAGCTAGCTGCAAGCAGGATTTATTTTCCATCTGATCCTCTTACCCCCCACCTCTTGTGCATCAGCAGCATCCAAAAACTACTGTAATGGTACTTGTTGCAGGCGCTTAAATCCAGCGGAAGTGCTATTTTCATAGATAACCAGCCAACACCTCAGGCCCTTACCTATCACACTCCCCCTTTGGTCTATCCTTTGTTTATCACGGGTTGTGCTGTTTGTTGTCTCTGTAAAGTTCCACAATTCATTAAAAAAGGAAAAGGGGGTGGGGAGCAGAAGAGAGGAACGGAGTATGGAGAAGTAAAGCTGGGGCTGTTGTGAGGGAGCAGGGGGTAAAGGGGAGGGATTAGGATGACTTCTTGAACACATTTTCTCCCTTTTGCTGCAATTAAACAAAGTAGGCCTGTGATTAGTGCAGCGCAGGGAGCAGAGAAAAAGACACCCTTGAATCCCAATGGAGGGAGCTGACTGAGCATTATTGCCTGACAATGCCTGAGTTTATTGCTGAAACCTGCTTACCCTCCTGCATGGCAAACCATGGGAACTCCAGTCAGGTGGAAACTTTTTCTCCTTTTCTTTTCCCGCTCCTTGTTTGTCTCCCCCCTCTGACCACGGAAGCCCTCCAGGAGCTCACAGTGTGGTTGAAGCCACACAACTCCCCCCTGTAACTGAGATGTTTAGGATAAGCTCTGCCTGGGTTTTGTGCATGAGCTCACACTTGTCTGCTGTTGTTCGAACACAGTTAATGATGAGCTTCCTCTGTTTTTTCCACACCCCTTCCCTCTCTCCTGTCCTCCTCCTCCACCTCCTCTCTCCGCTCCTTTTCTCCTTTCTTATTTGAAGCTAAGCGGCTGTTTAAGTGGAGTGCCTCCTCCCTCTGGCTCTTGGGAATGCTCGCAAGGGGCCCTTGCCTGGCACTGTGTGCATGACACATAATGAAAACAATTTTACGCTGCAGAGGGAAGTATGAGGCAATTACGGATGTGACAGCCACCTGCAGACTCACCCCCCTACAGTCTCCAACTGCACACTTCTAACCACTGCACCATTGCCACACCACCGTGTAGTGTCACCGCACTGGTAACCCACCCCCCCCTCCCCAAACCCATCCCTCACAAACTCACACTCCACCAGCTCGCAGCTTCATGAATATGTGATGGCTTGATGATGTTGTGAATGGCTGGGGCAGGTGAGGAGGGGGTGAGAAAGGCCGGGTCTGTAATAAGTTGCCCAGCTGGAGGTAGTGTTGTGGCCCTGTCTCCCTGTGGCAGTCCATAGAGGCATCTCTCCACAAGCACTGACCCTGGGATCGGCCTCCTGAGGGGAGCCAAGAGATGACGTGACAGGGGCGTGCAAAGCGCTCCCCCAAATCTCTTGTTGGCCAATTTTACACATGAAGCCGGGCCCAAAAGCCCAAATGGCAGGCCTAACAGAGCCCTGATTTAATTTGATAACCTGCTTAGTGAATGTGAATTAAATGAGTATTTCACATACAAATTATCTCCTTTCACCACTAAGAATTACTCCTTTGGTTTAGAAAACACAGATGTCTCTGAACCTCTTGGGTATTTCTGATTTGCTTTGTTTAATACATCCAGATAAATCTGGTCAAGTTAGTCTTTGCTCCTCTCAAGTGTAGTCAAGAGAGATATGAAACTCAGAGCAAACACTATACATTGTCTGTCCAACAGGTCTTGTCTTTATAAAAACCCCAAGGTCTGTAAAATGAAAAAGTGACCCACACATATGATGTGTGACTGTTTAAGTCTTCAATCTGTCAGGTTTCTGTCCTAAAGCACTGGTATGAAAGCCCCCAGCTATACACAAAGCCCCTGTGACCTGAAGATTATTCAGAGTGAGGCCAAAGGCTGTATTTTATGCTTGCCAGTCCCCAAGTGCTGCCTCCTGGTAGCTTGATGTGTCCTTAATGGCCCCACTGAACAGCAGAGACAGCAAGGTGATGAGTGGATCCTCAGCATCAACTGACACATTAGAGACCAGCTGAGAAAAGCCACTGGGTAGGTACGCACACACACACACACACACACACACACACACACACACACACACACACACACACACACACACACACACACACACTGCCTCAGACAATGATGTCCTACATGACACAAAGCACAAGGGTATAAACAAAGACACTAACCGGTTATGTGAGCATGAAGCGAATCGTGAGCACTGATCAAATGAAATATAGGAGGGCACATGGTGAAAAATGGCCCACTGAAAGTTGATATTATGCAATGGTTTCTGCAACCATCAATCTAATAAGGCCATGAGGACTATATTCTCTCAGTGCTCGGAAGAAGTGTAATATAATAGATGAGAAGATCAAGGTGAAAAAGGAATGAATAAGTGAAAACAGCATATCTAAGCATGGAAAATATCACAGGAGACATAGCAGACAGTAAACTGAGCAGCTAAGAGATGAGAAGTAGTAAATTAATCTTCCTGCAATATCTTGCAAAGAGAAAAGTGCACCATTCTTTATTTCTTATAACAACTCAAGACAAATGACCACAGCCGGTACATTAGTTCTGATAAGGGCCATGCAAGAAAGACAATGGCTTTCAATTCCTGATTTAATCAACCTCTGGCATGATGTACATCTGAAAATAACAAAATAGATTAATCAGGAATCAAGACACGGAGGGGGTGCAAGGGCAAGTGTCTGATTCCTCTGCATGAAATATACATAGTATAATAAAGGGCCTGATTCTGCCAGCATAGCCTGCCACGACTAGGCACCTGTGAGATTGAAGCTGTGGACACAACATTACTAAAACACCTGACTGCACAGAATTAATGAGAGCAACGCTTTAGTGTGTGCACATCCAGCCCGATCTGGGGAGTCTTAATTTATTTTTCTCTTTCCAACTCATCCTTTACAAAAATGACAGTGTCTTCTTATCGATTTTACACTCAGAGATCAATCAGCGTTGACCTGACTCGGAGAAAATGTACAACCCCCTCCCCAACCTCCACATTCAGTGAGCTCTGATCTGCTAAAATGGCAGGAGGGGGTTGTATCTCTCCTCTCACTCGCACACACACACACACACACACACGCACACACGCACGCACACACACACACACACACACATATATACACACAAAACCCATCCTCTGTCTGTCTAAAAGCCTGACTGCAGTTAAAATAAGCTAATCTACAAGAGAGGAGAAGACCGCTTCCTTGTTCAGACCCCCCTCCTGCCTGTACTATACTCCCTCACCTCAGGCAAAGACATGAGCACAAAAGGAAAGGAAAGCCTGTCATAGCCTCAAAAGTGCTAGTTTTCTGTTTTAGATGATTGACTATAATAACTCAAAGACTCGTGTAGAATCAATCGGATATTTTTTTTAAAAAGACAAACTGTTTGCGTTCATAATGCACACTGTTTTATGAGTGTGACGCTACCTGTTGGATCAAATGAAGTTTCATGTTCTCCTAAAGGATGCTTTCCCATGTTTGTCAAAACGGAGGCAAGGCCAGAGAGCAGTGCTCCGTGCGATCCTAGCGGAAATGCATGGCTGAGTATTATCTCTGCCTGGCAGTGGCCCTCGGACGACCAGCTGTACAGAGATGGCCGTGCTGTTGGACTGCCCCTCAGATGGAGCAAACTGTGCCAGCGAGAGTCAATGGTACCTGGCATTGGGCACACACAGCCATTAGCTGAGGCCATTACCTTGCACTCTGGCCTGGAGGGTTAATACAGGGTTAATTCTATTGGCCTGTCTGGCAGAGGAGATGTAAGCGGACTGACTGCACTTCAGTACGTTCAATACAGGAATACCAAGTTTATCTGGGGATGAAGGCCCTTTCTTATCATCATCATCATCATCATCGTGCTTATCAGACAGTAATGACTGAAAATTGAATTTTGTAGCTGACAACCGGACAGATGAAAGATGTGTTCGTTGCAGCAGAATAAAAATGAATTTCTCAGAATTCAGAAGACGATAAAAGTCCTGAGTGTGGCAGTGGCTTTTCCTGGACAGTGTTTTGTAAACATCAGACATTGCATGGGTAGAAATGATTACGTTGAAAATAAGAAAAAGTAAAAGAGTGTGAGTGAAATCTCAGCATTAGTAGGGACAGTAGGTGAAATTATGTTTATTGTCAAATGTCATTAATAGCTCCACAGCCGACTGCTATATTTCCCAAAACTGCCGCAAATGTTCAAATCTAAAGCTTTATAAAGCCTAAGCAGTAGGTAGATGCTCATGATTGATAGTGTGACCAAATATTTCTATATTTAACAAGTCTCTCACATGGACAAGGTTATTATAGGCTTATTACTGTCACACATTGACAGGGTATAACTAAAACAGTCCATCATTTTAGCAGTGCTGTCTAAAAATAAAAGAAAAAACACGCTCAACAACATCATATCAAACAAATGACACTTTATTCCCTGAAACCAGAAAGTTCATTTACAAAGGACTAGCTGTTGCAATCACAGCTCTAATGTAGTAGTGATGAGAAAAAAGGGTAATTGGTTTGGTAAAGATTGTTTTCCATCGCACCATAAAGCACTGCACAATAGAAAAGGTCGTCAATTAAGCAATCATGAATACCAAGTACCATAGCTGATGAAAATAGGCCAGTGGTTTAAATAGATTTGCAAGCAATTTACCTTTTCACAATGTTGGCAATCTGATGCAATTTGCTTGCAATTTTGTCTGCTTTCAGTAGCACTCTGAGCTGACACTACATGGTGCAAATGGCAAAGAGGACCGCATAGAAAATGTAAAACTATCTTGGCCACATCAAGGTATCAGAATGGCGCTTCATCAGGAAAATTACAACAATTAGCATAAGTGCTCCAAAATCAACACTTTAAATGTCAACGCCAAAGGTTGGGCCACAGATGAGCAAAGGGTGCGCAATGTCCTCCAGGATGGACTTGCCATGGAACGCAAAGCAATCACCCATCATCTCTTGCCAGTGATGGCCCCACAATTGCTGTGACATTCTCTCAGGCCTGTCATTCTTGGTCACAGACTGGTGTTCTTCTCTGCCTTGATTTGCTCGCCGCACAAATGTGACAGCCTCGCTCGCTCCCACACTTCGGAGACTAATTTGTTTTCCTTTAACTTTTTCCTCATCATCTTTCCTCCGCTCAGTGGACGACTATTATGTATCACAGGGTCAGGTCTAGGTTTCACACATTTCTTTTCTATTTCACTTCATGTGGGTTCACATGATTTCTCACATGAAACGATGTGAAAGTGAAATAAAGAATTGTTGAGAGCAAAGACAGCTCGACATAAAAAAAATTATATAATAAAAACATATTTTTCTATCAATGTATGTTCTACACTCACTACATATAGATGATTTTAAATTCACTTCGTAGAAAAATATATCAGGTGCATTCAGTTAAAAAAAAACATGACAATATTAGTAATGTTATGAATACATTTTGGGAAACATTAATTATTTACTAAGAAAACCTTTTCAAAAGAAACATTTATTTTAAACTACATCCTGTCAATGTAAAGGCGTATGACCAACTAAATTAAAACAAATTGTCACATGTTTCCTGTATTTAATCATTTCCATGTAGCTTATAGACAGAACATGATCCATATTGGGTTTGTCAATTGACAAATTGTTGAGTAGTGCTTTATTTTGAATAGTACTTTATTTAAAATCATGTCTGATGACACCTAAAAGAACACAAGTTACTAATACCTTGGTTTACATGACAGCTTTCAAATGAAACATCAGATTGTTAAGGTGGCATGGCCACTCTCCGGTTGGGTATCTGCGATAACAACTCAACAATATGTTTATGTCTTATCTGTTGCCTTAAGGCACCACTCGAACAAAACGTATCCCCTCTCCTCGTATCGCATGCTCTCCAGTTGAACTTGTCAGAGATTGCCAAAGGGGACAGATGTGCTGTCTGACTCTGTCAGGATGGAGCAAGAGCCAGACTGAGGGGTTGAACATGGAAATAAAGTTGTATTGTGTGTCATCTTTTTGAACAGATGTAAGAGTTTACTGACTATAGGTTGCATATACTAGTGATTCTTCTCTTTAACACATTTGACTGATACACAGTCAAAAACAACAAGATTAAATGTAGAAATCTGAAACTGAAGCAATACCTTTCTTGTTTAACAAAAGTGTTGAAGCAAAGTGTTGACATTGATTTAAAGATGACAAGTGTTCCTGCAAGACACCTGATTATCAAAGACTACTTCCAAATTCAATTCAGTTTTAACTTAAAATGTACTTACTTAATTTTACAAATAAATGTTTTGTAAAAAATGTAAGATATTTTTGGAAAAACATGCCTGTTTATGCTTTTTAACTTTTTAGCTTTTTAACTGCTTTTTTTATATTGTGACTATTTTGTAGCATGTGACACTCCTCTTGTTATTTCTATTGATTGTTGTAACAATCTCTTTGCCAGCTCTCTCTTAAAAAATATATTTGGAATTCAAAACCCTTAACAGGTAAGAAAACATGTAAATGAAAAATATTAAATAATAAAGACTCAATTACTTTGGTGAATAAAATACAGAAAGGAAGAACAAGTGTTGGCCCTTGCTGTGTTTTTTCATTGGCAAACAAGAAATATTGATTAGTTGTTGAAATGAATTAACGGACAGATATTGTGATGACCAGTACTTGTGTTGACCTATAGAAATGGCATATTGTGTACACAGTAATGAAAGAAATTAAACTGATACAGTTTAGAAGGTCACTTAGATGTTAAAAAGGAAGTAAATCTTATATATTTTGTAACATTCTGCTAAAAGTAATCAATTAGAGATTAAAGAAGCTGAATTTGATACTGAAATCTTAGAGACATATGGTATTAAAACAACAAGGCACAAAGTGTGTGAATGAAAACACCATCAGTTGTCAGTGTCTCTTTGAGGCTCCTGTGTTTGTTAATTTGTCTCTATAGATTTCAGCTCATTCCATCCCTCTAATGCTGCATTTTGTCAATAGCTGGTCGCAGTGTTGTCTGTTCCTCACTGTGGTGTATTTAATATTTACCAGCATCTGAGCCTTATTAAAGCAAGATGAATTAGCCCGGTTGCGATAGATTTTCTTTCAGCGCAGAGTGAAAGAGAGCAAAGTAAAAAAGAAAGATAAACGCAGGGAGGAGGGAGGCAGAGGAAGAAAGTTTGTGTGCTCAGATGATCAGCATGCGGGGGCCCCGGCTCGGGAGCGGCCCCCAGCGTTGGAGGAGCTGTGAGCTCTCTGATGATGGGGTTGCACAGATGGGCTCGAGCCTGGCTCCCAGCTCGCTCCTTTGTATAGACCCTGCTCTCTAATTACAGCTGATGAGCGTGTGTGTGTGTGTGTGTGTGTGTGTGTGTGTGTGTGAGGGAGAGTGAGGGAGAGTAAGGGGAAGAGGGGGAGGGAAAGGGGAACTAGAGGAGGGGAGGCGGGGGACACACAAGCAGGTGACAGTACGAGGAGAGGAACCTGTGGCAGATCCTCGGCGCCATCAGGCACAACGTAGCTGCAGCCTGACAGCTAATTAGAAACGACACGGATTTGTCCCAATGTAACAGATGTTGCCTAATCAGTCCAGCTCGGGAGAACCCTGCGCCAGCAACATTTCATGCACAATTTAACCATCTAAAGGGGATGAAATACTTAATGCATTGTAAGGCCAGCACAGCTGTTTCTCTCGTCAGAAAATTTCCCAGTCAAAAATATGCATGTTTTATGTAACTCTAACCGAGTGTTTATAATGCTATAATAGCTGACAAGAAAATGCTGCCACACATCTGCCAAAGATTTCAGCTCTATTGGTTACCATAACATCAGTAAGACCGTGAATATAGGTTGTCTCTCACGGACAAAAAAATTGAATAACCTTTCAAACCTAAATCAGCAATTCCCATTTTAAATATATTTTAAAATGCTTGTGTGGATAAAGGAACATTTTATATATTGTTTTTTCTTTCAAATGAAACAACAATAAAACATAGATAAAATCATTGAATAGGAAAGTGTTTTAAACTTTATAGTATCATTTTGTATTTTAGGAGCAGTAGAAATTGAAGCTGAACCAAACATACAGGCCAATTCAGACATGTTTTTTTCCCCCTGCAAAATGTAAAATGATATGCATATATATATATATATATATATATATATACACCATTAAAACCACATAATATAAATCACAAATCTCTATGCCAAGAGGAAACCGTCTGTGATTGCGATGGTAATAATATGTTCTATTTGTCTCACTATCAGATAAATGTAAATTTGTGTCCTCGCTGCTCCTTTCACATCTAACATTCTCATCCAGATCTTGTTCTTCCTATCTGCTCCAGTATTGGCAATATCTCTTCAACTCTGCATTTTTATCTGATTCACTGGATGACAGGTAATCTAGCTGAAAGTTCCAACAATTGCACACAAAGAAAAAAAGCCCTGGCTGATGAAATCTGAGCAGTTATCACACTAACCATTACCTGTCAAGCCCTCCGCTTCAATCTAAGGGTGCATCAATTTTCTGAAGAGGAAATCAAGGGCGAGGAAGAAAAGCAGTCCAGATAAACAGTGACAAAGGCCTCTTTTCTGCTGCTTTTATTTATGATGGGATGTTGCTGTGCGGGGACCAGGGCAAGGGCTTTATCAGACCAACTGATACATCTTTGATAGCCAGGGAGTCTTCACCCTTGATGAAGTGTTGCACTTGCCAAAGAAGATTTCGAACTCAAATGACTTTGCCTAGAAAATCCTGTGGAGAGATAGGGGAGTCTCTGAACGGCCACACACGGCTGAGTGAAGTGACAGACTGAACAAACAAAGACACAAGCCTGTGTGTGTGTGTGTGTGTGTGTGTGTGTGTGTGTGTGTGTGTGTGTGTGTGTGTGTGTGTGTGTGTGTGTGTGTGTGTGTGTGCGTGCGTGCGTGCGTGTGTGTGTGTCTTGCCTGTGCATGACGTGTAAAGCTTGTTTTTCATAGGTGTGGGAAAAGCGTGAACATAATAAATAATCCTTGAACATGGGGCACTGATGCATATGTTTCATGTCGGTGACAAGGTTATTCTGCATTTGGGGGGGACATCTGCACTATGTCTCCATATAAAGGACCAAACTGTTGGTTTCCTCCTTTTGTTTATACAGAGTATTTATGAGAACCATTTCTCTTTTGCATTATACACATGCATGCACAGAAATACTATCCACTGTTTTATCAAATAGTCAAATGTTTGCACTATTGAAAAGACTGACACACTGCTGATGAATATTTATAGCTGATGATGCAGCATAAAAAAAGTATTATTTGGTTTTAAGGACATAAGTAGAAAAATAAAAATACACAACATAAAAACAACAGAGTTCTACTTTACGGTATATCTTTGTATATCTAAAGCAATAAAAAATAATAATACGTTTTTGTTTACTTAGAAAATTCAGATTCAACTTTATTTTCATTGCACAAGTACCAGGGCAACGAAATGCAGTTTTAGCGGTATGTGTTCAGTATCTCTATACTCTGATATGTAATGTTTCCTAAAGAGAGACATTTTATCAGTCAAGATAATTTGCATATTATCTATATGGGGGATAGATACTCTGTTTAGTGGAGTTGTTAAATCTATAGGCTGACAGCATCCTGTGTCTCTGCAAACACAACATGAACCGTAGCCTCGCAGTAAATTAATCTGTAGAGCAGTGTGTAAATAGGGTTGGTTCCAGATCACACTGTGGATCAACACATGTTGTTGCTTCTGTTACAGTGAAATATGAAAACACAAATAATGGATCAGATTAAATGTTTATCTTTATGGTGGGATGTTAAGGAAGGAGGTGGGACTCTAAGCCAACTGTCCTAATGTTGTGGTGCCTCTGCGTGTATCCGTGTGTGAGCGCATACTGGACACACAGACTGAGGGCTCCCATGCCGACAGTTAACTGAGTCCAGAGAGGAACCATAATTAGATTCATCTACTGGTATTGACAGACGCGACAAGACTCCAATCTGATCAATACACACACTCACCATATTGTCCCAAATACCAATAACTGTGAATATCCATCTTAACCGCATTAGTTACAGTCAAATAATTAAATGTGCCCTTTTAAACATGGATGGTCCTAACCGTCAGATGCTAATAAATAGATCTATTTTTGTTACGCATAAAGCAAAGATTCTCATATCTGGAAAAAAAAATACTTTTTTATTGTAAATGTGCCATGATAAACAATCTAATCAAAACATTCATCAGCAGCGTTTTCAGCTGAGCACACTTTCATCAGGCTAATTAAATTCACCGCCTAAGGAAGAAAAAGAAAATCCTGAAGCGATTCAAGTGCAACAACGTGTAAAGTAAAACAGGTGATTATGTCTAGTTGTTCAGGAACCCTTAAAGTGAACTTGATGGTGGACATTTTAAAACATCAAAACGTGAACAACGACAACAACATAGTTAATTTAGTAAAGAAACAGGCAGAAGCTCATGTTTTCCTTCTGCGTCACCGAAGGGAAGAAAGCTGCCACATCCTCGATCTTAATCAGGTGTTTGGTCTGCTTTATCAGTATGTACATGATATAGTGTTCTTGCATGGATGACTTTGGCCCACCACATCCCGCCCACAAAAAGCTTTTCCCTGTGAAAATTCCCCCTCCTCAAACAGAGAATCCATTATTGACAATACCAAACACTCTCCTACTCCATGCCATTGACGTTTGACCCCCTTAGTACTTTTTTCTCTATTCAGAATCACTGATAGCTTTTTGTTTGGCATAACTGCCCCACTTATATTTCCACAAGCGTAGTCCTGCATTGACTGACTGCCTGGGAGCAATGCATATAGCCAAGCAATATATAGCACATAATCGCCACCATCGTTTAGCCTTTAACAATGCTGTTAAAATCAGCTCAATAGTGACATCTCAGCAGCTGTCAAGGACATCAATATGTATTTTTGTGCAAGTGGAGGCAGAACTTAAGCTAAGACACGTGATAATTGATACCAATTAACCAACGATAAGCATTGTCCTTACAAACTATATTTTGGTCATGCTAGTTTATTCTCAGTGATTATTCGTGCCTTAACTAATGACTGAGATGTGTATCGCCACATAAAACTGACAAAGCTGATTTGGCTCGCTTTCCTGCTCATTGACTGAGCCACTCTTACTTCCAACTGTCATCCAACAAGGCATTTGAAAACTATTAATACTTCTCCAAAATAAATATACTATCTGACACATAACATGCAAAAGGTTATCATGAACAAGTAAAAGATTGAAAGATCAGTGAGAAGGAACCCCGAAGATATTAAGTTAGTGAATTTGGTCATCGCTAACAAACGTGGAGCTTGACAGGTAATTACTCACACTGAAACGCCACTGAGAACAGGAGAGACGCTCATATTTGATGAATGATTCACATGTATTTTAATTACGTCTGTCCTTTGACCTCCAGGGCAGGCTAATGTCTTTCAGGTCACCCCCTGCACACTCACAGACAGACACTTTCTCTTTCGTTGTCTCTCTGAAACACACACACTTGCACACACACGCACGCACAAACACACACACACACACACACACACACACCGGGAGAGAGGGCTACAGGAGTCCCAGTTAATGGGATTACCCCAGCAGTCCTGAGCCATTCCTAACCTCACCTCCAGGTCCCACTGTGGCAATCAGAGGCATCGGCATCAGCATCCTTAACGCATCATGGAGAGTGCTTGTGATACCACGCTGTGGGGACCTCTGCTCTCTAACCTCTTAACACAGCAGCACTTTAACTGAAGTGACCTCTGCTGCTTTATAGAGCTGCCCCAGAGGAGACCTAAACGCAGCATCCACCGGGTCACAGTATAAGACACCATTAACCCGAAACCTCCAAGCTAGACTTGGTGTGTTTAAAAAAATCTCTCCTCCGGCAATCACAGCAGCATCAACACCTTGTCGGTTGACCCTGTCACACAGCAGTCCAGATAGTTGATCTTTAATACGAGGGTCACATCTCTAATGGATCTGTACTCGTGTGTCTGTGATATGTGTAGCTGACAATAAAAAGACATGCTAATTTTTATGCTGCTTTGATACTGAAAACACAGGAACGGGTACACATTCCTTCCTATCCACACTCCCAACACGATTACTTAGAAATGAAGCGGAAAATGGAAGCGATTTATTAACGAGACATTAGAGGCAGTTTTAATAACCTTCCCATCCTGCTCAGCAGGGAGCTGGGGATTACACCACACAGGTTTCGGTGACACCAGAAAGGAAGTCCCCCGCCGGGTGTGTGAAGAGCGCAAAGGGACACAATACCCAGCCTGGGGTTCTCACATCCCGCTTTGGGCCCTCACCCCAGGGGGAAGGACAATGGGTTAAAAAGGCATGAATGTCCTGCCTATCCAGGATATAATGTAGGTGGCTGCCACTGGGTCTGAATGGCCTGACAGAGCAGCGGAGGGAGAGGCACAAAGAGCCCATAATAAAAGGGATTCCTCGGGTCAGTAAAGCATTGCATTCACTTTGGCCTCCACAGCTCACGGCCTCTCCTCTCACATTCACCTTTAGTCTAAACTGCAACAGCTATTGGATATATTTAAAACAGCAAATATATCTGTGAAGTGCAAGTGTTGTTCTATTGTCTCCAAATAGATCTAGGTGAAATAATCAACATTTTAAATATGTGTAAGCCTTTATCACTTTTTTTAAATGCTGCAATGTGAAATATGTTTTAAAAAAAGGTGAATATTATAGCTAGTACTTTTTGTTTCTTACTATTATAAGCAGCAGTAGTAGAGGTTGTCCTGGGACAAACTGTGGATGATATTTAATAGTAAGTGTTAGGCATTCATTGGAGCTTGTTTGAGTGCACAAGAAAAAAAGGATCCAGTTTAAAAGGAAAAGTGTCACTCCCACTAAAAGTAGGGGAGGATTAGAGGAATTCCACAGTATCAGGTGACATATGTTCGTGCAGAAGTGTGAGAAATCAACAGCTTGATTATGTCCATTTAAATGTCTGCGCTAATAATTTGTCTTGTGTCTAGTATTGGCAATATGCTCAGTTTAACTTAAAATACGTATTGCAATAGTCAGAAAGTGCATATATTGATCTTTTATGCAGCACAAAAAGGAAAAACACTTATCTAATATATGCAAGTGTGTCCATTGACTGCATGGAGAGAACAATCATTACAATGTGTAACCATTGTCCAATTCACTGGCTGGGACAATCAGATAATGCAAGGAGACAGGGGATGATGCCCACACAGACACATGCCTTTACTGCACCCTTAATCTAATTAAAGCAAATAAACTTATAACCGATCTCCTCGGTGACAAAACACTGCTGAGGAAGCTAATTTGGTTCCTTGTTGTGGCTCCAAAAACAGATAATACTGTTTTATTACACAAAGGTCACCAGGGAAATTAACTTCTGGGCCAGCAAATAAAAGAAAAGGCCCGGCACTCCGAATAACAAGTACATACTGATTACATTCAATCACGAGAGTCCCAGTTGGATAGGACGCTGACCTTTCTGTCGTCTTGTCAGGAAATAAGATATGTAAACGCAGGACGGGCCACTTACACAGGACCGACTCTATGTTGCATTGTGGAGACAATCTAGCGAGGCAGCCACAACAAGGGAGATTGCGCAAGTTTGTCCGTTTGAAAGAAGTTTAATTTTAACAGTTGAATAGAAATTCATGGCTTTTTTCAGTCTCGAGGAGCACTAAATTGGATTAAGAGCACACCACTGAATTCACAATGAGTGAACAAAAAAAGTTTCAGTGTCTTTGTTTCCTTTTTAATACAGCCAAAGACTCTGGTTATTATTAGTCGCCCTCCGTTAAACTGATAAGACAATTAAGTTTTTCTACTCAGGTGAGACGGTTTACCATATATGGACAACAAGCAATCATTTGATGATTTTCTTGCTCCATTTGTGGTATTATTTATTTCAGTTTCTCCTACAAACACCAAGCTGGATGTTACTTTTATTGTAAACTTTCATTTCATTTTGTCCTTTTTGCTGGTGCAGTTATTCACTGTCTCCCTCTTCCCCCATGATTGATGCTTACAGGTCATAGCAATACTCTTAACTCATTAATTAGAAAGGAAAAGATGGGATTTGCTGGAGTGAGATATTGCAGAGGAACAGAGGGAGCTATTTCAATGTGGAGACAGAGAAACTTAGCGTCAGTGTGATAATAGCACCTGAACTATTGCATGTTTCAATCAATGGAGACAGAAGTAAATAAAAACCGGAGGGGAAGATTCACCATCATCGATCCCAGCTCAACACAGAGCTTGCTGACAATCTATGGTCTGGGCCAGTAATGCTCCCAGTCATCCACAAAATCAATGAAACTCATCCTTTCAATAGCATCCAATTATTAGCACAAAGTAAAGGTATAGCCTTCCACAATAAATCAGAAAACTTTATTGAAAAGTGACGCAGACAAAGATGAATGCTAATTGGAACGTGATTAAGTGCAATACAAAAAACAATACTATTAAAACAGTCAACTACACTTGTGTGTTTTAAGTATTCGCAACAAAATATACTTCATGGACCAAAATTAAAAGGTACTTGCAATTCAGAATGGCCCCTGTCAGTGTTATATGATGATATTATTGGATAATTATCATTGATGTATTCATTATAAGCAGCAATTTCACTGCTTCACATACTGTTGGATACTTTAATTTATAATAATGCATTATATCTTATAAACTGTATGTAAAATATTGATCTGAAAAGTAACACATCATTTAAGCTGCATTCTGTCAAAAGTAGTCAAAAAGTACATAATTTATCTTTAAATGTAGTGGAGAAGTAACATATAAATAGCATTAAATGAAATCACTTAAGCACAGTCACCTCCAAATTATACTTCGATACATACTTGAGGAAATGTACCGTACAAACCACCACTGCCCAAATGATGATTTACCTCTGGTGAAGTCGTCATAAATGGAACAAACAAGCCCCCTTTTGTATTTATTTGCCCAGGTTTTGAGATATCTGCCTCTGCTCATGGTCAGTTTAATTGACTTTGTGGTCTGTGGGTTATCTGGAGTAGGAGGGGCATTGTTTTGGGGAAAGAGAGGTTCCTGATAATTATGTACCAATATTTTTTTTATATTGTGAGAACCACAAATGAAATTCCATTCACCTCCATCATGTTGGGGTGGCTGCCAAAATCCCACAAGGATATCTCATAATTTGGACAAATGAAAAACAAAACTATCTGCATGAAAAGACACTGCTAGTGGTAAATGATAACATGTGGGGACTTTGTTGTTGTCATTTAGCTGGACTGGTTCTTTAATAATCGATACCTGCATGTTGTAAAACTGCAAACAATACATGTGTGATCCAATAATCTATGGGTTTTCTTTGTCATTTGCATCGCAGCTTACAAATTGAGATGAATATTGTAATAAATCTATACCACTAAGTAATCATCACGACCAGCTGCATGTGAACCTCCCAGGACAGTCTGGGTTTTTTCACAAATGCTGTGTGGTTTACATTAGGTGAGGGAGTATCCAATGTTCCCCTCTGCTGGCCCCCAAGTAATAACCATTAATTTCCCATTATAGTTTGTGTTAATTAAAAAAGCTGCAGGTTTAATTGCCGTTAAATGTAATGATGTTAGATCTCATGTTCATGTGTTCAGCTCCACCCATCACCAGCTCGTTACTCAGACTTGCTGGATTTAATCAGATAGAGAAGGAAGACTTGTCTGTAATTATCTGCTCTGCTTCATCATTTAATCTTACTAAAACAGCTCTTTGCATGTGCTGCAGCCTCAACTTATAATATGTTTGGCTGAGATGAGTGTTGGTGATGAAACACTGACATAAAGTGTGTATATATACAGTTTATACACTCCCTTGAGACCCAAGAAACATCGCTGCTGTTATAGGCTGTCTTAATGATAACAACTGTTTGATGAAACAACATTTTCCTCAACTCAATAACTCAAAATCAGAAATCATATTATTTAATCAGTCCCATTGAAAGTGCCCTTGTCTTCATGTCTGTTAACATAAAGTCCACTGCCAGAAACCTAGGAGTATTATCTGATTCAGATTTAAGCTTCAAACCACAAATCACAGAGGTTGTCCAGTCCTGTTTCCATCCAATTAGATCAATCTTCAAAATCTCACCCTGACCTGTAATAGGTCATTCATGCATTCATCTTTTCCAAACTTGACTACTGTAACTCCCTCCTCTCTGGCATCAACCAGAAGTCACTCTCTCGCCTCCAAAGTTCAGAACAGCAGCAGCTCGACTTCTCACTGGCTTTAACAGACCACATCACTTCACCACAATCCTGGCTTCTCTCCACTGGTTAGTTTTAGAAGGGATTTAAATATGTTACTGATCACTTTTAAAGCACGCATGGGTCTGGCCCCAAAATATATAGAGGAAATATTGCCCCCTTAGATCCTCAGGTGGGACCCTTCTTGTTGTTCCAAAGCTGAGACTGAAAACTAAAGATGATCTTGCTTTTGCTATCAGGGCTTCAACACATTTTTACAGATTGGTTTTGATGTTGTTGCTTTACTGCTTTATTTTATTGTTGATTGTTCTAAAAATTTTTACTAAATTATTTGATTTGATATATTTTATTGTATTTATTTCTACGTTTATTTGTATCCTATCGATTGGTTTTATTGTTTCATAGTGTTTTTATCAGGGTTTAACTGGTTTTGTTTTGTCTCTCTCACCTCTCGCTGCTTTGTCTGTAAAAGCACTATATATTTGTTTATTCAGAACCATTGTTCATTTCTTAAAGGTATCTGATAGTGAGTCCAATGTGTGGTGGAAAAAGCAGCATTCAATTAGCTTAGCATAAAACATGATTTGTGTGTCAACATAAAATCAGCCACAGACAGAACAATGTCTTGTAAAATGAGTGAGTGCTCGATTGAATTTTAGGAGATAAATTCACATAAACAAAGTAGTTCCCATATATTTTTATGTGTTTAACAACACCACGATCTGGGATTACAGAAACAGAGCTACCACAAGTCATTTTGCTGCAGCACCTCTGGTAAATGAGCCATACAGTGTGTTGTGTCTTTGATGCTGACCCACACTCATAAAGTATTACAGGTATTAAAAAACAATTATCTGCCATTCTTCTAAAATGGCATCTCCCAGTGCAATGCTTTGCATTGTAATTTACTTGGCACCGCTGCGGAGTGCAAATCCAGCTGTTGTGCACTTGTACACTCAACGGGACGGTTCCTGTAAGGGAGGATCACGGGTATTACTGCGCTAATTTTTGAGCCTTTTCCAAATGCCATAAATCTGCTCTGTTTAAGAACACAGTACCTGGTAACTGTGCAAACGAGATCAATCAACTCCTCTTCATCCAAAAATACTTTTGGGTGATATTACCATTTATACCAGAAAGCTACCAGAAGCTATCAGATGTCAATTATCGTTTGTTAAAAGAGTTATGTTATCATTAACAGTGACATTATAATACTTGCTTTAAAAGTCAAATTCCTATATGAATGAATAAATGACACATGAAAAGAGTCAAACACCACATCTATAACTGTGGTAAAATGCTGCATAGGCGCATGTCTTTAGTGGCACACAACTAAACATGTCAGTTCTGCAGTGTTGGAGTCATGACAGACGTCTAGATTGCCAACCATCGCCAGCCCACTCAAGAATCTCATATCAAGAGCCTCTTTCACTGCATTGTTGAGCTGCTGGTAGAGCCCACTTGCTTGCAGTAGGGTGGAAAAGAAAATCTGATTAAACAATTAGTGTCAATTAGCCCCGACCAAATCATTCTACAAACAATTGGTCTCTAGTGCCCAGCTTAATTACGAGCGACTTTCAGCTCCTTATCATGAGCCATGTCGCCCGTGATTCATGTCCGACTCACGCCTGTCCCTCAAGCACCATCAATTATCCACCAGTAAACAAATCCACCAGGCAAAAAATAAATAAAGAATAAAAGAGTCACAGCTCCAGGTCCCAGGCCTGATTAGCATAGCTCTATGTATGCCCGTCAGCTGCTGTGATCAACGTGTGATGAGATGAAAAGTTCTAAAGGATAAGAAAGAGATAATGATGATCAGGGTGTCATGGTTTTCGGTAAAATCACATTTTTGCAAGAAAGTGCACTGAAACTGCAAGAGTTCCCCTCCAAGCTGATGCTTGATTGAATACTGCCACATGAATTAAAACATATCATGCTATGTGTATATTATGCCCTATATGCAACATTAAGTGATCCATTTGATGCCAGTCACTGGAGAGACATGCTTGTGTGGTTTACGGTGATAACAGGAGGGGTTTTGAAGTTGTGATCATGCAAACACAAAGGCTAACAGCCACAGTCACATCTCAAAATGTGAGGTCAGAGTTCTTTGATTTCAATGCACAAACGCTCACGCATATACAGCGAACATACACAATGCACAGAATGTGTGAAGGGGAGCGACAGCAGGCGCGATGACATGTTAAATTACCCTGGTGATGTATAGCTTAATGAACCCCCTTGTGTTGATCACGCTCCACATTAATCAACAGCCATGAACAGATTCCCTTATTTTCTCAATGCTGCCTTGATAAACTGCAATTTCATTTAACCTTGGACAGCAACTTTAATAGCTTCCACAGGACAACTGTCAATACTTCCCTGGGTATACAGTGATTAAATTGCAAGGCGAGAAGTGTGTCCCTGCTTCCTCCTCGTGCTCATCCGGCGTCTCCCCTCCCCCCTTTCACTTCACTTCAAATCACAATTTGTACTTTCACACTTCACACTGTCCACGCTTAAAAACCAAAGTCGAAACAAACATTTTGGGACTCCACCCTGCAATCACTGGAATTATCTGTTGCTGTGTGTAGTGGTTTTGTTTTTGACTCTTTGAAATTAATTTGCCATTGTAGCAACTCACTTTTACATGACATATCTTCTTCTTCTTTTCTTTTTTTTTTGTTTTGACCAGGAGAATAACCTATTGATTCTTTTGGTGTGTCGGACTTTAGTACTTCACATTGTAGAAGCTGATCTCTTTTGCAGCTGTTATGTTCTGTCAGTGTGTTGTTTTACTCTGTAGATAATGAACATATCCCTTCATCTTACCCTATAATTTCAATAGCTTTTGCAACTATGCGCCCAAAACTTTTGTGGGATGAGTAAAACACACGCTAAATTATTATGTTGAAGACGTGAGGTGAGCCAAGCTTATTGTCATCTCACTTATACCTGAATTTTGTTGTTGTCCGTGAGCTCAGAGGATAGGATAAAACAAGATGGTGACAGGCAGTGACCTGAGCCCTGTCATAATGATTTTCTGTGATATCCTCCACCCTTGTCAATTTAGCATAAATTATCAGCCATGAAAGGCCTGCTGGCTGATTAAAACCAATTGTCTGGGTAGAGAAGGACAAGGCAACCTCTTTATTATATGATAAACTAAGTTAATGGAAGAAGACAATCTCCCCTCTGGGAAATCGGACTGACTCTTAATTAAAGCATTGTGTTTTCACAGTTGGTTCCAACATGCATTTGAATGAAACTTTAAGGATAATGTGATAAATAAACTGAAGCAACACGTCAATAGAGTGGGAAAAAAAAACATACTTATTCATCCTGTTTGAATATCCGACAAGAGAGGGAGAAAAAGGATCACAAATCTGTGCAGCTTGCAAATGTAATCAACGCCAATCAGGTGATACTCGCCGTCAAAAAAAATGAATGCAACTGTGTTCTTTAACAGATTTGTTTATCAAAAACACACGCCTGAGACATGGTAATTACACTTGATCTCAGAAAAAATTAACACCTTTGGAGAACATGTTTCATTATCACATTCGCAGCTGAAACGATTCCAAGTTGTGTGTCACATGTTAAGCAGAAGTGAATCAGTGTGTGTTTGTGCAGCTTCGTCTCCGCTCGGGGGAACAATACAAGTTTGCCTTACTCTTGTGCTCCGTGGATGACATAACAGAAAAGCAAACATTTCTCTGTCCTGCGCCTCTCGTTGGTTTCCTCCACCCACACTTGAGAGGTGACAGGCGTACACCCGGACTTCCATTATTATCCAACACAGCAAGAATGCCTCCAGGAGGATAATTACTGAAACTTGAAGAGCCAGGGCTAATCCTAAGTACTTCACTTTGTATGACTGCCTCGCCCGCCTGTCTCTTAGCCTGCCGCTCACACTGACAAAGTGCAATGTTGGGCTCAGTGAAAGTCAATAAGAAGGCTTCATGGCTCACAGATAGCGCATTCAAGCCAAATGGCGGCAAAATACACTGTTATCTCCGTTTATCATAAACAGCCTGCATTTGAAACACTCTGATCTATCGCCTCAGATGGGCAAACAAGTGGCCTGGGAAATACAGATCATAACATCCAACAAGGCGATCCAACAAATGCCTAAATTAATTATTCAACTCATTTTTATTTGAATAATAAGTAGACAGACTTTCATTGAGAGAAGAGATAGATTGCGGTGGGCTTTAGCACTTTCGGGAGGGCAGCACTGGCAGCAGGATGAGGTGCACCAGAAAGTCTTGGCCCGAGAATTTCCCTGCTGCTGCCGTCAGGCGTGCTCTGACCGATAGGACGGATCATTATGTCTTGACATATTTGCATGACAAGATCCATCATATGGCACCTATTGCAAATCTGAGGATGTTAGTTATTTGACATACAATTATCTTAATATAGGGAGGCAAATGACCATTTACATGGTTTCCATGTAAACCAACAACATGGCAACAAAGAAGCCAGTGACGGGGATTGTTAAATATAACAAGCAACTTTAAATTAAAGCTTTCAAACAGCCTGAGGAGCCCGACATGCTCATTTTATGATTTCATTTTATGTGGATGTAATAAATATGTAAAGTTTCAACCCAAAGGAGGTGATGACCAGCTTCTTATTTTGATTTTTGCACCCGTCAGACACATCTTAAAAAGCAGAAGAAAGTTTTTTGGGCGTCTCTCCATTCATCCCAGGAGGAACCAGATGCTCCCCTCCTGCCAGACAAAGCCGGGAACAGCTGCCTGATCGATACCCGACAAAGGCTCAGAGGTTAGAGCAGTCAAAAGATTGTTAACTAGCCATTTTATTTGCCAGACATTTATATCATTGTTTATGGTTCAGTGCACCCCTTCAGTACAGGCCATGCAGCACACCTGTGCTTTGAACACTTTCAGGGGCCCACATTGCATGACCCCAAAGGAAACATGGCACAACATCTACAAGCTAGATAAGATACTAATATAGATAAATGTATATGGTTGTTTTTATTTTATTTTTGTAAGCTGATTTTTAAGCTATATTTACTTCATTAATATCCATGTGACTACATTTTGCCTCATTGTCAGAAGCCCATTTGAAAGATTAAATATATATATATAGATAGATATGAATTATCTCTCTCTCTCTCTCTCTCTCTCTATATATATATATATATATATATATATATATATATACATGGCCATCAATATGAAGGCTTTAGAAGAAAACATCAATATGGCTTTAGACTGAGTGCAATGAGTGTGCATTGATGGCAATGGAGGGTGGTATTGGCCTGTATTTGCACATTCCTGCATATGCATGTGTATTTATGTTTGTGTTGAATATGAGTGTTGGTGTACGCATGCATCCCAGCCGGCAACACATGGCTTTGCTGCCACCGCTCTGGCTCGTGTTGAGAGTGTCCATGCAGGCTGGCAGAGAGGGGGGACCCTCTCTGTGGCTCACCCAGGCGTAGAGGGGCTTCCTGCACATCTTTTGTCACACCATTTGGGCCCTTGTGTCTGTGGCCGCCCCGCTTCGGACCCACTTGGCAGCTCACAGTGTAGACGGACATCTGCTATTTCCAACCTCCTGGTGAACAGAGAAAACCACAACCAACAGACCTTACTCTCTGCTCTGCAGACTTTACATTTACCCAGTGTATGTGTGGACATGTAACAATGTTTGGATGCAGAAACAAGAAAAGTCACATATAGGATGGACCTAATACCAGTGGGGATAATCAGTTTCTTAATTATATATGAGTTAATGCCAGAGTTTCAACAATGTACCCTATATATAATTTATGTTTAAGATAATTTTTCAGAAATGAATAGTAGGTATATACTGTATATATACCCTGAGCAACAGCAATCTTATAAATGTTTATGAATGCCACAAGTGATTACCTCCAGTTTTCTTCCAGAATTAAATATTTAAAAAGAAAGGCCTTCAGATTACCGGGTTGCTATGTAAAAATCCAAATTAAAGTATGTTTCTGCATCTCATGGCTTGACTCCTTTCTCCCGGTTCTCCAAGCTGAGTGATTCTGCAGCACGCAATATTGAACCCACTTTGTTCGTGCTCAGCGGCCCAGAATAACTCGGTCATTATGGTGGGGAAAGGACAGGTTTTGAGTTTGATTTCATGATGGTAATATAGCCCATGTGTGTAGGAGAAGAAAGCCTTCAATGGGGACATCTGTTCAATGCGGCTTACAGTTACAGCCGTGCAATAAGAACAACCTGTGCACACGGTATGAACTAGGACCGACCTTGTCCCTGCTGAACGCAACAGGACACAAAAGAAGGTGTTTTTTTTAGAGGTAGTGCGCTTATAAGAATAAATTAGACACTCACATTTCGATGTGCAAGCGGATTAAATATCTCTTGTACATCTGGAGCTCCAGCAGCGAGACGTTTCCTGTCGAACAGTTATCACACTGACCTCTGACATCAGTCTTGCTGCTATGATCGCTTGGTAATTTGTCACCAGAGGCCAACATGTCCCCTCGCTGTAGCATACCTCGCTCTCCAAATGCGTAAAAATCACTATTGCGCAAAAAATATTGTGAATGGCCATTCCATCTGTGAGGAAGAGGAAAGGGGAAACGCAGTTTAATCACAGGTGTTTAATTGTGTATATGATGAAATATAAACTCTAATTACACGAACGTGTAATATGTGTATCTTTATATACATTTAGCAGTCTGGGTGCGTGTGGTGGAAACAGGGCTCGGCGGATATTTTCCAGGTTATTCCAAATTGAATTGCCAGTGTAACATTTATCTGGCACGGTCCACGGGCACACCGGCAGCAGGAGATGCTGTGTTTTACTCTGCTGAGAGCAAACGTCGAGGTTCAATCAATGCACTGCGGAGCTGAGGAGCACGGTATGTAGGTTTTCATTCTCGTCATTACTTTTTCACATTGTATTCGCCTTTAAACGCGGTTACATCATGTTCACAGCTTGCTTTGATTTTCGATAGTTTGTGTGATTGGATAGTATGACCGAAATAAAATAAGTGAATGAGCAGAAAACAGATCAATACCATTTATTTCTTATCTCCAACGCCAATAAGACAAGTGAATGTGTGTGTTTGTGTTTTTTTTCCGTTTATCTCAAATCTGTCCTTCCATTCATACAAATGTAAGGCTTATCGTGATTTCTTTTTTTCTTTTAACAATCAAATTGACACTTTGCGCGTTAGTTTGATAACAAGAGCTTATAGACTAACTTAAAAAAAAAAATATATATATATATATATATATATATATATATATATATATATATATATATATATATATTGTATGACCGATTTAAATAAATGTCGTAAAATTGTTGAAATGCTCTCTAAACATTGAGGAATAACATAAGTGCTGTGATAATAATTATCAAGATAACTGCATGTGCAATGTTGCTGCATCTATTTTGGACTTTTTTTTAAAACTGTGCAACCGTAATGCATAATTTGGGCTGTTTTAGTTTTAGTTCCTTAATGTTTTACACAAGAAGGTAAAGCGGTGTAAATTAATCAAAAAAAGCTGTTGTCCAATCCTAGAAACACATGAATTAATCAGATAGTCCATCTATCACGCTGTGTAATAAAGGAAGCGACATGGGTTAGGCAGATGATGTGATGAATAATCCTTGGTCGTTTTAATTAACTTTTCCCTGTCCTGTAATGACCAAGCTGGTCAACAGACCCGGTCAATAAGCATGTTAATATCAAACAAATAAAACTGCAATGATTAAAAACCTCCTGCGTTATTAAATTTGAAATTCAAATGAAATTTATGCTCCCAGTGCGCACTGCATGCTAATAGCGGCCACAGAGAGTCCCATGGGTTCAACGCACGTTTTGCCTGCAAGTTCTTATTATGTAACAGAAGCTTCCTCCGTCGGTTTAACTAAATGTCAGTGGGACAAGTGATGGACCTATTTCAATATAACCAGCGTATCATTTTAGTGCAATCACTTACTTTAATAAATAATCTCAGTTAACTCAGGGCCAATAAACCAGCATGAGAAATGTAACTTTTTTGAATGTTGTCATTTTGAGGCTGAAAATGCTCCAAAGTCATCGACTCCCTTCATCATCTTCCTCTTCATTTGTTTCAGACTAATATGGAGCATATTAAAAGGAATAATCCTCCACCGGAATGCACCATCTAGCATTTTTAATCAAAACAGTTAAGATAATTGAACGCAATTACAGTAATGTGAAAGTTGGAGACGGTGTAATATAGGTCCACAAACGGAACAATGCAGCCTTTATATCGTGTGTAATAGTTTGTGTATATTAATTCTTAAGAAGTTAAAAGGTGCAAAATATCGCCTGGTGATTTATGCCAAGAATAAGTTTCTAATATGAGGAAGATGGGGGGAAAACACGAGGAAGCATTATAAAATAAAAACTCCTGTGCTGTTTTAAAGGATAAAGTGATGCGCTGAAGTAAATACACACATATGCACAGGATGAAGTGCATGTTGACCCACTTAAAGTTTCATCATTTGTATACCTGGGGAAATGAGTTTACATTAAACTGTTGAGCTGAGATGACCTAAGTAGGCCACCGTAGGGACACCGAAGAGCAGCTTGATTTGAAAATGGAAAATTAACTTAAAACAAGTTTGTGGTTTTATTGCGCATGGATCTTAAGCTCTTTTTTTGTTGTCGTCATACTTTACCAACATTTTCATTTACGGCCAGCTACATCCCCAAGCACGCTCATCCCCCTGCTTTCTTTAAATTTATGGAACGTGATGTTCTGTAAAATTTCAATAAGTGGCCCCCTAATTCCTCCTTCCTAATTCACTCTCATTTAACTTTACCTTCCTTCCGCTGTCTTTTATTATGGAGGGGGCGGTGGGGGGGAGGTGGAGGAGGGTGGAGAGCTGTCTGAGGCGCTCTATTGATGACCTCACCGTAGTATGTGGCGGTGCGGCGGGACGGAGCCGTTGATTGGTCGCCCGTGTCACAGCGGCACTTCAAAGCTGGAGAGGAGCCTACAATTGTGGAAGAATGGGCGGAACACATCATTGTATTGCACACCTCTAAAAAAACAGTGCTCTGATTCATAAATATAAAAAGATCCTCGGAGGAGGGCAGTGTTTTTGTGTGATGGCAACTTCACTTCTAGGGGTGAGTCGAAAGGACTTTCTTACTGGTTTAATTAGTTCTTGTCATTGTCCGGCGGAGGGGGATTAAACTTACAGCGGCCGCGAAGTAGCTGCGAAGGCAGTGCGTCGGTTTAACTTTCCGCGAGCGCTTCGTGTGAGAAAGCTGAGGCTCCGTAGACGAGATAGCAGCTTGACCCGGTGGCTCAAAACACGCACGTTCCCCTGTTGTCCGGGTTGGCATGCATTTGTAAGCGCCGTGTGTCGCATTTCAGTTGTCTACTTTCTGTTCGTCCAGGTAGGAACTGATGAAAAGCAACTCTGCTGTGTTGATTTCTTTAAAAACAAAAAATATTAAGCAACGATTTAGTAGACCTGTGTTTAAACTGTCCGCTAACTTGCCACCTTCTATTTGGAGCTGAACTACCGCATAGACGTGTCTGTGATGAACCAGTTAAACTTGTCAGACTGACCAGTCACTCACAGCTTTTCTTGTTCTTTCAGGAGGAGCCGAGATTAGGATCGACTCCTTTAGCCATGTTAGCTGCAACATGTAATAAAATAGGGAGTCCGAGCCCTTCACCGTCAACTATTTCGGATAATTCCTCCTCATTTGGGAAAGGCTTCCATCCGTGGAAAAGAGCCGCTGCGAGCAGCTGCAGCCTCGGATCCGGCCTGTCCGGCTTCGGGGTGTCCCGCAATGGATCCGGCATCTCGGACTCTTTCGGCACCAACACCTCCACCGGATCCAGTGCTTTTTCCCTCACGTCTGGTGCCTCATCCGGTTCACACTTTGGAAACGATTATTCTGTTTTCCAAGCGTCCGTTTCGGGCAGCTCTCAAGAAGCCAGCCACCAGCCGGTTTTCATCTCCAAAGTGCACTCCGCAGTGGACAGTCTGCAGGGCATATATCCGAGGATGAGCGTTGCACATCCCTACGAGTCCTGGTTCAAATCTTCTCATCCCGGTATCCCCACAGGAGAGGTTGGAACAGCCGGAGCCTCTGCGTGGTGGGATGTGGGAGCGGGGTGGATTGACGTTCAGAACCCTAATGGAGCAGCACTACAAACGTCCTTGCATTCCGGTGGACTCCAGAGCTCCTTGCACTCTCCTCTGGGCGGATATAATTCTGATTACTCGACTTTAAGTCACTCTGCTTTCAGTACAAGTCCCTCTCAACACCTGTTGACAACCAGCCAACACCTGATGGACGGTTTCAAGCCGGTGTTATCCTCTTATCCGGACACAAGCCCCTCTCCATTAGGCGGGGCTGGGGGCACTATGCTCTCCGGGGGTCCACCTGCGTCTTTAGCGGGGTCTCCGAGGTCATCTGCCCGGCGGTACTCAGGCAGAGCCACCTGCGACTGCCCAAACTGCCAGGAGGCGGAGAGACTGGGACCGGCTGGCGCCAGCCTCCGGAGAAAAGGTCTCCACAGCTGTCACATCCCCGGCTGTGGGAAGGTTTACGGGAAGACGTCACACCTCAAGGCGCATTTGCGGTGGCACACCGGCGAGAGGCCGTTTGTGTGCAACTGGCTCTTTTGCGGTAAGAGGTTCACGCGCTCCGACGAGCTCCAGCGACATTTACGCACACACACCGGGGAGAAGAGATTCGCCTGTCCGGTGTGCAACAAGAGATTTATGCGTAGCGATCACCTGAGTAAACATGTAAAAACTCACAGCGCCGGAGGATCTGCGGGATCTGGCTCCGGGGGCAGTGGAGGGAAGAGGGGTAGCGATACCGACAGCGAGCACAGCGCGCCGGGGAGCCCTCCGTGCCATTCCCCTGACCTGTTGCACCAACCGGAGTCAACCCAGGGAGGAGGCATGAACGGCCTCTAAGACTCCGCTCAGTGAAGTAAAAACTGTACAACAACCAAGTGTTGTGATGGAATTGTCCTAAAGGACACGGAAGTGGACATACGTTGGTGTGTGCCAAATGCTTCACGGTGAATGTTGTCATTTAATGAGAAAATCGGCTATACGTTTCTTTGACTTTTTTCAAGTGTTTAAGACTACTAATTACTTACATAGCTGTGCCATCAGAACCTTCTCATCGATAGCCTCCATCTGCGGTGTGACAGTGTAATCGAGTTGTTGTGGGAACACTGGGACAAGGGCACAACTAAAACTTTCTTTCTCATCCGATACTGAATTCTTTCTACCTTGATGTTTTATTTCCCAGCATATGAGAAGCAAATTATATAAACACTGATGTGAAAAATGTAGGCCTGCAAAGTTGTGCTACTACTGTCATACATATTGTTCAAAACCAAACTCTGGCACTTTATTATAAAGCAGAATAAATTGTTCATTTGTGTCCCTGTGGATGGACTGCTCGGTAGGAACAAATACCTGTAGAGTGTGGTGAGATACGGGATGGGATAGTTTCGTTTCATCTGTCCGATCCTATCAAGCGTTTGATAATGGAGGATAGTCGTAGGTTCATATCACATATTGCTATTCAACAGCCCGTGCGTCAAGTTTTAAGTAGGCCAGTTGAGGTTGCTTACACTTCGCTGCAAAATGTGTTGTACATAATGAGAAATGTAGTTTAGAATAATTACAGCCCAATGTAAAGGTGAGTAATGTATTTGTCCAGGAGACGATTTTGTATAGGTATTTCTAGTTGTATATGGACTCTAGTAAATATTTGAAAATATACGGAAATGTACTTGGATTTTTCTTTGACATGCTATGAAATGTATTGTGGGGAGTTATATTTAACCACGAGTTTTCTTGTATTTAGGGGTCTATCATTAGGCGCACTTTGAATTTATTTGTGAGGTTTTGAAATCATTTACTGTTTACCCACTCATTTAATTTAAGTAAGCATGTTGTAAAGTGATTTTAATTTTACAATGATTTTTTTTTTTTTCCCCTCCGAGAATGGCTTTTTATGTAAGCCACTCAATAAAGTCAGTATGAATTCAGAAGCAGTGGATCGCCTCCGTTTGTTTGAGTGTTGAGTCGATGCAAAACAAATGGAATGGCACACCAGGAAGATTAAACATTATTATATTGCTCCGAATGTATTGTTTTATAATATACCATGATGTAATTTAAATTTTAAAAAGCACAGATGTTGCGTTTTATGACCTCCGTGTACAGCTGGTGGTTTTTACACGTTTTTCTGGCCAGGGTGGAAAACAGGCCTGCATGACTGTCGAGGCCTCAACCAGAAATTAATTTACGTTTCCATAATACAATTGAACAATTTAATGCTTTAAACAAATGCAAAGTCAGTGTAGTACGAATTTAAATTCAGGCACAATTCCCAAGTTTTTCTGAACTGGAAAATAAAAACTGGAAGTCAAAACAGGCAGAAAACACCTAATTATGTTGACCCACCTAGTATTTATCATACACTTATCATCCCAAAAGGTATAGCATACACTCTCGTTTCTTCTTCTATTTTTTAAAATTCAAAAATATTTATTTAGAAGCTTTTCTTTCACTTTGTAAATCCAACTTTCTTGGTCAAGAGACACTGCTCCGAAACACGCACCTTTTATTGATAAATGCGCCGTAGAGTTGAATGTTTACCGATAAATATTTACATTACGAACAGTAGTCTGTGAATATTAAAATAGTGTAATGCAATTCAAGAAAAGTTCATTCTGTGGCGAGCAGTCTTGTTTTAAGGTTGGCCTTAATCTCAAATTGAGTAAATCAGTTGCCAATAACTACAATTCAAAATGATCAGTACACGCTTTTATAAACTAACTAATTTAATTTATTAGCATTATATTCATCTTTCTTCGCTTTTGTCTGTAAAAAAAAAGCCACACACCGTTTTTTTCCAATTAAGGAAGCAGCTTGTACTTTGTATTTTATGTCGGTTACAACTGATAATAGAGGTAACCCCATTGTTTCCTATTTAATTTAAGATGTGTTAATCGTTTCTGGTGTTTTAAGCATATAAACCTAAAACCACTTTATAGTGTGCGCACTGACGTTCAGATCATCCCTTAAACTGTGTTACAGAAATGATAAGCATGAACGATATCAGCCAGTCTAATTATTCTATCTTTTTCGAAGTAATCTTATGTGTTTTCCGTTTTTAGGACTTATCGTTGAAGAATCTAAGGGAGTATCTTTCGAACTTCTGTTAGACACTTTTCTCTGCACAGCTCTGTAGCGCCATCTAGTGCCTCTACGTTCAACCGACAGCCATCACAGTCCAACCCTGATCAACAGGGAAACAGCAGTTTATGGTTCTTATTTAAACAATATCTCTCTCCAGTGTTACTGCACCAGACCAATTGTACTTTACTTTACAATTTTAACTGGCTACACAGTAATCTGAGACTAAAAGCTTTATTTCAATTGAACATTTTGGATATCCATGGTGTATTTATTTATCCACATTAGTAGCAAGTGTGCATTTGATGAGGACGATACATTTATCAGTTCACCCACCTTGAGAGTCAGTGGGATGAATCCCAATCTGGTGCTATAAACTCATTAGAATCACTAAGTGTCTCTGAGAAGCCTTTCAAAATAAAAGACATGAAGTTACAGGTCTCGCTATTCAAGAAGCCTCATTCGGTTGCATTAGGCTTCACATGCAAGAGATGTTCTCTGTGTCCATCACTCACATTCTGTTAGTTTAGTTTTCTTCCTCAATTTTACCTTCTTACACATGCTAACATGTACAAGTGTACACACACACACACACACACACACACACACACACACAAACTGAAAATGAAGCCGGTTCCATCTTTGTATCCTCTTCCCTTGCCTCCTCTACTCTGATCATACTTTGTTGCGATGGTGCAGGCAACCATAATGTCAAAAGTCAAAAGTGAAACCAAGCAAAGTTCAGAGAGAACCAATAAACTGAAATAGTGGTGCAGATGTGCTTTAATTAACTGAGGAGATTCAGCCTTTGTTGGGTCACTATGGGTTACGGAGACAGTTAGGCTTGCAGTCCACTATACTAAATCCCTTAAATTACTTCTAATATTCATAAAATGATAAGTAATGACAGACAGAGATTGTCAGCTGCCACGTGTACTTACAGGCCAAGGTGTTTGTGTTTGTTTTGGTAAAGTCACAGACACAAGAAACCCCACGGTCACATAACAATGACCATGAGGAGAACATGAATACTCGGTTATGTTAAATCAAGTTTTACATATTAGGTTTTTTGTTTATTTAATTCTGTACTCTTTAAGATAGAGTCTTAAAGAAAAACATTTTTTTAAATTGAAAGCAAGCATGCACTGACTTAGATGACTAAAATATAAAGTGTCAAAAAGTAATCATTAAATTTATGAACAGAGTACTTTCGGCTTAATGTCTCAGAGTGCAATGTGTTGCCAAGTTATTATCACCTCCACAGACTGTTGTGGCATCACCTGGTCCCCCTACGAGGTGTCCCGCCGCTGCCCACATTTGAGTGAAGTTGGCCTCAGAGAGGAAGGGCACACATGCCCTGATGAAGAGGCTGAGCTGCCAACTATAGATGAAGGCCACAATAACAGGTTTGGTCAGCGCACACAGCGTGTTGGCAGCCAGACCCGACTCGCATCCAAAACACAAAGGAGAAATGATATTATCCCACACAGGTTTTAATAAATATGGACTAATCAGTGATTCAGAGGTTGTATTCCGCTTAATAAATGCAAAGCTGAATAGTCCTGACTGAGGTTTCATGGAAAAAAACCAGCTCCCATTGGCATGATGACAGATATTGGGTTTTCTAGCTCGACCAGCAAATCAGTGTTGCGGTAACACCTACTCATCGATGATACATCTGTGACCAATTGTGTGGTTAAAACCACCAACCACACTGTCATTGTCATCAAACCAGCCAATCTCCTGGGAAAGGCAATTTGACGAGGCTAAGAGGTGAGTCAAAATAATTAACAGTAATTGCTGCAACACTGACAGCGGTGCCTTTATACAATGCTTTTTGGCAATTTATATTAATTTACATCGCAGGTGGCGTTTCACCTGTATGATTGCTGAGTGGAATACCTGCAGACTGAGCCAGCTCTGTTACTGAGTCCAATTTACTTCATCACATCACATGTGTATAAAATAAATATCACCACATGGATCAAAGTGAATTATACTTTTCTACCAAAAAGCTTTTGAGGATGAAGCCCCTCAAAGTCTTTTGGGCTGCTGACACTCACACAAACAGAGTCCGCAGGAGGTTAAAAGACACGGACATATTGACCATATAGTTCTCTATGAAACCATATGGTTTTTGTAAAGCTAATGGGAATAAAGTGACAGACCACTCAAGATGAAGGATCTTGTTGCAGGTAAAGCCTGAGACACCATCTTGGTGTTCTCTGTTTCATCGGCTTTGTTTAAAAAGTGGTTTTGTCAACAGATGTCGGAGCCTTCACAAACGGGTTTATTCAAAGAGTTCCTATCACTGTGAAAGTGATGGATGGACATCGGTAACGTCAATATTACAATGAGAGCTGCAACAATTAGTCGAACAAAAGTAAACTTTTTTGGCAATTACTTTGGTAATCGATTAATCAAATTGATTTTCTCAAACATGCAAAACAGTTAATGGTTCCAGCTGTTCAAAAATAATTTGCTGCTTTTTTCTGTCTTACATTACAGTAACTTTGGGCTTAGGACACAAAAATGGACATTTGAAGACGTCAACTTAGACTCTGGGAAACCATTATGGACACATAACACACAAAGTTACATATAACCATTTTTACACTGCTATAAATAGGCCTTTTTTAAATGTACATTTTTTAAACAACATTTTTCTCAATCCCTGCTTCTGCTTCAGTGTTAGCAGACAGTTCCTGACTTGTTGGATTGGTGAACATATTTCACAAACACATAAGACACTCTCTAGTTTTAGAAGAAGAAAAAAAAACACCAAAAAGTCTGACTAATGGAATGATGGTGAAATAGCTCCACCAAGTGGCAAACACATGTCAGCTTCACCGTTTCCCAAATTTGAGCCTTAAATTCAGTTTGTACATACATTATCCAGGGGGTAAAAATTGGGGTTGAACATTCAGTTGGATCATTTCTTTAATGTTAATCATCAAAATCAAATGAAGTCATATAAATTTAACTCATTCAAATAAATCTGATAGCAAGAACTGAGTTCAGCAGACTTTGTTGAAAGCTATATTCTGAATTGGAAATGACAGCAGTGCCACGGTGTTGAATTACAAAGCATGTCATTCTACCGGTTTGTGAATTTTCAATAGAATAGAATCATTCTTCTCTTCCAAAACAAATACTCAAAATAATCTTTTCTAAAATAATCTAATTTGACAAATGTTATCAGGGATAGATGTGAAGTGTATCCACACCAAAACGTAATTTCCCCAAGGTGTACATGAAGGAACAGCAATTGTTTTATGCTGAAAAAAAGAAAAAGGGCTTGTTGTTAAAGTATTAAAAACAGCATATACTAAATAATGTACATACTCCTATCAAATGATGTGTGTACTTTAAACACAACATTATGTGTTTAAATCAAGATTTTTTTACAATGCAAGTTTAAAGGTCCCTCCTACATTTTCAAGCATGGGCCGGCCGAGAAAACATAGACAGAAAATGATGTCAAGAAAATTCAGCTAAAGCCTTTTCAATATAAGCACCTCATAATGTGGTAACGGCCCCCAGCAGACTTATGACCAGTCATTGTAGGAAAAGCAGGTAAAACTAAAGTTAAGTCTAACCATGACAGTGACAGAGTTATGAAATAGAATTCAGCCATCACTATTATTTACACCTTTTTCAAATTTGTTGAAAGTAAAAGAAAGAAATTTAACAATTGAAAAATATATATGTATACCATGTATCCCAATACATGGTATACATAGACTATGTATTGGGACATAACAATATTTATGTAATTTGCAGTATGCCAAAAATACCAGGATGTCCAACTGCATCTGGTCATATTTTGAAAAATGGAAGTCGGCATGGTTTTCTGACCCACAATTCTTTGCACGGCAGTGATGAGCAATAGGGTCAAAGTTCACGGTGCAATGTCATGACATTGTAGTGTGTTCCCCTTGTATGCATACTGCATGCACCAGTATACTTTGTAAGGTCAGCTGTACATATGAAATCTAGTAAAAAAAAATCAAATAAAGTGTGTTATTTGGAACACAAACTCAAATAATCTGTCTCAGTGTTCGGGTGAAAAGTGGCGGCTTTCGTTTTGTTTCATATGCAGGCAGTTAATGCCAACATGGGAGCTTATTAATGAATGGTGCAAAACAAAGGAGACTTCAGATATAAAACATTTATGTACAAAATGCATTCACTTGTGTAGGAGGGGGCTGTTAATCAGTCATGAAGCAGCCACCGACCACATTTTCTCCATGAAAATTCATAATCTACTCAAGAGTGCTTAGTTGCATTCCTTGTGAATTTGGGCCTCCAAAGACCACAACATCTCGAAAAGAACATTTGAACGTATCAGCGAAGATAACAGTTACAAAACAAACAGTAAGTTTCTCCTGAAAGGGGTTATTAAAAGTCATTACTTTTCATACACTTTGGCATGCATCTGCATAGCCATAAGCCTCTGAAATAGTGGTTTCCTGTTGGATTATTTCTATAACGATTTTAAATGCTCCAACAGTCTCAAATAGTGATCTATTCAGGCATTCGTCACAGTACCTGCTCAGTGAGATAACAAGATGTGTGTGTCCTTGATGAGATTAACTTGATCTACAGTCACTCGAAACCAAAGTGCTTATAACACACAGGACAAGCAATAACACTATCTCTGCTTCTAGAATAAGTCTCAAAAGAATGACCAAGATGAATAAGATACAATTATGTTATAACTCTGTATGAGCGTAAATATATTTGAGTGATAATGAAATGCTAAAGCCTTGTTTATCGTGTCTCCTCGTCGAGGAAGTAACCTCCACGCTGTTCGGCCTTGTCCGGACGCTTCTCGCTCAACTCCGGGACTCCTGTCGAAACCACGGAGGTATCGCTCAGTTTCAGGTGTTGCAAGTCCTCGTGCGTAAACAGAAAGGTGCATGCCGGGTATTGTAGTCCCACGCCGTGAAAGGCCACTCCTCCGCCGGAGTTCCTGTGCTCTTCTAAAACTCCCAGTCCCGAAATGCTCCGTGCCGGAGAGCAAACAGAGTAAAGAGAACCGTAACGCGAGGAGGTGAACATTGTAGATACGCCCAAGGAAAACCCCCCCAAAGGTGTGTAATGACAGTGGATCGGCCTCTTTTCCTGCCGACGCTCCGCAGATAAACTCCAGCCATCTCATGCCGACGGTGAGGTCAAACTTTGTTTTGTTTAGTCTCGTCTCGCAGTTGATGTGTTTTATGCTCTCATTTGCACAGTAGGAAGTGGCCCGTGTGGGATAGACTTGGTAATGTGTAACTACTGAGTAGCTAAGCTGCACACACACACAGACACACACATACACACACTCACACACGCACACACCTGCTGCCACTGGCAGGCTACATGTCAGTGAGACTGTTGCAGCTGCGGCTCGTGAAGCTGGAGCTTTAACGTCTGAGTCTGTATTATTAAAGAATGTCACATTTGTTTGACAATATATGATCTGATTAAACAAAACAAAAATCAAGAAAAGGGAAACATGCTCACGTTTATGAACAGAATAGTGTATGTATTATTTAGTAGGGCTACAGTACAGGAGTATTAGCACAGTGCATCGTAAATAAACCCGTCATGTAGTATTTAATCAGAATATGGATGAGTACTGTCAGTAGTACAGTGGTACTGCACTTTGATCACAGCAAGAGGCGCTGAGAGAACCGACGACTGTCTGATCGGCTCGACAAGACCAACCTGTTCTTGTGCACTGGTGTAAGAAACCACATTATTAATGACTGACTCACTGTGACAAGTCATGAATGGGTTGTGTCCTTGTACACAGACATTGACAGGCTGTAGAGTTGAGGCTTTATTCATGCTTGGAACAGTTTTCCTGTAACAGGCTGCAAAGAGCCCGAGGCTCTCTGATGGAAACATAGACAGAACAATGAGTTGTCTAGGTGACGGTTGTTGTCGTGTGTCACTGCACCTCAAAATATATGTCTGCTTATGTTTGGGCCCGCGACTAAAGATTACTCTTATTTAAAAGATATATCTGCCTATTATTTTCTTGAATACTCTTTTGTAAAATGTAGACAGAAAGTAATGAAACATCTCCAAGAATCCAATATGAACATGTTCAAATTGTTTGTTTCATCCAAACAGCAATCCAAAAATACTTTCGGTTTGCTATGATAGAAGACTAAATAGCAAATATTCATACTTCAGAAGCAGTAGACATATAATTTCTTTTCACATGCTGTCCCATTACTCATTTGTGTCCTTTTATGTTCTGTAAACCAATGACAGCTTAATATTTGTTCGTAAATCCAAATTGTCCACATGTCCAGGCACAAGTTGGTGTAAATGGAGAAAAGAAATATCAGTATATTGGGTATTCATTCTGTCCTACTTCAGAACCAATGGATGTGTCTGTAAGAAATAAAGTAAAGTGGTTTAGTAGTAAAAGCTGCAAGTTCATTCATGAATTAAAAATGTTTTTATGTTTGCAGATGATATGGCAGCTGGAAGAGTAAGGTCCTTCCGTCGTGTTGGGAGTCTGATGCGGAGTAAATCTGAGGGGACACTGATTGATCTGGATGACAAAGTCTCAACCAATGGTAAAATGTTTACGTTTGAAAACCTTAAGATAATCTCAACCAACGTCCTAACACAACTCCTAATATTTTCACAGGTGTGTATGCGACACAGTACTCTGAGTGGCCACTTTCCCAACCAGGAGACGCACGTTCATCTCAGTCGAAAAATCCCTTTTGGAACAAACTGTCTGGATCAAATCCTTTCTTAGATGACATTGTACACAGTGGCACAGACAGACACATTTCCAATGTGAAACAAAATAATGAAAATCCTTTGGACACGAATAACGATGACGTCATTAGCACATCTTCGGATGAAGGCAACGTGGGGAACTATTTGGAGAACAAACACAAAGCCATCGACAGATCTGGGAGATGCAGAAGTGCCTCTGACATTCTGGATGATCTGGAGAGAAAAGTGCCAAAACAGGAGAGCAGCTTCAAACCGCCTGGGCCGGTGCTTAACCCAGATTTTGAGTGGCTGAAGAACGACAGAGAGGCCTACAAGATGGCCTGGCTGAGCCACAGGCAGCTAACCCGCTCGTGTCTGGACTTAAATCTGATGAGCCAGAGTCCAGGGTGGGCTCAGACACAGGCCACGGACTTTCAGGTCATCTGCAAGATCGGCCACACTGGAGGCTCAGTACAGTTGCCGGCCTCGGAAAATAGCATCCATATCCCAGAAGGCCATGTTCCTCCAGGAGAAGTCCAGGAGGTTACACTGAAAGCAATGCTAGACCCTCCACCTGGACTCAATAACAACTACATGACAACCATGAGTCCGCTTCTAGAGGTGGTCCTCAGCAACATCAACATAAAAGAGTGTGTTTCTTTGGAGATGAAACTGGCTGGAGAGGTAAAGAGCGACCCACTGAGTCAGGTGATGACTACTGTGGTCGGCCTGGTGTCCAACAAAAGAGAGGGACCGTATACTAAAGTGAATGACTGTTACATTTACAAGAACATGATGCAAATGAAGCTGCAGGACCTTAAGACGCATTTCTATGTAATTGCAGTCGCAGAGGCCTCTGTAATCCAGTCTCCTGCTACATCAGTGTGGGATTACCTTGATCGCCAAATCACGGTAGCAGTTTATGGCCCCAGGTATATCCATCCATCATTCAAGGTCGTAATAGTAGTTTGCGGTCATGAGGACGTTCCGCCAAGGCTTCCGTTTTCAGACGTGTGCAGGGGAAACAAAAATACACCTCCACTTGTGCTGCAGCTTTGGGGAAAGCATGGGTTGAAACCAGACACACTGAGCAACCTGCATGTCGGTATGAGCCTCACAGGCTCAATGTTTAAAATAAAACCTGAGGACGAACTGAAAGAAGTGAGACAAAGTCGGCTCAAAATAGGGACCGTTTTTCATCTGCCAGTTGCGTTATCTTGTGCTAGGAATACAGAAATGACTCCTTTTGAATTAGATGTACAGGTGAAAGACTCAAACGCTGCAATTGTCGGCCATTTCCAGGTGCCTTCCCCTCCCGCCGCACCCATCAGATCAGAGAAGCGAGTGCCGAGGCCGATAGAAAAGCGGATTGAAATGGCAAGAAGCTCACCTATCCCTGAAGAAAGTGTTCCGGATTTCCCCAAATTCACAGACAGACCTGTGAACCTGCAGTGCTACGGTGTAGCCTTGAAGTCTGTCCTCCGTCAGCCACGTGTAGACTACCTTCTGGAGTATTTCAAGGGGGACACTGTCGCCCTCCTATCCAGAGAGACTGTCAGGTCAGTGGGTAACTCAAAAGTAAAGGAGTGGTATATCGGATTCCTCCGAGGCAGGACTGGTTTGGTTCACTGCAAGAACGTCAAGCTCATAACCGAAGACCAAGTGATTGACTTCACCGGCATTCAAATGACCACAGAGGTCCTCTTGGACCACATGACGTTGCCCTTCAAGAAGCTTACTTACATGTACTCCGCCATCCAGACTCTGGTCACTGAACACATAACCAGCTGGAGGAGTTTGGCTGATGCTTTAGGGTACGGCAAGCTGTCTCTGGACACGATCACCCGGACGCACGCTGAAACTCAGGCGGAAAAAGTGGCCTGCGTGCTGGAAAAGCTGAAGGAAGACTGCCACGCTGGGAGGAGCAAGAAGAAGTTTCTGCACGAGCTCATGGTGGTAAGTAGAGGAAAACGATATGAGCTAAATATTTGTACTAAATATTTGTACTAAATCTTGGTGTGCACTACATAGAGAGAAAAATATAAAAAATCTTGTGAAAACACTGCAAATTGACAAAATAATACACATGCACATAACCTACCACTCGTGCCATAGCAGTTTCACAGCCCGTATGCTCCGATGTGTTGTGCTTCCCATGGTTTTAGTGACAGTTCATCTCTGCGTCTGTCACCACAGGCTCTGTTGAAGATGGACTCGGTGAATCTTGTGGCCCAGCTGATTCAGAACACAGTCATTTTGTCCACCGCCGTGGAGCTGGGCGCTCGATGGCGGGAGCTTGCTGAGAAGATGGGCAAACTGTCCAGTGCTCAGATAGCGGACTATGAGGCGCCGCACCGAGGGAAGAGCAGGGACGTCGGTACCCAGGTCAGTTTAACAGCACACACTGACACAGAAGGCAATGGATACGGAGTAGATAACACTGATTTCATGGCAATAGTGCAGGGAATGTACTGAATGATGATTCCTGTACTTTTCTGTTGAAGTCAATGTGGAAGCCCGCCTATGACTTCCTGTACTCCTGGAGTCTGCGGTACGGAGACAGCTACAGGGACATGATCCAGGATCTGCACCTGGTCCTGGACAAAATGAAAAACCCTGCCACCAGACAGTGGAGACAGTTGACCGGTGCCCTCATCACAGCGAACTGTCTGGATATCTTTCGAGCCTCGGCATACCCAAATTCCTAAACTTTATGCAAGCGCACTCCAGTGATGACGGCAGCTTCAACGCACTTGGGAAAAACAGAGAGGTTTTTGTTACACAGCAATAAGGCTTTGATGTTGTTGTTTTTTTAATGTTACTTTGCTCTTCTTTTTTTTTGTCGTTGTATAGTTTTGCTCATTTTTACACAAAGCATTGGAAGCTCCTTTTATTGTAAGTCAATCAGGTACGAGCAGTACATGTTTGGATCTGAAATATGTTCTCGCATTTTTTGGAGCAAAGAAGGAATGAAGGAAAGAAGAAAATGAAGTGTAGTTTGTCACTGTTCTCGATGTCTCTCCGTACACAAATGTGATGAAACCTTAACGTGAAAGATCATTTTGGGAGATCATTTTCTGTCAAATCTTTATGAGATATGTAGTTCCCAACCGACATCAATTGTCCTGGGTATCAAAACTCTCAACGGGTGTTTTTATCTATTGTTCTTTTTCCTGTTAATAGTAGCCTAATATTACCCCATCTGCAAATGTGCATTACCTAAAGACCAGGTAAATTATTATTTATAGTACTTACTGACTGTATTTAGTTTGTTTTGTAAGGATCCACAGTATTAGGATCCACATCACCTTTATGGATCCTGTGAAAGGTTGTATCAATGGGATTTTTAAATTCTAGTTTTCTGTAAAACACTGAAGGTAGTAATAATAATAATAATAATAATAATAATAATGTGAACACTGCTGCAAACTAACAATCTCAAGGGTTGCAGCACTGCCAGGACAATACATAGAGTTATATATATAGTTCTACCAAAGTGACATGTTCCTGGTGCCAGTAAACAAACCATAAAGATACTTTACAAGTGTCATAAACTCTTTGTTTCTTAACAGGAGTATGTTCTTTTTATACTGTAATGAAATGTTTAGATATGTACAATCATTTCACAAGATAGACTTCGTAAGCATTGTGTTTGTATGATCATGTTTCCGTTGCCAAACGGAAACCTCACTGTCGATTGGTGCCATGTACTGTACAGTACGCAGTGTTTTCAGTCCCTGAAATGTTAAACAACGATTGATATCTTTGATACTGAAATGAAGATGTGTTGCGTGAGATATGAATAAAAATGAAGTGCAGTAAATGATCTGATCTGTTTTCTAATACATGCAGAGGTTCAACTAATAGCTAAAATGGCAGGGAGCTATAAAACAACATGTTATTCAAATCCTATTTCAACACATAACATTGACATTTATAGTGTTTCCTGTTGTGTCGTGTTAAATAAAAACAAATTACTTTTCCTTTAAGTGTTTTCAACTGATTTTCTCAGACTGTTTGCTTTTCCTGCCACTGTTTGTTTAAGCTAGTTTCAGCTCAGAGCACTGAGTGCTGGTTCTCCATCAAACAGTGAGCACCGAACACTGAACTGACTTTACTTTGGCACCCTGAATGCAGCCTAGTAAAGATAAACAAAGAGGGAAACAGAGGGAACTGATACAATCTCACAGTTGAAAATGGTTGTCAGATTTTATTCAAAAGGGCTGATAGTAAACAGAGTGGGAACATCAAGGACAAACTGGGGGAAATGAAACACTGGAGTTGATGTTTAGTGAGGCGGAAAGCAAGAAATAATTTCACTCCTGAGTTTTCTCTTACGAAAAATAAATTACTTTGGATAAACTTCCATCCTTCTTCCTTTTATTCCCCTTTATTCCCTCCTTGTTAGCCCAAATTATGCCACTTCTCTGACAGCAAGTAAAGAAATATCAGGGAAACTGCACCTTGTAATTCAATGTGAGGGCATGACAGAAAACTTTAACATTTTAGACAATGACATTTATTCTAAAACCGTATACCTAAGTTTTAAGCAGGTAATAGCGGAGGACAAAGGTTCACTGTTTCAGTGAGAGTCGAACATGAGTGAGGGTCAGTTTAGTTTATCTACCTGAAGCTCTTTCTCAAACACATCAGAGATAATGAGAGATGAGTTGACAATGAGTTATAGAAGCAACATGAATGATTAAATATCAATACTGGACATTGCAGCTATAGCTGTGAAAATCTTCAATACATGTGATTATGACTATAGCGTCATGTGCTCAGTGTAAAATATTAGAGGTTACCAAAAAGTAAGACAGCAATGTTTATCGATATAAACATAGGTGTATTATTAAAAATATATGTATGAATGTGTACTTAGTGATACAGTTACAAATTAGCTATACAGGATAAGGAACCTAATGGCTTAAAAAAAATTACAAAAGTATCTAATCGTTGGGTTGGTTTTTTTCGCTGACAGTGTTACAGCAAACTCAGGGACACAGATGAAAAACCTTCGAGGCATCCCATTTAAAAATAGACACTGCCTTTTCAGGCCCCCATTTCTCAGATGCAGTGAGGCGTTAAACTTTGTGACTGATGAAATGTGACCACTTTTGTTTTGGGGGGGGCTTTTACAGCAGTTAATTATTCTAAATATTGCTGGCTGAATTTGTATATTTTTGAGAGAAAATATTTAACCACTTGTCATTCGTGTTATTGTAATTGTACATTGCTGTGAAAAGATAAAGCAACACTGTTAATGAACTCTACATGTCTGTGGCTTCTAGAGAGTCGTGATATTGGTTTACATTCACCCGCTCACCTGCTGCAAACCACTACCAAACAGCACAGGATGTGTTTTATTTGACAACAAAGTTAATACTAAAATTGATTGATATGTTAAATATTATATTATTATATATAATAATATAATATAATATAATATATATATATATATATATTAATATTATTGGGAGACCTAAACGAATCAGTTGAAAAACCAAGCCTCCCATTCTGACTAACTTGAGTGTCTCACTGGGTTCAACAGGAAACACGTTCCCACCTGGTATTAATGAAAAATAAAAAATACCAGTCATTAAGAGACTTAATCTCATATTCCACTTTGATCAAATGTACATGAAATGAAAGAAATATAAACATCTTCTAGATGAAAGATTGCAGGGCTGGAACCTGTAAGCATGATCTGTCAGATCTCATTGTATCTGAATGATGTTGCCATGTCGACAGTGTCTGAATGATACAGATAAACCTCTGCATGTGAAAATGATCAACTGAAAAAGAGAGAGAAATAAAATCATGTCACGCATCCTACTTTTTGACCTGTATGGAAACAGTACGAGAATATTGTAGTCAAGTTCTCAGTGTATTAATGCACTTAGATAAAATGCACTTAGATAAAGGAAAGAAGAAGCAGATTATTAAAAATGTACTCTGAGAAGAAGTTACTGAAACTCTTCAGCAATCCAGAGAGCTCACGACCCTGTCACTCAAGACACTCCACATCACATGACACCTATCAGATTAATAAATAAAAAGCACGATAGGTACAGTAAATATGTATTTGTGATTGGTCACAAACCTGCAGTGAACGCAGAAATCACCAGTGGAAGATCCACCATGAGCATGTTAGCATTAAGCATGTTGGCATGTTTTCATTGGAGAGCAGTAGATCCTGCCGTGACGTGCATGAGACATTTCCATAATCGTGATTTAAATTCGACTTTATGCAAATTAGGCCGATCCATTGCGAGGCAGCAGGCTGTTAAAACTCAGATCAAAAAGTAAAACTAGGCACCGCTGATCAATCAAGTTGAGATTATGTTCCTGTATTATTTATTTATCACCTCAAATCAGCCACCGTAGATCTGCTATTCGCTTGGGACACGGGACTATTTTCATTTGGTTGCAATCTGCAACCTGACCACTAGATGCCGCAAAAACACTACACATTGACACCAATGTTTTAGAGCAAACGTAATGTGTTACTGTTTTCTCTGTTCGAGTTAAAAATTGGAGATCCAAATTAAATGATGTCTAAATGTAATATATCAGTATTACCTTCAGCTTCCAATGAAGTCATTGTCATTGATGTCAGTTGTTTTGATGTTTGTGGTTACGGTTTGTTTTTCCAACATCAAGTGAGCCTTTCTTCGCCATTATTATGAGCTTTGTGACCTAATGATTCAATTATTGAGTTTCCTGGCATTAACCCCGTCTGTGGAGCAGGAAATATACTCCAGTAAACAGGAACTCTATACCACAACAGAGCCACCGCAACGCGTTGCCTTACGCAACACTCTTTTTTTGACATACCACAGTTACTCATCCACTTCTCAGTAGACTCAGTAGACTTCTCAGTCTGCCATATTTTCACCACTTCACTCACAAAATACTTTTTTTATTTCTTTGGTTGCAAGCATGGCTGACTAACATCTCTCCTTTTGAACTCATGGGAAGGTTGTTCTCAGTGAAACTGTATGATAAAAAAAAAAAACATAACATATCAGTCATTATAGAGTATGTGTTGTTGTCCACAGCTTCTTCCAGACTGCTGCTGTGTTTCACTCTGAGCTCCCTGCTGTTCCTCATAACACATCAAAGAATTAACACATTAAGTCCTTGTCACTGACACTCCCGCTAAACCTGCGCCAACACAGAGTCCTGCTTTCAGTGTGAGAATAGTTGACTGTATGAAAGAAAATCCAGATTCGGTCTCTTGTGCAATCATTGCAGAACGAAATGTGACTCTTAAAAAGTGTTTTCACTCTAAAGTGCATTAATTTACTGCAGCATTTCTAAAATAGGCCCACAGCCAAAATGCTGAAGATTTGTTTCTGATATGCACATTAAGTTTGTTGAGCATACTTTATTTCATTGTATTTTCCCTGGTGTCTTCATTCAAGGCAAATACTCACAGGGACTTGTTTCCAGACAGAGCTATTCTTCATCGGGACAAGGTGAGACCTTACAATCTCAGCTGCTCAGTCTGCCGTGGTGATCCAGGCAGGATTAAGGAGAGGTTGGCAGGATACTATTTTCTTAAAAAGGAAGAGAAATAAAATTGCGGTTTCCTCTGGCACTTGTCCCGGTTAACCGCCGAGACGAACTTAGTGCATTTTTTTCACAAGAATTTGGATGATACATTAACTCAGATGTTGACTATCCTTCATATTACGGCACATCATTTTATATCCTGCCCTCAAATGCTTTAATGTTTTCCCCAGTAACACAACGATTTAATCTATTCTTGGTTGTATTCAGTTATTAAAACTTGATTTCACGCTTATTGAGGTGGATATCTCAAATAAACCTTACTATACAGAAGCTTGCTCGGTATATCTGCAATACAGAACTATTTTTTATGGTAAACCCAAAACATCTTGAAACATCACAGACCCTGGTGGTTTCAGCCCAGTGGGTGGCGCCATTGTATCGAGTTTCCATGATTGTCCACAGTTCCTCATTTGTGTTAAGTCTCATCTGTTATTGCTAACAACACCTATGTATTGAATATGACAACATAATAATGGGATCATCATGTATTTTATCGGATATGGAAATTATCTCATGACAGCAACACAGTGAGTTCCCTGAACGTCTCAGCATGGCATGTCATAAATAATAAAGTTCTTCAATACATTATTATACTTTAACTTTATGATCAAAAACAGCAAAAAAGTTGTACAGAAAACGTGATGGTTTTGAATTATATTTAAGGATAAATACAGCAATGTCAGGGTTTTCTTGTTATTTCTTCCTAATAATCTGATTTCTGATACCCATAACCATGCTGCTATAAGTAAACATGAGTCTAAACCGTTTGACTACAGCCAAGCCAACAGCCATGGGGGCATCCACAAATCACTGTAATGAACAGAAGCATTCCTCTGCCCTCTGGGGTATAAAAGGCTTCATTTGGTTTGCCTCCATGATATATGTGGAGGGCAAGAAGTCATTTAGCTTTCAATGTATTAGCCTGTTGATTTATGCATGCTGCAAAAGGTAGTGGTGGTGTGTCCTATACTCCACCACCCTTTCCCCACCCACCTTCCCTTTCTCATTGCACCGTAGTAATTTGGTAATAGATGATGTGTAAGAAGAGAAAGTACAGCAATTAGAAAAGTCAGAAAGAAAGAACAAGGGCTTAGTTTCAATGGTTGCACTTCATTTATCACTGATGCTCAAGTCACCAAATAAAGTAACACATATTGAGACTACAGCAACCTGCACTATGGTTGGAGTCCACATAGGAAGAGGCAACCCTCCACAAGACAACGACTACAGCAGTCGACTACATAAAGTGCAAGTTTTTTTCGGGTATACTGATTTTTTAAACATTATGACAAGGGAACTTCCTTTCTTATATCATAAAACTAAAGACACAGTTGAAGTTGTGTAAACCTGCATGGTCGGTGCGTTTATAGATTTGGTTGAACATGTTTGTGGTGTGTGTTACAAGGTGTTGATCGTTGCCCAGAGTTCAATGCCTTTCTGCTGACTAACAGCCTGCTTAGAGCCTCTTCCCATGACCACCGCTGGGAAGGAGGAAGCTCTGTTACCAAATGACTCATCACAGGGAAAAAAACAACCTGAAGTGTTTGGCAGCGTTCAGAGCGGCTTTGTGAGTAATAACCGTTCACATACTTGGACACCTCATTTTGCTTTAACTCAATCTCACTTTTTCCATCAACTAACCAAACAGAAACCAAGTTCCGTCATGGCAGAAGGGCACCGTGATAAAGATTAGGCAAAATTACAAGGCATGAATAAATAAGCCCAAATGTTCTCGATAAACATCTGAGAAAAGCATCTGCAAGTCCATGATCTACTGAGATGACATAAAACATCAGTGGAATAATAGCAAAGTGTTTTCTACAGTTCCTCCTGTTAGAAGGCTAGTTTATTGTTGTTGATGATCACATCCTATGTTGCAGAGACAGGTTTTGTCAGGTGTACCACATACTTTGGGGGAGGTGCAAAGAGCGTGTCTGCTGACAGATCTGATGTACCAACCGTGACACTCCCAGATCGTCAATAATCTAAAACACAGATGGAGGAAGGCTGGGAATGAGACTCGGGAATGTTAAGGATTGCAGCATAACATTTTGATGAGGAGCAGTTCACCACTGGGCTGTTTTCTTCTCAAAAAGTGCACACATCTAACAACACAACCTCTATTAACAGACTGCCCTCCATTCTCAAATCTCAGGCCTATGAACAATTATCATAAACTACTGGCTTATGTATAAAGTATTACTATGGATACCTTTAGGGTAGCGGAAGAAGTATTCACATCCTTGGAAAAGGTACCAATAAGAACACTGAAATATTTGTACTCCTTGAACCTAAGAAAATTACAAGCTTTGATAGAGTGCAACAGGTAAACTAAGCATAGGCTATTTACCTTCAAATAGTATTATTTTACGTAAAATCACTCATAAAACATAACAAAATCAGTCAATCAAAAGCACCCGTGAAATGCAGTTCCAACCATATCAATTCAAGCAGCCTCAGAGTCTATTGCTATAGACCTACACACTTCCAGAGAAGCCCACAGCAAAGCAGACAAGCCCCGAGTGAATTACAGCAGCATCTTCATCAATTTGACAACACATAGCTGCAAGACAGAAAACACATCCTAATACGCAAACATGCTGCAAGTGAGAAGCACCCACGAAGAAAACGGTTTCCAAGGGACAATAAAAAAGTAATGCACACGGCTTTCCCTCATGTTTTGTTTATTTTTTATTTTTTGTGTATTACTCCTGCTTTAGGGAGACACACCTGAGTCTTTTTCTCCTACCGGCATTACTATTTAATAATATAACTAAAGGGATACAAATGATACAGGCTTAAGAAAACAGAAAATGAACAAATGAATAGTATATATTAGTATATAGTATATATCTAATCTAAAACACATACAAAATGAACTTAACAACCTATTAGTATGCTGGACTATAACAGAAGTCAGACCAGGGGCTCCAAAACATTGCCTTTTTTATTTGTAAGAACAGAACAGATATGGAAATGAATCCATCTGAGAAGTTATGAGGGGAAATAAACGTATTAATCAATGAATCAAAACTTTATTTGTATAGCACTTTTCCTACAGGTTATTGCGATTTAACGTGCTTTACAGGCGACTGAAAAGTGATTAGTTCCCTTTTAAAATGCACAGACAACTTAAACATGACAATGGCCCCCAACTAGAAACAGTTCTTTTTCTTTTGTTGTAAGGGGCAACAAGGCTGGTAAACATTGGTTAGGCTTTAATAATAAATTGTGTTTGTAATGTTTTTAAATCAAATCTTAATCTGTAAAGTATAACTAATGGCTTGAGTCATCCAATAACTATAGTGAAGTAACAATCAAACATAGTGGAGAAGTATAAAGTATAAAGTATAGCTACGATGGAAATACTCATGTCAAGAAAAAGTATCTCAATTTGTACTGAAGTAAATACTTTCCATCACAACCACGGCTGCTTATTCTTGTAGAATAAAGACACATTCCTGTTACCTGCTATAACTTGAAGAATGTCCAGCAGATGGTGAGTGCAGCCAGAAGCTGCAGGTGTCTACACTTCACAACAGCAAGTAATGTCTTTAACAGATTTGAGCCATCAGTCAAACCACTTTTATCCTGACGGAGAAGCAATCTAATGCTGGTTATGATGATGAGGAAATCTGAAGATGTAAACAAAACCTTAACGGCAGTGTGGTAGTTATAAACTCGTTTATGCTCCTACTCTTCTAATTAGAAACATTGAAGGCGATAATCAAGATGAATGACTTCACATCTTGAAGAGATCCCCAGCTGGGTGGCCGTGATCACACAACTTCCACATTGATGAGTGAAAGTAAACAACACCCTGAGAAAAAAAACACAACATCTACAGTCGGCCGAGATAAATCCCTCAAAGAAGAGTGTCTTCTTGACTAATTTCTGTCAACCAAGAGGGAGAACAAGCAGGGCTGAAGGATTCTCGTTCCAAAAACAACAGAGCTGGAGAGGTAGCCTATTGTGTCCTGACAGATGACTGAAGGAGGAGGTCGCCTCTAACTGACACTCAGGGAGGAGCAGAGGTGAGCCCAAATCTGGGGGAGATGGGAACACAGCTGCGGTTCAGAGAAGAGTTAGTGGCGTTATACCTCACGTAATATAGAATGTGCTGCCTGCAAAGGGGCGTTAGAGTGTATGTTATCATGCTACATGCTTGTTGGGTGGATATGGAACGGCAAAAAATATAAACCTTCAACTTTTTTATGAACTTTAGTTGTTATGCTATCTATCTATCTATCTATCTGGGGTTTTTTGGGGGTGGGGGTTTGGCAAAAGATGGGAGACCCTCCTTTGTCCTGATCACTCCCCAGGTCCTCGCCCCCACACCTCTGCCCATCATCCCCCCTGTTCGCTATTCATCCTCATGTGCAGCTGGAGCACTCTGTTTGACCTCCGCTCTCCTCACAGAGTCGTTATTAAGAGGGACTGTGGTGGGACTCCTCGCAGCTCTCGCGGTCAGAGTGAAGAACCACACTGGACGACTGACATTATGCTCATCCCCGACATAAGTCTATGTGATATGGCATGTTACGCTGCTCTGTGCTCTGCCAGGGTTATTACGCTGGGCTTTGAGCCACAGATGAAGATAAAGAGTCACTGCTGTTATTCACAACAATCATTCTTTTTTTAATATTTCATATAGGGAGCATGACTGATGATGATCCAAACAGGTGGTCTTTGCCAAGTCATCTTGTCAGTTATGCCTAATTTATGAGACAATAAAATGAGAACTAGCTCATGGACATGCAGTGTATGAGAATAATTAATTTGTCCTGGTTTTTTGTGATTGCTATCCAGCATGCACCTGCGTAGCACTTTTGGATGTGGATGTGCTCTTGTGAGAAGTCTTATCTAGAATTAATATAAGAGTTTTGTATGCAGGAATGGTTTAAGAACCTCACCAGGAATTGCCTCTTCTGCTGTATTTAGTGTCACTGTTTGTATTGTGTTGTATATGTGAATGCATGTTTAATATCATGACTTTTATACTATTATTAACACATACAGTGCAGTCAGGAAAGTGACACATATGTGTCGTCTTGGCTCTCTTCCCCAAAATGTTCCTTTTAGTGTATGCAGACTTCACTGTAGACCTTTTTGTTATTTTTCTAATATGTACTCAAACTCTGTTTAGTCCACCCTAGTTGATATAAACATGGTGGAGAAAATATTAGAAACACCTCATAATGCAATACAATCTCCACAGCACCATAAACTGTTCATCAATAGATGTATTCTCACAAATGTTAACGGGGACAAATTAATCACATTTCCTAATGAGCAAGAGACAGAAGCTATCTCTAAACTTACAGCAGCACCTGTCAAGCTCTTACGGTCTCGCCACAATATGGTAAAGCTACTGTAACTGTGAACAGATATTTTGACTGCATGGATCAGTGCACTGGTCTGCATGCTGCTGCAGCCCTGGTGAACGTGTGTGTGGTCTGCTGGGTGGCAGTGAGCTTTATAGGCAGCAGAAGGCATGGCTCAGTGGGCTCCAGGATTAGCAGTGGCCAGGGCACAGAATATTTGTGCAGACGTTCATCTTCATTGACAGGAAGTGAGGTTATGAGGGTTAAATGCAGAATTAAGCGAGTCTCCATGCCTTTATTTTACTTTATACATGGTTTGTGTCGTTGTTTTGTGAGTAAAAGTTAGACCAGTGAGACACTTTCTCAAACCCTTTGAGGAAGGCTTATGTTTGTTTTGTGTGTGTGCGTGTGTGTGTGTGTGTGTGTGTGTGTGTGTGTGTGTGTGTGTGTGAAACAAAGATTGTACTGCTATAGGATGCCAGTTCGTCCACAGACCCCACATCTCCCAGAGCTTCCAAGCTGTGAAAACATACTGGAGGTTTGTTGGTTCTTCGCGGCTAATAAGGTGTCATTGTGTGGTAGAGCTGTCTGATATCCCACAGAGTCATTAGCACGACGTGAATAGATTTAACGGAACAATTTATTACCCCCACACACGTACATACGGAAATGTGCAGCTCTTCGTGGGCCTTTCGCTCTTCAAAAAAATCAATACTATTTATTACTAAGAGATTCCAGGAACGGGCAGGCTTTACTCAGTTTTCTCTGACATGGTGAACTTGTGCTCCACAGGAATACAGGACTTTAACCACGATTAGAACCTGCAACATCAAAGCACTGTGCTTTCAAAGGCTTTCTTTTACAGCTAACTTAGGAGCCTATGTGTCCAGACAGCTTATAAAGGCATGTTTTCACCTCCTGATTCAACCCCCCAGATCCTCTCTCATCATGCAACACTGGACTGCTGTTATCAGAATTCCCCTGATATGATGTCAGGATTTCTCGACACAATGGGACATTTTGAGACCTTTGCTGCGGAAACATGCTGTCATTCAACTCTGCCGTTTGACCTTGTTAATCCTGAGGGTTGATTAGAGGCTATCCGGGGACTTGCTCTTTGAAGAACGCACCCCTGTCTTTTCTCATCCCATGCACTGGATACGTCTTAGCGGTGCTGGCACCGCACTCATTGCGGTTAAAGTTTAATGGAGTGAACATGAATATCACCGGTCAATTGTGGGAGCCTCGTACATGAAGACTGTGGTTTGTTATTTCAATAGATATGAGTAGGCTGATAGAGAAACACTGCCTTCCAAGGCCCGAGCAGAGAGAATAGACAGGTCTCTGTGGATCTGGCTGTGGCTATAAGGACTTAGTGAGTGAGAGCTTGAGTTGTGTCTGCCTTCATGTGACCTTAATGACGCTCTGGGGTCACTCATGACTAGTGTGTCAAATTGCATGAGTCAGAAATATACACTTGAATTTATCATAACACCCACTCACTGTACATTGATAAGGACAAAGGCTTTCTTCATCAATTATTAGCCACAGCTCAGAGGCCGAGCGGACAGCAACGTATACGGTAAATCACACCGGAAAACAATCAGCGCTGTTTATCTCCTCTTCGTGCACTTGTAATTGTCAGGCACTGACAGTCTGCGACTGACTGATGAAGGTTTCGTCTTTATTAAAGATCAACACTGGAGGAGTTGTCCTGTGATGACATCATATTCCCGAGAAGCAGCTGTGTTTTCTCAGAGTCACTTCAGCAGCAAAGAGCTGAACTTGACAGAGCAAGCCGCCAAGACATGTAAATGTGGGAGTTAATGCTAGCTTTTGCATTATTATCATTTCTAAAGTAAGGGGTGATAGTGTTCCCTAATGGCCGAGGGGTCTAAGATGTATGGACTGTTTTATTGTTTGTATTTGCTGTAATCATAACTATCCCTCAACAAGAGACAAACAACGAAAATAACAAGAATAAAGGAAACAACAAACATGTGTTGCATGTCGTGCTGGGAAATATTTGTATCGATGTCGTGATATGAGACTGTATTTTCTTAATTTTGAATATCCTAGTAATATGGCAATATTTCTCTTCCTGGATTTAAAGGCTGCATTACAGTAAAGTGATATATTTTCTCAATTTACCAGGCTGTTCTAGCTTTTCTATTTCTTGCACTCATTCAGTCACATTACTGATATAGTCATCAGAAATCTCATTGAGTAAATATTGTATACAAGCACCAATGATTAACTCTCAATATAATATAACATACAATATCGATTTCGAGGTATTTGGTCAAAAATACCTCGATAATTGATTTTCTCCATATTGGCCATCCATAGTGGCATGTCATCTCACCTCATTCCCTCTCAACTCTTTACTGTGTAAAGAAGTATGCAGGTCAATTTACTCAACACACACAGAATCACACACTTTCTGTGAAAAGCTGTCAAGATTAAACATCAAAGTAAATTCTACTAAGGTGGTTGGAGCTCCACCTGCTTACCTGTGAGGTGCAGCAGGTAGAGAGTGGTGGATGCTGAGATCAGCACCATGGACAGAGCCAGCAAACAGGTACACTCACCTTGAAGAGGCTTAAGCTGCTCGTTTTCATGCGTTTCCAGTCAGATAAATTACAAACTTTAAGATATGAAATTCCACCTTTATGTTGCACCATATAAATGAATGAGTGTGGATCTGTGTGGCAGAAAATGAAACAAATATGACATTTCCTTTTGTGAAAATGTAAAATGTTACACTTAAACAAGCCTGTGTTTCACCTGGAACAATACTTCACTCTTAGGCCTGTCCGAGGATGTAAATAGATGTTCGCTGGTGTTGTGACCTCTGACCTTGACTGCCCCCCTGTTTCCTGAACCAGATGCTGCTCCTGTGGACCACAGCCATCTTAACCTAAACAAAGTAATCCTCCACTAAACAAGATGGATATTGTATCACCAACCTAGTAAATACCAGAGGGTCTTAAACACATAACTGCCCTTTCCTCATCGTTGATAACCAACAGGGGATAATCACGTATTGTGTTGTTTTATGGAGGAACAAACTTTATTTTAGAACAAATATTTTATGGTAGGATTTATATCAGTATTAAAAAAAACATGCCCTCTTGTGGGGAATATATTTAGAGCATGCAGCAGTCCTCCAAGGAAAAGTTTGAAAATCTACAGTATTGGCTGCATGTCAACAATCATATGTGGCCTATATAAAACTATTTTGATCTCACTTGGTTGAGGAAAAACCTGAGAGTAAAATAAAACCAAAATCCGTGTGGGTTTGGTCTGCAGAGATATACCAATTATTGTACAGAAGTGTCAGCTCAATTACTGGAGGAAGCAAACACATAGCAGCGGTGATGTGACGGGACCATCGGCATTTTATTGCATTGAGGATGAACGGATGGACGAATGGATCAAAAATACGGATTGTTTACACCAGGGCGCACAAAAGCAACGCTGTTACAGTGTGATCATTTAGTTTAGATATATTTTTAACGTGGTTTCGTTTCGGAGGCCCTTTTAATATCCATGCATAATGAGACAATGAACAGTTCGATTTCCCCTCGCTTATGTGAACTTTATATAAAAAGATCTGCTAAAAAAAAATCATGTTGGAGTCATGATGATTAATATTATAATGACAATTTGTGGGTTTTTTTTAAATAATAATGTGGGGGAAAAAAGGCGTTACTCTGTTGACTTTTTCTAACTCTGACTTCGTTTTGGGAGCGTTTCTGATAGTTCCTCCGATGCTCCCACCCCTCACTTCACGTAATTCATCTTCTTGACCAATCGAGTCCCTCCCCAAAAAGTTTACGCTATGCAGCCTATAAGAACTGCGTAAGTTTCTCAAGTATCAGAGAAGACTTGTCCCAGGAACCCATCTATGGATACTTTGGTGTCGTCAACGCCAGACAGACGTACAGGTGGACCAGTTCCGTGACTTCATGAGAGGGAAATTAGTTTGTGGACACTTTCTGGCCGCCATCTACCCAAGTGGAGATGTCTGAGGAAAATCTGGGGGAAGAGTCGAGCAGCTCCCCGGTCTCTCCTGTGGACAGCCTGAGCAACAGCGAGGGGGAGTTGGACAGTCAGCCGAAGAGGTGTGGGAGGAAGAGGAGACCGAGCAGGAAAAACGGGGAGGACTCAGATAGCCCGACCCCTGGGAAAAGAGGGAAGAAGTCCAACAGCAGCAGCCCCCAGTCGTTCGAGGATCTCCAGTCGCAGCGGGTCATGGCCAACGTCCGGGAGCGACAGAGGACCCAGTCTCTCAACGAGGCGTTCACATCTTTGCGGAAAATTATCCCCACTTTGCCCTCGGACAAACTCAGCAAAATACAGACCCTAAAACTTGCAGCCAGATACATCGACTTCCTCTACCAGGTTCTGCAGAGTGACGAGCTGGACTCCAAAATGTCAAGTTGTAGTTATGTGGCTCACGAGAGGCTGAGCTACGCCTTCTCTGTGTGGAGGATGGAGGGCGCTTGGTCCATGTCGACATCTCACTAACATCTGGAAAAAATATGCCCTAAATGGTACGCTTGTTTTTAAGTTAAAAACGCATGATCCAAGCCTTAAACGGTGGGGCGAAAATAACCCTCTACAGCATGTTATTCAAGGGCTGCAGCGTGGTCTAATGCAACCCAAGTATGTTGTGCAGAGTTCAATTATAACGAATGCCTTGTCTAACCTACAGGTGACTGCTGAATCTACTTATCACATTCTGATGGGACAAATCTGGAGTCCAATGCTGGATACATGGGATCACTCTATTTAAACCAAAGACGGCAGAAGTTCTGGGATCATTTCTGCAGAGGCCCTATATAGAGGCTGCGTTAGCTCCATACACTCTGACGCGTTTTCATGTTGTTGAAGACGAATGCTGAAAATATAATAATAGTGGGTTTTTTTCTGAAGGAAAAGACATTTTTAAATGCATGTCTTAGGAGTTATTTCTGTGGAGGTCAAAGTGCATTATCAAAGCAGTTGTGAGAGTCAACTGGTGGTGAAGCTCACATTATAGACTGAATGTGTGGATCTACCCTGTGCAAAAAAAAATATGTTCAGAATACATTTATTTATTTATTGGTGAAACGTGTTACATTGAGCAATAGATCCTGTGTCTGAAATACCAAATGCATTCCTATTTTTTACTATCGTTTTTTTGTAAATGTTTGTATATGTTTTTGCATTAAAGAAAATGACGATTAAAGTGTTTCCATATTACTTTTTTTTTTTTTTTTTGCAAAGTTAATTTAATTTGTTCATGAGGCCAAAACAGTTGGTGGGCAACGTAAATGATGCATTAAATGAAATAACGTGCACGCATGCATCACGTGGCCTGTACTTCACATCAGATTGAACGACAAAAGCTTCCACTATATCGCCAGTCACTTGGGAAAACAGATGGAGTTATTATTGGCTCGAGTGAAGGCGTTGAAGAAACATGCAGCGAATTAAAAAAATATATATTGTTACACATCCAAAAGGAAGAAAGAAAAATACTTTTTTTTGTTATGACTAAAACTATTTAAGACACCGTTTAAAAGTGAGGAAAAGTAATATCGAAAAAGATCTGCTGTCAATGTAAACGAAGTTAAAAATTCCATTTTAATTAAAAATGTTAAAGCCTCGTGCAGTCTCCAGTTTCTCTCTCACTCTCCCTTTTCCTGGATTTGTTTACAGTTGGATTAAGGACCTGGGACTCACCATTATAAGTAAATAAGTTACACCGGGGTCATGTCAACCTGCTGTTGGACCCATGCTACAGTCTCTCTTCCGGCTGCAGCTGAACACAAACAGCGACACAGTTACGTGCTCAGGGTTCAGACTTGTTGTCAAACTAACTCGTGTTTATGTTTTAATGCAGCACAACATTCATGATGACAAAAAGTAAAGACTTTAAACCTAAATGGAATATAGCAATAGCCTCATGTGATTTTTTTCAGATGTGGAACATAACAACCAACATATTCCCGATTATTGTCACTAAATACACATCTTTCGTATAGGCTACTGTTATCGTGCTGTGATTGATCTCCGTGATCTGGGAAAGTGTTTCTCACTGTCCAAATCAAAGTGTGTGCCCGTTTGAAGGTGTGTAATTGGCTTGCGAGGCATGTATGGAATTCCCAGATGTCTATGAAATTTAAGGAGGCCGTCGAGGTATAGTCTGTATGCACATAGAGGCTATTCTGACGTGTTGGGGGGAATGCTTCACAGACATAGTGCAGATTCATAAACAGCGGGTCCTGAATCTTGATACAGTTCAGCTTCCACTCAATACCAGATACATGAACACGGCTTATAATAAATGGTATGCATGACAAAAAAAACTAATCTTTTTTAAATGTCCAGCCCTTATGCAATGCAATAGGTTAAATAGGTTTCCTCTCCCCTTTTTTTTCAGCAGAGAGGAGTTGGCAATTGACACGATGCAGAGGCACAGAATGAAACCTATTTAGAACAGATGTTAGTATTTTTAAAGAAAGTCACGTGAAACGAGCAGATGTTCAGACTGCATGAGACTCGTGCAGCGCACTACTCTGCAGAGAGAGAGAGCTCGGAGGAGCATTGCTTCCACAGACACCGACCTGGAGCCTGTAGATACATTCAGACCATGCTTGATTCAAATGGATTAATAAAAGGGCCACCTGCAGGGAGGAACGTGGAGCCGGCTGCCCGCGCGGAGACGAAGGTAGGCTGGAAGAAGAGGTGGACATGTCTGTAATAGCCTGAGTGAGTGTGGGGCATGTTGACTTGCTTGTTTGTTTATTTTGCTGCAAGATATAAGATCAGGATGTTTTTTTCAAAAGCTTCCAACACTAATGGGCCTACTGCTGTCGAAGTGGCAAGCGTGTGGGCGTGTGTGTGTGTGTGCGTGTGTGTGTGTGTGCGCGTGTGTGTGTGTTTTTTTGGGGGGGGAGGGAGGGAGCTAAAGAAGGGGAGTAACTGAGAAATGGGCGAGAATGTATCATCCAGCTATTGGGAGAAAAAAAAGAACTGCATGACACATATAAACCCTTGACTAAACCTTTACGAGAACTGTTGTGTCATACAAGACCGATACCTTTAATTAGAATAAATAGACTAGATTGACTTCACTATATCAAATTACAATTTACAATGTTTCTCTTTTTTCATTATCTGAGTAACATGCCTCCATGTGTTAAAATGGAGCTCGCTCTGAATAGCTTTGTACAGTTATACAATTTGCAAAGTTGATAAGAAATCTATCGACATACCGATTTTAATAAAAAGTTATTTAACAACATACATTATTATTATTATTCATAATATTATTATTATTATTATTATTATTATTGACAATGCATTAGGCTGTACCTTGCGTTAACATTATAATTCTCGATTATGTCTCGATTTGTTTTCAGAATAAAAGCTCTCCGGTTTGTAACCAAATGTCGCACTTTATTCACGTGCATCTGCAGCTGACAGTTGCTTTATCACTTCAGATTGTGCCTGGTTTTAATTATATCAACTTGTTATATATCTTGTCATTCTATTTCTATTTATTTTTTTACATTTATACAAATCTTTATTTGATTAGTTTTTAATTGCAGCTTCCCTAAAATATTATGGCATAATTAATAATAATGTTAGAGCCTGTTTGAATAATTTATATAACGTGTATAACAATGAACAATATGATGACTTTAGTGTATGTTGTGGCATTAAAAAGTTTATTTCTGAGCTCAACATGTGCAGACTTTACATCCATTTCCACAATTTTAAGTGGAATTCCAGATGCTTTTCCATTTTGAGTTTCAGTGAGAAATGAAAAGTCCTCTGATTGGGAATCCAACTCTTTCCGGCCCAGTTTCATCCCCACCTTTAACAATACCTCAGAATGTGAACATTAAAGCCAGGAGTAGCTGCATGAAGATAAGATCAGAGAACTTCTCTTGAGGCAAGGAAACACAACAGAGGCTCAACAGAAACAGTGCATACTGCTTATGGAGTCTGCTGAGTATTGAACACATTAACATCTAATGCAGCTCTTTGTTGAGAGGGCATTTAGAGCAGTTGTGATCCACGACAAATAAATGACTCAAGCTGAAAACAGCCATATTGTGTATACCATCGACTCCATAAAAGGTGTCTTCGAAACTGAAAATCTAACTTTTTGCTGCCTCAAACTCTGTTGTTGGAGAAAAAAGGTTGAAGCAAAAAAAATACCAAGAAGTACATTTGAATACATATTTGGTGGGATATGAAATATAAATCATAAAATATAATTGTTGTGCGTCTCTGAGCAGATGGCAGCAACAAGTACCTGTTAAAGGTCCACTGACCTGTTGCTGTTGAGCAAGGGCATGCAGCAGCTGCACATACCTCAGATGACAGCGCCATGAGATCTGAAGATCTTATGAAGTGTGTCAAAGTATGAAACGTGGGATATTTCCACATCCGATCGCTGCAGAAGGAAGATGATGATGATGTTTCTTGTAGTTTTAGCGTGATTTGGTTGAAAGAGTTAAAACTGAAACAGCAAAATAACCAGCATTGTCAGATTCATTGAGCTTCTTGGTCACCAGATTTTATTTAGTTTTTTTTGCATTTGTTTAAGATTATTATCCTGTTTTAAATCAAAAACATAGAACCGTGGACGCCTTTCATTTCTTTTTATGCACACGCACAGGTGTGTTTCTGAGAATAAATGACCCACTGAGCCGAAAACTTTTTAGGAAATCATCAGGACCAAACGTGGTAGCATTGCCTGCTTCAGAACTCCCATTTCTGCAATCAAATGAAGATTATTTGGTGATAAAAGTTTTTACAAATTTCAAAAGAACAAAAAGTTTCAAAACTCATTTCCTAAATCACAGATTACACTCTTGATAATCAACTTTTGGTTCGAGAGAGTTGTCAACTAACAGGTGTGGAATCTAACTTTCATGAATATAAAACGTTGTCTTTATATCAATTAGTCCTCTAAAAACCTGGAATCGAGAAGTGAGAGTACTCAAAGCTGAAACACATTTGATGTTTAAATGGCGCAGACACCTGCGCTGCACTAACTTGATGTCTCTAAACATAAAACAACAAAGAGGGGTGATTACATATGTCAACTGAAAATGCGACAGCGTTTCAGGTCAGCGTTTCATGCAGTGAAAGGTGTACTGGTCAGGAAGAATGACGGTATGATTAAGGCATGCCATGTGATCATGTCCAGGACCAGAGATGTCCTTTGATACGCGTCCAAAGGGCCCCGTCAAGACGTGCGCACCTTGTGTTTAACCTTTGCTGCGTGTGGCGTGTGCCACCCAGGCTGCAGACAAGACACGGATCAGTGTGTTTCAGGGGAATGCACAATGATGTCACAGATAGGAAAAGGTTGGAAAAGACTTGGCACCTTTTGGAATTGGCTGGATCCCCATTGGCTCAGCAGAAGCGCTGGAATAATAAACAGGCAATCAGAAGGCACCGTGAGTGTACACAAAGGCATTGCAAAACTTTGCAAATAATAAAAGCAGATTTTTCACTGGAGGGGAATGATTATTTGTGTTCTTCAGTTGTCCATAAATAGAGGGCCTCTCACAGGAAGTATAAACATACAGATGTGAGTGTGGAGGGCAGTCGTAGTCCAACGCAGTGATTTCAAACATTCCTGTTTATGTTCAATCAAGATGGAGTATATAACTGTATCCCCAGTGTGAGCATGAAAAGAGAGAAAAAGAATACCTCACTATAGCATGTAAACTGTTTGATGAGCGTTTCACTCATTGTGGAAACTGAACCACACATTTAGTGAAGCGTATAACGCACACGCATCAGTTCCCTGAGTAAATAACCCAAAAGTTTAATATGTTTATATAATTATAAATTCAATACCATGTCTTTCATTATAAAAACAAAATCCGTTAATATGTCTGTAAAAGTAAAAAAAAAAAAAAAGTGATGTAAATAGTGGCAGAGCACAATTTGTCCCTTATTGAGGCAATGAGTGTATTGCTTGGGGGCTAATCGGGCTCTAATGCTGCAGTGTCCCTGCTCCTGTCCCTGAGGGCACTGCACCGCTCCCCGGGTATTAATCCCATTGCCTTCATTAACCTGCTGGCCCACCATTCCCACCAACACTGAATACCGGGACTCTAACTTCACGCTGATAATGGATGGGTTGTTACCATGATGACTCCTTATTCACTCGGAACCATCATAAATACTTGATTCTTATCCAATTTAGCAAATTCTTAGCGAGCATTGTGTGGAGTTTAATTGCAACAACTTTAATACAGACTTTGGTCATTTTGGATGAATAAAAAGGAACATGCACAACAAACCAACTTTTCAAAATGTTTAATGGATACTAGTGATGCATGAAATCACAAAACAGTATAATAAAATTTAAAAAAATGAAGGTGATGCCAAGCAAAATCTAGACTTAATTAATGGACTTTTGCATTGAGTAATCCATTCAAATTCCTCCCTCCTGCCTGTCATTGAAATTGAAGAGGCAATTCATTTCTTTGTTTTCTAACACAAGTCAAGTAGATTTTTAATTTGAAAATGTATAAGAATGCAGAAAGTGTGCTAAAATCAAATATATCACCAACAAAGTGATTAATATAACTGCCGAAACAAAACTATGTGGTTGAACTGCTTAAGGAGAATAAATAAGTGATATACAATTGGCATTCTGGACATCCAGCTGTGATGTACAGTAGCCTTTATAGAGTGAATGTGATGTTTTATCTTTTATTTCAAGATCTTCTGTAACCATCTTTGTGTTGCCATAAGTCAGTGAGTAATAAACAGGATACATTTTCATATGTGTTCCTTTAGGAAAGTTCTCACCTGGTTTTAATATGCTCAGCCAGTTATGACTCATCATGTGTTTCCTCACATCCCAACAGGAGCGTCACTGACTCTTCACACTTGGCGTCATGAGCCACCTGGTCGGATGACAAAGACGATGACATCAACAACAACAGTAGCAATATGAAGAAACAAGCTCATTTGTTTTTTTATATGCATATAAGAAGCTATTAGCTGTTAGATTTATGGTTTGTTTAGTTATTAAAAAAGAAATGTTTTTCATGCAATTTTTGTAAGCATTTTGTATTTTTCAGATTTAACTGACAACTTTGATCTAATTCTGAAAAGTGAGAACTTCAAGTTTGATAGCCTGAGCAGTTAAAAGAGTTTTAAATTATAAGAATAAAGTCGGTGTTGAGAGCCCAGTGATAATCTCAGTGTAAGTCAACATAAGCCTCTTCTTATCTCCTATCTCCATGTCATCAGGGTGCTGGCTTTGTTCTCCATAACAGAACACCGGCTATTTGTGACCTCAGTGCTAAATCAAGTTCAAAGAGGATGGCTCTTGTTTGGCAGATAGTTTTTCATAAGGGCAGTGGGAGAGCAGTGTTTGGTCAACCTCTGGCTCCCTCTTTGATTCGCAGCTCTCTGTGACCCCTGGAAGAGCGACACCACTTAAGGCCCTTCATTCAGCCACGCTGGTCAGGCTGATAAGATCTGGGTGATAACTGACTTGACTTACACAATATCCCTGCCTTTTATATTCACAATGGCACAACAAGAACATCCTTCATGGAGAATTCACACTCTAGTAAAACACAGAAATCAGATTAGATAAACGTTATATGACACATTAGGACCGCATAAGTCTATCACTGAGACACACGTTCACCCAACCTTTATTACCTTCATCATTTCCGACTATTTTGAGAATATGATTAATAATAAACTCATGGGCAGACGAACTGGTAATATCTTTTTCTTGTGTTTCTTAATTTAGTTTGCTTGTGAGTTTAATTACATTTTCACCTGCAACTGCATGATGGCATCAAATCATCTTGTGCATGAGTTCAGCTGTTGACATGTGTTTCTTTTGTACGTATCCATCCAAAGTAAATAAAACAGGGAATAAAGCTTAAACCTCTTGTGCAATTGATTCAATCCCTTCGTATCATTTGAGTAATTTGACGCAGGTGAATGGCAGCCAATCACAATCCCCTTTTTAAAATACATGAACAAGATCTACTGCGTGAAAAGCATGCAGTTTAGTTTGGGCCGTGTTCTGCTGTTTTTGTAGTCTGGTACCAGCGCACATTATCCAAGAGCAAAGAAATACATAACTTTCCACGGACGACGTCTGAACACAACTGGAAAACCATCAGGAAAAACAGTGCTGTGTTTACTTTGTATTACGAGTGTTTTATCACATTTTAAGAATGAATAATGCATTGTGAATAGACTGCTATTTTCTTTAGTACCAAATTCAAAGAGTTAATACAAAAAAAAATTCTCTGAAGCAGGAGAGTGGCCAATTATTTCACAACGCATGCAGTTTCCCGTGCTTTTACAGAAAGTACAGTGAGTTAGCGTGACAATCAAAAGAGCCACAAAGAGGCTCTTTACTGTAACCGTGACAATACACTGCAGAAGGTTCCAGTGTCCTTGGGAACATGTGTTTAACAAAGAAATACGTGCTAAAGTATGACTTGTGTTGCAGTGAGTCACCTTTTCTCAAACACGCATAAGTCTGCCCTGCTGTATTCATGTTATGTGGCATTTTGGTTCCTTTCCCTGACCTTTAACACTTGCCCCAGAGAGATGCAAATGCCCAAAGAACATAATGGCTCCCTTCCTGTGTAAAAACTAGGCCATGAAGGAAGATAATTAGGGTTTTCATGACAACAGGGTCCAGCAGGCTGACGGTGCCGTGTTCGCTTGCAGAACTTCAAACGGTATCAAAGCTCCACCAGGGCTAGTACGGGAGCTCTGGTTTGAATTAGGGAGGGACTTCCACAGTCTGCCTTCAAATTCAAGATCAATATGGAACACCCCCTTCAACAAAAAAAGGAGAAAAGGAAAAAAGGGAGAAAAGGGCCCAGCTAGTCCTTGTCCAGACAGACCAAGAGATCTGGATTTCATTAGAGACAATCATCTTATCTGTTTCATCTCAATGCTGCCCCAAGGATTGGCAGGCAGACCAGTGGGCTCTTTGCAGTTTGAGGAAGCCTGTGGATCAGGTCATTAAAACACTTCTGCCCCTGCTGCTAGTGATACAATATGTTCATGCTTTTGTAAATACAATTTCTTCTTTCAACCCCACAGGACACACAAAAAAAACAACTTTTCTTCTCTGTGTATATCCAAGGATGTCCACCGTTTTGAGAGGAGTCAGCCAACACGTTGTTCGTTTTGTTCTCAGGTGAAGCTTTCATGAGCGTCCCTGTTTTTCTCTTTCTTTCCAGTCTGTGTCTGTACTTCATCACCAACGCAGAGCCGGGCTGCTTCAGTGCTTCGGGGCTTGTTAAGGCCGATGTCACAGCATACGGCACAGACACCTGTTAAAGCAGCTCCTACAGTTATAGCTGCAACAGCACTTTGCTGAAAGATGGGGACTCTACTTCAGAAATTATGTCAGGTAGTTATGCTCTCTAGTCGGCACTATAAAAGGACATTTTATGAAATACATCATGTATCATCATGTATTCATGCATAAGTGTTTCTGTATGTGATATCTATCAGCACATAAGATTTTTAAGGAACCTTACGCCACATGATTATTTTGCCTATTCTTTTTTCTATCAAAACTTTTATGTTTAACTGTTAATTAATCTGGCAACCTACACATTGTTGATATCAAATGTATCTTCTGCTAATTGTTAAATGACAGCAATGTGTTAATTACTGAGCTTTGGAGATGCTGGTAGGCTGTTTTTAGTCAGCCCCTTGTGTCCAGTCTTTTTTGCTCAGCGCATACAGCTCATACTAGCTGGTTGACTGCGTGATATTTACCTTGAGACATGAGAGTGGTTTCCATCTAACTGTCTGGAAAGCGAAGAAGCGTATTTTCTAAAATGTCGAACAATTTCATCAAAATAAATGTCAAGCGTGCTTAAGCTCTGACGGCCAGCACTTGTTCTCTTTAGGAGGCCAGAGGGGACAGTTTAGGTAATCTAGTAGGCTACAGTTTGGCTAAGAAAATAGTTGCTTATTCAAGGAAGGGATGCCCTTTGTGGTTAAATGAGGGGGGGGGAATGGTGATGGCAAAGGAGCAGTGAGGGATATGAGGCCCATGCAGGACCTGGAGCTGAAATTGAGAACCCTCCTCATCAGGGGTTAGGGATCATGGGCAGAGACTTCCCTTCATCACAGCCACGCTGGGAAATGCAAAGGACAGCATGGGTCAACCCAGACGGCCCGCTGTGTGCTGTTACTATGGCAAACATCCCAAGGGCCAAAGAAAATAGATGACAAGTACAATAATATGAGGTGTAATCACGAAGGGTCAGTTGCCTGCAATGTGCTGCCTCTACTCTCAAGGCCCCATATTCTCCAAAAGTGTACTTTAAGGGAAAATTACTCAGTAATGTGGTCATTTCTCCATGCCTCTAGAAATCAGGAAACATTGAGGGACATGCTCTAGAGACTCTCTACGAGCAGCCATTGAGAGATTCCAGTCCACTTCCATTGCGAGATATTTACTTTCCGGCTCTTTGTACTTGGTGCCCTGCAGATGGAATCTAGCATCGTCTTTAAGAGGACATTTTATGACTTATTAACTGTCAACAGTTCATAACCTCTAAGGAGCTATTAAACTTCCTCCTGTGGTTAAACCAGAAATGGCAGTGTTTGATTTGGACTGGGAAGATATTTGAATGTTTTCACTCTTCTCCACCCTGCGTACAATGGCAACAAAATACCCACATCTGCCTCAACACCAGTTCTTTCTGTCAAGATAAAGATAATAATGGGTTTGCTTTTATGTTGAAATGACAGAAGTCAGAAGTGCGGATTGCTTGTCTAAGAACACAGTGAATCAGTTAATGTTAGAAAAAACATTGTGAGGAGACAAATCATGTAACCAAGAAGGCTTTGTGATGATACAACCAATCACTAATTAGCAAAAACAATATATTTTAATATAATGTGATAGTCCTCACTGTTGAATAACTGCAGCATCCTATCTAAGGAACATCAAAAAAATGCTTTTCTTTTCCACATCATTTTTCATTGAGGTATATCATAGTTATATTTGTACTTGAGAAATGGTGTCAGCGGTGCGACTAAATCATTTATCACCAGCCAAGAACAACCCGGATGAATAATTGAGTCCAGATGTAGCTGATTCAAGCTTGATACCAGGGTTCATTTCCTGTCTGTGCTTTGTAAGACAACCTATTACGCCTCCCAGGCAGCTGCCGGGTCTGCTGGCCGAGCCTGAATATCAACACTCCTCAGGTGTCAGTGTAAGAATCACGCAACACACAACAACGCTAGTCTCCTATTTTTAAGTCCCATCCTGACGAATACGGAGGGGTTATGCTGCATTAATTGTGTAAATGTGTGTCCTGCTTTATTATTTTTTTGAAGTACATATCAATCCTGATTAACCACAGGTGAAATGTAAATAAGAACATGTACTCAAGTGCCATTTTGAGATACTTGTACTTCACTTTAGTATTTCCATTCCTACTAGATACTTCTAATTCATTACATTGAAGAGACGATTATTATTCATTTTACGCTACTAAATGTATTTGATATCGTTACTTGGAGATTTTACATATCAGCTGCATTGGTACAGTTCAAATTATCCACTTAAACCTTAAACCTTTAAGTAATAAAAAGTCAGCAATAAACACTGCTCAAGGCCTTCCTTTCTCCTAATGAGTACATTTACTTTTGATACTAAAACTCAATGTTGTAATATGTTTGTGCGCCCTCTATATGATATACATGCAAGACTTTTACTAAAGTAAAATATGTCAATACTTCTTTTTTGACCACTGTTGCAACTAACTTCCTGTATCAGCAAACAAAGATAGCAGGTATGGGTCAGGTATTCTACAGCTATCATTATCATGAAAATGGAAAAACTAAAAAACGAAGCACACAAACCCACGCACATACACTTGCACGCAGTAGCAGTTCCCTTGTTTATTTGATGTACTAAAAGATCTGGGGGGCCATAACTCTGTGGCTGCCTTAAAAGCATTCTCTTCCGGCCCTTTAGCTCACATGTGGTAGTAATTACGCTCTCTGGCTCGGCCATGCAGGTGACTGACACTGGGTGACCACTCCTCAGCACTGATGCATGTGCTAATGAAGCAGAATTTCCGAGTTGTCTAATTTTATAAAGAAGTGTTGGACTGCTTTGACAGTGACACTCGGCAGTTATCTAGTATACTGTATCTGTTGAATGTTTTGGCAACTTGAATGTTGATATTTTCAACTCTTCTTTTCACTGAAAAACCTGGTTATGCTCAAAGAGAAATGTAGTTGCATTTTGCAGGTGGGACTAACTCTGCAGCCTCTCAAGCTGAGATATGGTATTCATCTTCTCGCTGAAATCTGTATCCATCCATTCCAGCGTGAATTGCATGCACGTTTCAAAACAAATAAACACCAGCAGAGGAGGTTTCTATGGAAAAAAATCCATCTGTGGAGGGATGTCAGGATTGTTAGGAAGAAAAGGTAAATAGTGAAGTAGAGTGGCCTGCAGACTTTAATGTAGTGTTTACATGTAATTAGTCTTTGCAGAATGAGATTCCTGACAGCGGGTCTGAGACCGCGTGGCATGACAAAATAAACTCTAAACAGGGCTGTTTCAAGACATCCTCCATGGACTATAAACCAAGACAGCCTCCACAGTCTTCAACCACCCCTCTCTAATTTTCAAAATGGGTGGTCGAATTTTTTCCACATCTCGCTCTCACTCTTTCTCTATCTTTCTTTTCCATCTTTTCCACCCCATCTTATTCTCTACCTTTGTGTGCTCTCTCTCTCTCTCTGTTTAGTTACTTCTTTGAATTTGCATTTCCCCTCTGTTTTGTTCCTCGCATTGTTTGTCCCTCAACTTCCTGCTCCCTCCCATCCAGAGTGAACCCGGGTTGGAGCTCCAACTTCCAGCTCTCCGCAGGCCCCTCCGGACTTTGTGTCGATGACACAGTCTACAGACATGCGTTCATATGGGGGGACGACTGGGGCTCATTCAGAACTGTGTCACTGTCCACCTGAGCAAACAGAGTTTCGGGGAAGCAGAGAGAGAGAAAGAGAGAGGCGGGGGAGAAACTGGTAAGGAGACTAGGAACCAATTGGTGAGGGAGGGCTGGCAGAGTGACAGCCAATGTACAATAACATTAGTCTTCCGCTTTGGAGCCAAGTGAGCGCTCCTTCTGGACACAACTCTACTTCAACGTTTCTGCTTTTTTTCTCCTCTCTTTTTCTTGCATGGAGCACCCTCCAATGGAAACACATTCCTGTCATGCCTCACTGCTGCTCCCTGTTTAGATTTCTCATTACAAACAGCATTACACGCATGGGCTGGAGCTGGCCGGAGCACAAGGCAGGGAGAGGCTGGGGACCTCAGTCCTCCACAGCGAGAGATAAAAGGGCTGGGTTGATCACACGGAGAATAAAAAAAAAAAAAACAGAATGACAGATAATAACTTTTTTACATCTATTAGCTTTAACGATAAGAGAAAATGACCTAAAATGTCTATCATAGGAAGAAAAGGTCTCTATTGCAAATTGAACTTGCACTGAACTCCACACATTCTGTCGCGGCCTTCTCTCGCTGCTAAACTTCAAATAAAAACTGAAAAAGAAACCTTGGGAAATTTTCAAAATCTTTCCATTGATATTAAACTTTCACAAAAACCGCCAGTTCATCTTTTGATTTTGAAACTTCCCTGTTATGTTGGGATATGACGAACCCTCAATTTCCATCTAGACGATTTATGATTATGAAGTAGAGCTGCCTCACGGGATACCAGAAGTTTATGGAAAGCAGGCCTCCTTCTTTCTCACGCGCTCTCTCATCTCTGTCCAAGGGTACCACAGAACTGGAGCTGCCATGACTCCTCAGGCTGCCTGCGTATTGTTGACTGACACCTGACTGTTTCTATTAGTGTGAAAAACTGGGGTTACAAGATACTACCCGTGTAAACATGATGCGAAGGAGACGAGAGTAATGCAGTTATCGCTCAAGAACTGCTTGGTATCAGTAATCATCAATAACTTCACTTCTTAGGGATAGAAGTGAGTCTCGTCAGAGAGCAGCCAGTAAAATAATGCATAACCTAAACCTGTAACTCACTATGGTTTCTTTTATCATCAAGTTTCCACCTGAAACATTTCCAAAATCCCACCCAGTGACAGTCCTTCATCTTCACACAGCCACAAACTAAATGAGCATTCAGATTTTTTAACCACTTTATCAAGAAAGCAGACCATCATGATGTGTCATTCCCATTGTCTCGTGCCAGAAGAAGTCTTGTAGAAAATCTGCTATCAATTTCTTCAAATCCATGAAATTACACTCTGTGCTGCGGCCAATATATAAGTATTAACAGTGGACGTGGTCTAATGAAGATGAGATGTCGACATTCTTTCAAAAGAGGCTGTCTGTTCATGTATATATGGAGTCATTTTTATACAGTTTATACATATTAATTTGTCATTTTTAGAGGCAGATTTCATCTTTGAATAAAACTATCTGTTCACCTCTGTTTCCAGTCAGTGTGCAAAGCTAAAGCTATAAGTGTCTGTTAGCGGTAGCGTCATATTTACCATATAAACATTAAAGCAATATCAACCTCCTCGTATAACTCCCAGCAAGAAACATATGAAGTATTCTCCAAAATGATGAGCTTTTCCTTTAAACACAGTAAAAACTAACTGTGCATTGCACAAAATCCACATGTAAACACTTGACACATGTGAATATTTGAGGTTTATTTTCACTCACTTATAAAGAGGTTTGGGAGGAATATCCCCCCATAAGAGAGCAGGCTTGTCCAACTTAGCGTCCAGAAGCCAGTGCTGAGACCAGGAATGAGAGAAAGTCCAGGCCACCTGTTTCCCACTCACTTTTACTACACTCTTGGCATAATGCATGTCTTGTTCATGGCAGATTAACACCAGGCCATATGAGGTGGCAATGCCAGCTGAACTTCAAAACATGAGGGGGACCTAGTTCTGTGTACCACAATGTGCGGCATCCTATGCATTTAAATCACATGATCTTCTCATGTAAATGGTGATTTCCCACTTTGTCAAAAGAAATGCTCTGTCACGACTCTTAGCGCCATGCGTGGGCACACATTCCCGTCTGGTCGGGTAACACATTCTTACATTACATCGGTGGTGCGTTATGTTCAGTCAACAACGTGCCGACACTGAGCTGTTCTGTAGAAACTGTGATGTAGCACCGTGGATCTGTCACATGGCTGTTTCACCGTCTGGCCAATACCCAAACCAGTCACACAACATGAAACTGTGTCGTTCATTCCTCGTTATGTATTAGGTGAATTATACAGTGACTCTCCAGAGCTTATGAATATAGTGACTTCTAAAACTTCTCATATATTGTTCAGAAATGTTTACACTTCCCGCTCCCTCTGGATGCCACTGTGGTTTCACACAGCGGAGATGAACACATTTTACCATCTTCTCCTGGAAGATCAGATCCATAATCGGCCTTTCATTTGCAAACTTAACATTTTTAATATTAAACAAATATTAAGAGTTGTTCAGTTTCACAACATCTCAACACAAGGTCCAACTTACCTTTATTGTGCTGCAGTGACAAGTAAATTGGACATATATTGAGATCAAACTCTACAGTTCAATTCCCCGAATATTGAGTGTGCATCAGTCTGACCCTTTTTGTGTTGTCATTTTTAAACTTATAGAGCAGAACATTACATTTGATATTTTAGTAATAAATTATAATTCTACTCTTTGTAACAAAAAAAAAATCAAATTTACAGGACGATTGAAAACACAGCTCACATTAATTTATGACTAAATATATACATGGGAGAATATTGTATACATTTGACAGATTTAGAAAACATTTTTTCCCCAAAAGGGATTGTAGCCTAAAGCTGGGGTGGCAGCAGTCGCTAGTCACCAACTCCAGATGTCCCTAAATGTAGCGAGAAATTTCACAAGTCGGCAACGATGACAACCTGTTTCTCCAAACCTCCCTCCAAAGGTTCTCCCCCAAAATTGGCCCGTCCAATCATTATTACACTCCTGCCAAAGACACAGTGTCAGATTCTTTTTCTTTTTTGATCGGAGCATTTGATTAAATCATTAGTGTCAGGGTGGAAAGAGAATTTAAACAAATGTAACTATTTAAATAAACTTAAGAAATATATATCAATACCCATGAATACCGTAGACTATGATCTTTGACAAAGTAGCAGTAAATGTAACGTGCCTCAGGCACCAGGCGTATCCTCGAGTGTACTTGAGTGATGACGTTATTTGGAAATTGCACAGATGAGACATGGCAGTAGCAGCATTAATGGAGCTTGGTTCACTGTCTCCGACCTGCTACTCAGTTGCACCAACATGTGCCTTGTGTATCCACACACAGACGATTCCCTCAGAGATTAACCTGTGATATAGTGCTGAGGGATCTCCCTTGCATGCAGATGCCCCAGGGACCTTTTCAGGGGCCCTCTATTTTATTCTCTCTATATATACTGATAATGAGAGAGCCCTTAAACCCTCTTTGAAAAAAATATTTCCCTGGAGCAATGCTCTCTCAGGCTGCATTCCTACACTATCTTCTGCCTTAAATCTCCTCTTAAAAAGTAGAAATAAACCACACAATAAGAAATGTGTCATGCTTTCCATAATATGGACATGTTGTTGAATGTATAGGTGTTATATGATCATTTGTGGAATGATTATATTGTTGTTCTTAAGTGCTTAGAATTTTATGTAGATCTGAATATTTCTTCGAGAACAAAGAGAGAGGTTATTATGTGGTGTTTCACTCAGACGATTATTATTGGCTTTCTGTGTTTCCCTTATGATTATGATCCTAGATAATACATTGTGCATTGTACCATACCCATATAGATCATGAGACACACCCCAGTTGTCCAGGGTCGCAAGCCTCAAATGGCAACATTTTAAGAGAATTGAGCTGGAGCTCAAAATGGTCTCTTGGCACATGCTTGGAGAAGAAATCACAAGTCTTACGAGCCTTCTGGGTGTCATTTTGTCTGGCGGTGCATTCAGGAGACACTTGCAAACACGTCCTGTCTAACTAGCTGAGAGCAGCAGACTTGCTTTATGGACAGTGTGAGGGAGGTAGGCACGTAAAAGTGCCTGGTCGGAGGAATCAAAGGGAGGAGGCGGCATCTCAGGAACAACGGAGCCCCACTGATGGGATTCTCTCAGACAGCAGAGGCCAAGTTTGCCAGTCCCCATCTTCTCAGAGGAGAGGCCACTTATGGGCCACTGTGGTTCCTCAGTATCACCTATCAGCCACGTCAATCGGTGGCTGAGATAAAGCAGTTCCTCAGGCCGGATGGTCTTTGAACACAGCAGGGAGGAGAACTCCCCCGGGCCTCTTATCTCATTAAACTTGAAAAGATATATTAATCCTTGAAAGTCTAAGATAACAGTATGGATAACGCCAGTCAGAGAAAGTGACAGTAATATAAATGCTATCTATGTTGGGTCATCAATGTTTCATTTTAGGAAACAAGAAAGGACGTGTAATTCTTCTTCTGCTCTTGAAAGAAATGTCTCCTGTGTTTCAGGTTGATTCACATGATGTGTGAAGCAACACATATTTCATTCATAAGTATACAATTCTTTGAAATGCTTCCTGAACAAATCCAGCATTACTTTTGTAATATAGCTTGAGCTGTATTAATCTCGTGAAGTACATGATTTAACGTGAAATGACAGGCACACAAGCCATCAAAGAAAGAAATCTTGGCCTCACAACAATCACAGAACACAACAAATCCAGCGGAAATTAGACGACTGCACACCCATCTGACATCAGTCCTTTTATTTATCTTTTCTTTTTTGAGGTGCACTTTCTTTTCACACCAGCACACAAAACTCCTCGGTTTGCTGCCAGCACTGAATTGTCCTGCACCCTGAGCACGGGTAACGACACATGGAAAGAAAAACATCACTTTGTGCTACTAGGTGCCAGATTCACACAATTCTTGACATGCACATAAGAAAGCTGGAAAATGTCCTTAATGTTCTGTTTTATCCCTCAAGTCATTTTCACTTCTTATGCGCAGGCTTTGAAAGGTTGATCAAAGAAATTACATCCCCACTTCCTTCGTAATTTATTCGATGGAACTTAATTTGAACTTGTTCATTTTTAATCATGGCAGAAAAAGTTATATATCACAATGTTGGCAATATACCATTCTTTGCTGTATTTTTGCCTTCACTATTGGGACACAGTAACCTTCCACCTGTCAATCATCTGAATATCTGTTGTGACTGGTACACATGGTGTAGAAGAAGAAGAAGAAGAAGAAGAAGAAGAAGAAGAAGAAGAAGAAGAAGACAAGCTACTGTAGCTACTGTCCATCCATCCGTTCTCTATATCTGCTTATTCTTATTCAGGGTCCATGTTTACAGATGGAAACACTGAAGCAATGACCATCCTGTTCCAGTGAATTCCTAAAAGAAACACTTACTAGCTGCTAGTAAGTCTCAGAGATTATTAAGGAGAGCATGTTAAATCACATCAAATGTGCCCCATTGGGATTCAACAGCCAGGAGGGGCCCTTTGTTTTGTATAATGTTTACATGCATTTTTCTCCATTTACATCCTTTGGGTTTGTGCCACAGATTGTAATTCTTATTTTAGTCCCTGACACAAACAAGTAGTGTAGTACATCTGTTTCTTGATCCTTTGACTCTTTTTTACTGTACATGCACAGTACAATTGTCCTCTCATGTGTTGTGTTTTTATGTGTTAACTGGGAAACTGTGGATTGGCTTGGTCAGGATTACAAGGGCTGTAAGGCTTCTACTTTAGCAATCTAACTCCATTATCATATGTGATTTTATCTGCGGGTTTATTCTCTGAACTCTCCTTGGATTTATTTAGTTATTACTCTAAGATTACATATTACTACTAGTTTGGGAAAGATTGCAGTTGAAAGCTATTTGCACCTGTAGCAAGTCCATCAGTGTCTCTTTGTGCATTGCGACAATCCATCACCAAACCCTACACAACTTATCTATGTCCTATAAATAAGTCATAACTTTATTTAAACCTTAAACTTCTTGGGGGTCATGAATTAGAAATAAAGCCATTGGAGTTGACCATCCAAATGTTTTTTATAGCACTTAAAAGTGAAAGAAAAAACATGACTTACTGAGAGTCTAATCCATTTAGAGGAAATAAGTTAGGACAGGTTATGTTGTCCTAACTTCCTTACACCTTTAAAAATGCTTGTTTGCTTTTACAACTGGCTCTGTGGGAAGCTGGGGAGGGGCAACGCAGATGGATTTGGGCTTTGTTATTTTTTCTGCTTTTGCAGCTCATTTCAAATCACGAGGGCCTGAAGCCCAAGAAAGATGGAATCTACTTAAGAAAGAGTCAGAGTCGAATTTAAGTCAAATACTTCCTAATGTGAAGTAACTCTACACCTTTGTGAAAGATTTTTAATAAGTTTGTTTAAAAAGTGTTGTTTTATATAATACACTACCTATTAAAGTCTTGAGCCAGTGTGTACAGTATGTAGAGAGCAGGCTATCTAACTATGACTTGGTCCCCATTGTCATTTGAAAGATGTTCTCAGTGTGTGAGAGCAACATTAGACTAGTGAACTTTTCCAGTCTCATCATTGCGTGTATAGCATATCAGGCCAGTCCCATGAACTAAGCTTGCTGTGAAATTGCTTAAGCTCGGATTGAAAGAATCTGCACAAGTAATACATCACCCTCTCACAGCTCACCTTATCTTGACTGCTAACACTGCCACAAGAAGCCTTGCTTGCTAACATCAAAGACATGTTTTGAAAGCCTCTTAAGCTCCCTTTAAAAGGGTTACAAAGATCTCCTGAAAATAAAGAGCTATGTTATAGGACCTAGTGTGGGAAAAGCAAGCTAGGCTAATGATTTAGGCAGCCCATTTGAGATGATGTTGTCAAAAGTATTAAGACTGTAATGTGTGAATTGAAAATGTTTGGAATACTTAATGGAGTTTTTTTGCTTTCTTTCCTGATGTGACGCGCATATGAATGAAAAATCTGCACACAAAAAAACCTCAGAGGTAAATTAACTTTATTTAAAAAAAGAACGGTTTATCACACAAGGCAAGAAAGAGAAGAAATGCAAACTGCTATGAACAAACCACAGGATTCCCCAACCCCCCTCCACCACCACCGCCCCCCCCCCCCCTGGCAGCAAAGGGGTTCTCAACAAGACAACAAGACTCACATTGTTCTGATTGTGTTTACATATACTAAAAACATTAAAACCGGACAATCTGAATGTACAGTATTAGACATTAGACAGTTTTGATGTTCGCATGAAACCAAACACAGAACCTCATACTAGCATTTTGTACATTTAGTCGACGGTACAAATGAAACAGGAAGGTTCACGGCTATGCAATACATTTGATTGATCACTTTAAGACGGCCTATACATGTCGCAGTGGGCACTTTTAGGGGAAAACAGGCTTGAAAAAAAAATAAAAAGAAGAAGCAAGATCCTGTCGTTTTTTATTTTTATTGAGGTAACATCAAACCTGCATGTTGAGGTAAGCATGCCACGAGGGAATACGTAGGAAGCGATTCCCTTTAAAAAGGGACTCCCTTAACCATCTCCCCGCTCACTTTGTAATTCGCCTTGACAGTAAATCAATTCTCAAGCCTGGCCCCTTGGACTCCTCAAACCCTAGGTCCTCCTCTCTCAACATTCCTGCACACATGAATCACTCCAACTCCTGGCTTCTAGAAGGCATTTCCTGCCCGGCCCTCTCTCTCTCTTTCTCTCTGTCTGACTCCTCTGCTGAAAGCTGGGCAGGAACCCGCCAAGCTTTGATTTGGACCCAGAGGGAGGAGAGCTCGGCTTAACACAGAGCCCTGGCTCTGGGACCGCTCCGAGAGAGAGAGGCATGGAGACACGGGTGTGTTTGGAGATGCCTGCACAGCCAAGCGGAGATTTAGTGCTTTATCCTTCAAATTTCAATATGAGCAGTGGGACCATATTCCAATGGCAATATCGCTCTTAGCGGAAAAGTCTGCCCCAAGGAAGAGTCCTCAGTTTGGATTTAAGTATACATTCTCTCTAAGAAGATGTTCATTACTGTTTCAGTTCTGAGACCACTTAACGTGGAAGCTCGTAACAGATATTTGAGAAGAGCGAGTGAGTAGTGTGTCAAATTCCTTAAACTCTATGATAACTCTCAAAATGGATAGAAGAGCATTCAAATGTTTCATGGCAAAAATGTACACAATGGGAACATAAATTGGCTCTTCAAAGCTGTACAGCTGTTTAACATTCCATCTAGAAATCATCGTTGATGCTAAATCCACAGTATTTGTACATACAGCTTTTTGTCAATTGAGCGGACTCTAAGATCAAAGCAGCTCTTAAAAAGAACGGTCTAAATTGTCTTCATATTATATACACAAAAGTGAAACGTACATATTTTACAGAGATCACTACACAAAGATCACAAACAGAGAGTCTTAGAGTGGGCTGCAGCTGAGTGAAAAGGGGTCATATGTCGTAACAGGGAGAGCTGGCCTACTGTGCAATGGCTGCTGTGTGTGTATACTGTGTGTGTGTTTGTGTGTAAACTGAAGGGATGTAGATGCACATCTTTTTAGAGACTTGTTTATCTGCGAATGTTGCAAGTGTGTGATCTCATCCTCTTCCCTTCTTAGATCATGGCTCTTATCACCAGTCGTCCTTTGACCTGGTGGAGATAGTTGCTCTGCTCTGGCTCTAAGCCCGGATTGGTCAGGGCCTCATCTTCACTATCAGCCGGCTCCTCCTTGACCCTGATGACCCCGTAGTGAGCGTCGGGAAGCTCACCGCTCGAGCCATTGCTGCTGCTACTGCTCAGCGTGTGCTTCCGGATGACTCCTCCAGGGGGCAGCCTGTCCTCCTGCATGCTCTCTGTCAGCTCTCTATGCTGCTCCTCCTGCTCTTCTTCCGATTCCTGCAGGTGTGCATTGGGCTGACGTAACTGCTCAATGGACTTTGACAGCAGCTGCGAAACACATTGGCTCCACATTAGTGATGATATCCTGCAGCCAAAGATCTTTAACAAATCAAGTATTCGTCAGAGCAAAGCATAAAGAATATCCAATGAGATTTCTACCACATATACAACATTAGGCATGCAAATACAGCCAAAGATTAGCAGTCTATTCATAGCCATTTGATAAATCCAAGCTTTTTTCAAACTATCTAGATTTTGAAAAAATAAATAAAACAAACTGCGAGAGAAACAGATATAATATACCGTGTGTGATACCAATAAATCAATTTTAAAGCGGGAGTCAAATAACTATTTGTTACCCAGTTGGTTCAGGGGCATGTGAGTTGAAATTCAGCCTGACAGAGGAAATCTCTGCACAGGGATGTTTCAGTGTCTCACAGCTTTGTAAATCATAACTAATGTAATGGTGCTATGATTTGATTAGTCTGCCACAAGAGGGCTCTAAGAGCTGGAGTGCCTACCCTAGCTGTTAACCGACAACATTACTGTCTACAGAATCTAGGCCTTATATAAATATCCTTTCAGCTATATGAATTAGCCTCCTTAGCTTGGCATTGCTAAACACTGTCCATACCGCTTCCTAAAATCCCTAAGCTCTTGTAAATTTCCATTAGTGCCCCCTACTGTTACAGGCACTGAAGGACGTTTAAAAACAACCGTAGACCAGCTTCTGCTCGTAAATTAATTAGGGCAATGTTTCGGAGATCCCTCTCAATAAACACTGAGGGCTCATCCCTGATTAGTGGCCATTTATAACCTCCACTTAAAAAGGCTTTAGTTGCGATCTCATTGGCCTGAGTGATGAGAGCAGGGCATGCTTACGTGTAGCTAGACAAGATGTCGCAATTATTCCAAAGCTCTTTTCAAATCAAATCACCTGCAGTGGGCATTTTCAATAATTACAGCTGATATTAAAACTAATCTCATTATTATTTGGATTACTGTGTTTTGTTTTACAGAGGACCTCAAACTGAATACAGTGCGTTGCAGTAAAGACAGTGCTTGTGGTGCTTTGTGCTTCTTATGACTTCTAGGTAAGAGCTGCTCTAAGATTCCCATGACTCTTCCAGGGCCCAGCGTTGGGACACATCAGTATGTGAGCTCACACAATGCTGCCTTTCACAGTGTCTGCCACCTCACGCACGTCCCTCACCAGAATAATTACACTCTGTGTATAGCGAGGTCACCTCGGCCAGCTAACAGAAACACAAATATTGCCACAGAGGAACAAAATGTATTCTGGGCACTTTTTCGTTCATTTGAACTTAGCTGAATTGAATTTCACAGCGTTAGCATGTGAACAGCACTGGTGCCTTAAGCTATGATAACAGAATTAGTGCAGGGGAAGCATTTCTTCCCCATTTGAAGTCAGGCAGAAGTTCTTTGCTTTTGCAGAAATAACAGCAGGAGTCCAGGGAAGAACAGACAACAGGGTCTCTAACCCTGAGATACAACAGATGCTTTTACAAAATGCTATAAATAGATCAGCATTTGTGTGCTTAAAATGATAAAATCAGACTCCCTGCAGTAAAATAAGACCTCCTGAGACCTAGAAAGGAAAAGTCTGCGAAAAACCAATCTGAAAGTCAAAATCCTCCTCTGTGATTTGAATATTGATTACCAGCACAATACCTTATTTATATGGATCTGCTGCTGGTACTGTTTCTGTTTCTCCAGGAAGTGCTGGTGTTGCTGCTGGATGACAAGTTGGGCCAGTGTGTTCTGAGGCAGCGGCGCCGACTGAGTCCTGTTCAAGGGTCGGTGTTTTGGTAGTTTCGGCCGACTGCTGGAGGGGCGATCCTTCATGGCCAGAGGGGACTGAGGGTGGGATGACATGGTGCCCTGACCTTGAAAAAAAAAAAACAATCAAAACTAGCATTAGTTTTCTTTTAATGTCATATTGCACACTACTTTTCATTTATAGCGTAACAATATGTTGTGTAGTGCAACGTAATGTAATGTATAAACATCAAACAATGCAGTCTAACCAGAGGAGAGCATCTTCTGCTGCCTCATCTGCTCCTTCTGAAGGAGATGTTGGAGAAGGGCCTGGTGACTGGGGCTCACTTTGGACTCGAGGCCTGTCTGAAGGGGCACAGGGCCCAGCAGGTGCCCGGGCAGCCCAAGCTTAATTTCTGTCGATCTGTCCGCCAACCCCATGGCGGCCTGAGAGATAAAACAAAGATCATAAATCAATAGTGATTATTTAATTCACACTATATATGCTGTGTAATAGGTTTGTTTGTTGTTATAATCATTTGAAGGAAATATAATTTTAACAAGTCAAATTCAATACAGTTTTTTTTTTTTTGTGAATGAAAGTGATTCTTGTTGCTACAAATCCGGCAATGATGAAATCAAAGACCATCAATGGTAAGAAGTCCCTGCAGCTGATGAACAGGCCTCTGTGGAATGTGCTAAAAGATGATATATCATGTGCTGTGTTATCAGGAGTTGCACTTGGATGGACTTGGCCTTTTTAAAGCTGTGATAAATGAGGTAATAGGGGAAGATAAGAGCATGCCTGACACAAGACACTGCAGAACAATATTTATCTAAGGGTGATAAAATCATTTGGGGCCAGAGGTCAGTGACCTGTGGTCGCACAGAGAACTCAGACAGCCACTGATGGCAGGTTTTACAACTCAAACTGAGCAGAAAAAACGTGTCACCACTGAACCACACAACTGGTGTATTAAGCAATATTATATTTAATGTAAAACAAACAAGGTTACCAAAGGATATCAAATAAAGAATATGTACTCACACTAATGGGTGAGGATGCAGTTGAAAGCCCCAAGGAGATGTTGGGTAAAGAGGGAGAAGTGTATAAGCTCAGCATCGACACGGAGCCCTCAGGTCGGAATAACCTTGGCTGTGAAGGCCATCGCTAACATCAAAAACACAGGACAGAGGAAAGACAGAGAGATTTAGGAGAAGGAGACAGATTTAGAAATCCCACTCTGCACAAATGTTAATGCACTATGACGAACAACAGCTCTTTTCTCCAGAAGGAACGGCATGAGTTTTTGTAATAGATATAAAATGGAGTGGCAGGCAGCAAAGGTTTCCTGGAGCTTCACAGAATGGCACCAGTGAGGTTGATACGCAATTATAAAACATTGCAAACCTCAAAATCTACCGCTCCACCCTCAGTTATTTTAGCCCCCGATCGGCCTGCTGCCTGTTCTTACTCCATGGTCCCCACCCTCAGGCTACTCTCTCAGAGAACATCAGCACTGGGGCATACTTCCTGTACCCAGCAGAGCAGCGGTCCAGCATGTGGTTTTGGAACAGCCATGTTTATCCTTCCAACCCCTACCAGTACTCAGTGACCTGTATGTGGATATCCGGCCCATATTTGACCCAGGGGACCCGTTCCCTCTGAAAAAGGATACCTAATGTAACGCTGCACAAACATGCCTTGCTTTTGCAACAGGCATGAGGTCTACGGGCAGCCCCACCGTCCACCAATGACTTTTAGCTTGGGCTGACACAATAGCAGTAATGTGTGTTTGTGTTGTTAGCACGTGGGTGTCTTTGGCTACTAGTGCCTGGGATATCATTTAAACTCTCCCCAAGCCCCAACCTTCAGCCCGATGTCAGGGCGTCGCCCCCTGCTCTGTGTCGCTGGACATCCCTGGGAGAGTAAACAGTGACGGTTAAGGAAAACACAGCTGCTCTCTTAAGATTGTTCAGAGATGTGTCATATCTGCCACCCTCTATAATGGTCTGCTTTGTGAGCTTGTCCAAGGGGAGCTCTGGTCCGTAACTCTGCCATGAATCTATTGGGAAACACCACCGAATAACTCAAAAGAGGCATGCCGCCAAGGCAATGACAGGACTACAATGACAAGCCAACAGCAACCTTACAGCGAAACTAAAGATTTTCGTTTTTTTTGGCAAAACATAAAACTGATTGTACAGCACATCTGGAAGAAAATAGTTGGGACAGAAAAATAAAATGTGCAGTATTAATTTATACTGTTATTTTTGCACTACATAATGTGTCATCTTTACGCAAGCAAACTTTGGGGTAATCAGACATGTGGGTCAAGCTGCGCCTCTTTAATGTCAGTGTGGGGAGTCGTTTTCAATGGAGTGTAACATACAGAGGACCACTGGCTGTTTTTCTAGCTGCAAGCAGGATGGCAGACAGGCATTTAATACTCTGACATACTAGTATAGTTTTGATATTCAAATGATTTGCAAGCAGAATAACTGTGAATAATATCAGCAGTAAGACTTTTTCGCTTCATATTTTTGGCAAATCAATAGCTGTGCTGATGATTTAGAAACATACCTCAGTTTTTGTGGTAGTAGGCAGAGAGGAGGGTCCATTCTCTGCCCCCAAGGCACTGGAGGCCCCTATGGGAGAGCTGGGGCCGGAGCCGGGGGCACTGTTAGTGGGTGTAGAGTCTGCGAAACATCAAGGAGTTAGACACAGTATGCATGCTCACACTCACAACACACATACACGGAGGCTTGGCATAACAGCTGTGGCCTCACAACAGTTTAATGTGTACAGTCATGCCTGATTACAATGGTCTTTCATACATAAAAATGCAATGACCATAGTATGCTACTTTATATATTATGTAACAATAACACTAAAGAGCAGGCATGTATTGTTTTTAGGGAACACTTTAAACAGCAGATAATAGGATGTTGACAATGTTCTGCAACAAATAGTCAGTAATATAACATACCCATTAGCTCCAGAGCCCTCTTCTTGTATGGAGTCATGATGTTTCCATCTCTTCTCTTGAGCATCGGGCTGCTCCTCCTCTCTGCTACCTTCTGCTTCAGTCTGGATCGTACTTTCAGGTTGGGCTCAGAGGCTAAAGAATAGGGAGCAGACATTTTTTAATTCACACTATTTGGACAATAAAGAAGCCCCATCACATGGAGATGAATCAAACAATAATGAGAGTTCGCTATGACAAACAATGTGCTTTTATACAGCTTGAGGGAAATTAACCTTATCAAAGATAATAGTGACATCATAAAATAAGAGAAGACTAGAAGAGGAATAAGGAGACTATAAATCCATTCAAAAATAAGTAAATGTCATGCAGTTTCAGTGAAATTCAGAGCATGTTTCAGATAAATTAAATGAGTCAGGATTGGGCCCATTTCCACCTCATCTGGACTAAATTAGGTTGAGCAACGCACAGGCTCTAAGTGAAATAGTCCGCTACCTGCCGCCCTGGTGACCACAGTCTGATACAGTAGCAACAGTTAAAATAACACAAAAACATGGCAGATGTTTCAGGCTCTCCCCACGCCCCCTGCTCCTAATGCAAAGCAGAGGTACTCAAATACACAGTTTGAACACACACACACACACACACACACACACACACACACACACACACACAGACACACACACACACACCTTGGCCTATACTGATCCAGCCTTACAAGGTGTAAATAATGAACAATAACTATAGATTAGGCTTGAATTATATCATATATAATATTACAGACCAATGAGTGTCTTGCAAAATGTCACTTTGCAATGAAAAAACAGAATGGGTATTTTAAAAATCATCACATATTATATAATGCAAACAATGCATTGAGCTGCAATGAGGTTGAATCCAGACCAAAAAAAGTAATAATGTATGTGAATGATTTTATGCCTGTTGAGTCGCGCTCCTGTGTAGTCCTAGTGACAGTGACTCACTAGGTCAAAACGTCTCATATGGACTTCCCATCAACCCTGTGGACCTGAACTCACTTATAGCCTCACACACACACACACACACACACACACACACACACACACACACACACACACACACACGCACACGCACACGCACACTCCAATAAACTAGCAGAATAAAAGCTGGTCTTTTGACTGAAAGCCAGAGCACAAAGCTGTATTAAAGTTACGTAAACCTGTTACACAATAGCAAAGCTGTTTCAATTATTTAGTTCAGATCAATAATTAAAAAGGTCTATTGCGATGTGTACAACATACAGCAATCCATAGGGAAGTGGGGCTTTATGACGTGGGAGCACTGCAGAGAGGAGGAGAGGGAACGGTGATGGGGGCACAGCAAGGAGAGTGGGCTAGATGCTGCTATTTCTGGCTTTTGTCAAAAGCAGCAAAACCCTCTTCCCTAATACGTGGCACAGACCTCTAATCCTGTGGGTGTGAGGTAGAATGAAAGAGAGCGAGGGAGGAAGAAAAGAGGCAGGAGAGATAAATGGAGAGAAAATGCTGCTGGGAGTCGTATGAATCTACTTCACGCCCTGCTGCCTTGATTGCTTTCTATTTTTACACACGACTGCCACCAAGCTACGCATCCCAATTGGTCGCCACGGGAACGCCAGACAGCACCTCGGGAGCAAACACTTTCTCACTGGTCTCCATGGGAAAAAAATGCCCTGATGCACGGTGCAACAGGAGGCAATGATGGCAGCTGCAGAGCACATACACTGAACACCTGGGTCACTTCTGCTTCTCAGTTAACAAAAACATACCGTAATGACACCAATATACTCATAAAGTCATAAATCAATCACCTTATTACATCTGAAAGTGGTGCTGTAGGGCGAGTGGCTGTGCAAGTGAATGTGTTGTGCTATCTCCGCTCAATAAGACATTTTAATTCTGCTGCCACTGTGAGTGCCTGTGTCCCTTGGTGGCTGGACCTGGACAGATGGCAGTGTGGAAAGCTCAGGTGTGTGTGCTCTGCACATAAAGAGCCTGCAATGCATGTTTCTGACATTCTGGTTTAAAGTGGTCCTAAAATTCATAAATTAATGGTCAATGTTTGCTGTTCCTTTAACAACATAGACACTTAGAAGTTAGCATATAGCTTTAGATTTGAGATATTCTGTGTTTAAAGATAAAAAAGCAAATAATATTCTCATAGTTTTCCACACGTACAATCTACTTTGATATACTTTGGGTTTTACAGTTTTATCTTTCCTGCACCTGCTGAAAGAACACATTTGGTAACCGGGTCAAGACCAGAAAGGGTGTTGCACTTCCTACTGCTAAGCTGCAACTATTCTTGCCACAGACTGTCGCATGCCCTCGGTCGACTCTATTCTGGGCCCTGGAGGCGAAACAAAGAGGATATATACCGAGTAAACAAGTTAATTATGTGAAATTCTGCTTTTTGAATGATCGAAGTAAAGCCAAGGGCATTACAGCTACACTGTGTTTTTAAGGACGATATCACTATTAATGGGACACACAAATGAAATATCAAAGCACAGATTGTTCCTATAATGCGACATTTATAGGATTTACTGATCCATAGTTGAAATATCATAGTGGCTGAAATAAAAAAATGGATTGAGGCTATTTTTCATTTCAATTTTCAAAAGATAATTGACCACCAAGCTACCAAGTGTTAAGCAATATATATTACATGTACATCATAAGCCTCATTGTGAGCCTCAACCAGAAAAAGATGGCGCTCACCCCTCCGGCCAAATAAAGCAGTGGGGAGTCTGACGTGGAGCGTTCGAGTCATCTCCACTTTGTTTTGAGAGAGCTATCTTTGCTTAAGCAAAACAGTCCTGTCGAGGTTCATCCTGCCTGTGCCCGTCTTAACTCTGCAACACCTGCCAATCAGCTATCAGTGACAGCTTGTGGCTCAGGGAACAACACTACCTTTGTGTGTCCCCCTCGGGTGCCAAGCTCTCAGAGGACCTTAATAAAGACAGACAGGAAGTGGGGGAGGAAGCCTAAGCAGGAAATGACCACATATAGATTCAGGAATCTCAAGAGCAAGACATTGTTTTATCAGTGGAAGAGAGGCAGGCACAGAAATGGAGAGATGATTTCACCATGAATTAAAGGATGAAAATGTTGAAACTGAAATTGTATCTGTCCAGTTGTTTGTTTAAACCTGCCTCTTTGTATTCACAGTAAAAGACAAGCAATGCTACTCTGCTGTTTTAGATAATAACCAGTCTTTAACTGGTTATTATTCTCATCAAACGACGCCTTACCTGTCCCAGAAATGTAAATATATATTTACAAAAGGCCTTTCTCTATTCTGAAAAGGTGTGATTGAAATAGATTACACTAAATAAAACACGAAATCAAAGCTTTTATTTATCTTTTTAATATTTTTGTTCTGCCATGCAGTGACATTATTTTATAAAATATAATACCTTTGCCTGATCTCTAAAATTGTGCAATATGACAAGCCAGCAGTTAAATAACTCAACAAGTATAATTGTTTCCCAATGTAATTAAAAGAGACACAGAAAGGAAAAGGACATAAAGTCATTTGGTGACCTCATTGCAGAATTATGAAGTATTTAGCTTGCGAGCTTCTGCTCGCTCAAACCAAGAGGCAGGAATTATTCCTATTTATACAAGCATCCCCAAAGGATTGCTCAAACTTTAAAACAACAGACCTGAGCTGGTTTTTGGTGGGAACCTGTGTCTTTTCAAAATAGCTTTTAAAGCTCATAACTCAGGAGAAATTAATCCGCTTTAATTCTCCCATTACCCACTAAACCGCTAAAAGAGGCCTTGGAATTTGGTTTATTATTGTAACATAGGGACAAATGGAGTTCTTTCAAAATAATGTTACGGTAATTTCAGTACAAATAACACTAATTAAAACTAAAACTTGTGAAGTGAAAACATACAATTAAACTGTGCCATTACACGTATGTTTTAGTGTAATCCAAATAGAAATAAGGAAGGTTTAAGTTACTTTTCTGGCATGCGTCACGTCACCTCTTGTGAAAGTTTTTGTGTTGAGCCCTGGAGGCAATGCGGAGGAGGGGCTGCGGTCATAATGAGCCTAACTGATGTTATTAGCAGGTCATCAGCAACCTCAGGAAATACTCCATGGGTACACCATGGGTACACCGACCTCTTGATTGACACGGGTCAAAAAGACACACACTGTATTTATAACGCAGCTTCGCAAATGGAAAATACTACTAGAAGGCAACATCTCAATGCTCTTTAATTAGGTCTGTGTAAATGTATGTATGCTTATATGTATATTTGCATTTTTATGTCTGTGCTGTGTGTGTGTGTGTGTGTGTGTGTGTGTGTGTGTGAGTGCGCAAATTAGCAAACCTGTCTTTCTCAAGGGAAAGTCGTCCTTGCTCTCGAAGGGTGATGGCAGAGTATACTGGCAGGTGGGGGATGTGCCGCCCAGAGGTGGAGAGCTTTGGTCCAGTGATGTGTGGTGAGAGGACCTAAGCACACCAAAATACATTACATTTATGATGTGATTTACATATACTATCTGTATTTGTATCACACTTTTTCAGGCTAAAACAACAGAGAATACTTACATGTACCAGAGTTTTGGGTGGTGGATGAAAGAATGATTGACTCCATTGCTTGCAGGGTCCTTTGCTGATTTACTCAACAGAAACTCTTGGAGTTTCTGCTTCACCTCTGTACTCGCCACAGCCCCTGTGAGGCCAAAAGATGGAACCAACGGGATTGGGGTTACCCTATGACTTGTGATACATTACTGCCTATTAAGAACCAAACGTTAACCATATTGTAATATAATCCATCACCTGGATGTCCTGTATCATAAATTTACTGGAATTCAAACTGTCTTGAAGTACGTAAATTCCTTTTCCTTCCTCTTTGATTTCTTCAAATTGAGTTTACAATAGCTCCCCTGGCAGCCACAATTTATGTATGAAGATCTCCCCCTAGTGGTGTTAGAGCACTATATTAGTTTCAACTGCTAAAGTGATACTGCAGAGAGATGTTCTTTCCCCTTGGAGGGTTACAGTTGCAGGTCACAGTTTCGAATTACCTGATTTGACAAAGTCATAAATATCTCTATTATTAGCTATAAGGTAAAAACAGAAATGAAATACTATATCTGAAGCTATTTTCATTGTGCTATTGAAAGACATTTTCTCCTAAACTCTAAGCTTGAATGTCACTGACCAACCGCATGTCATCTTAACTGGTTAAGTACCATGTTATCATCGTCATCATCATTATTATATTGTTGGATATTGTACCCAAATGGCCTCCCCACTGAATATTTAAAAAATATGGCAAATAAAATCAAAAATATCTGTACGACTACAAAAACTATGGCTTATATGCTACAAAGGCTATATTGATCCTCTACACTGCAACTGCCAGAGGACTCGCTGGCTATTATCCTTGTGATAACGTTGATAACTGAACATGTGCATGAACCAATGGGACTATACGATTGGTGCATTCAGCTACAGTAAAGCACTCCCATCCGGCTGTTATATGTATATTTTGCATTGACCCCACTCTATGGTAATGCATTAAAGAATTATTGGAAAGGCCGAGGGTTACGATTTGGAGACTTATGCTCACTTGGCCTCAGGGCCCTCAAAATACCTAAATCCACCCCTGATGTTAAGGAGATGGTGATGAAGGCGGTGTTAAGCTCTTACCCTCTCGGGAGCGCTCCTTGCCCCTGAGGATCAGGCTGGAAACATGCTGCTCTCGCCGATTCCTCTCCTGCTCCTTCTCCTGCTGGCTCTGCTGCTGCTCCAGACGACGCTCCTTCTCTGCAAGCTCCTGCTGCTGTTTCATGGCCTGGAGTTCGTGCTGGAGCTGAGAAAAATGCAGGCCTCAACTCAGCATAAAGAGAGCACACTGACAAATAGTTTTTTATAACTACAGTGGCTTCTGTAGTTCCTATTTTGCTGTGATGGACTATTCTGTACTCATCTGTAAGAACAAAACTCACACTGTTCTGTAATGTATTGCTCAGCACCCTGCCCTGCCTTGCTGTGCTGAGTTGTTTCTTCTTTTCTGCACTCTGTGATGTCGCCCTGAGCTATAATGTTTTCCACTGATCTGCAGTCTGCCGTGATATGTTGTGCTCTCCTGTTTTGTACACTGTGTTGTTGTGCTGGGTACACTGCTGTGCTGTCCTCCATACAACTGTTCAGTGCAACGCTGACCTTGAGGTGCTCTTGGAGCTGAGCCTGGTGCTGACGGGTCAACTTCTCATGCTGCTTCTGGAACTCGCTGATTAGTAGCTGCTTCTGGATCTGCTGCTGCTTCTGAATGAGGAGCAGCTCCTGCTGCAGCTGCCTCTCCCACAGTCCCGGGTCAGAGCCTGACCCTAGCATCCTCAGATCCGTACGCAGGTCCAACGGAGATAAGGACTCTACAGCCAATGGCAAGTCTGGCTTAATGTCCACTGTGGAGAATAAAAGAGAAAAAGAGATTGGTCAATACTTGTATTGCCCATTTATCTGTACAAATTCAAAATATGCAACCAGAGGTGGAAGTTATAAGTATATGTGTATACTGCTGCAGAACAAAACTAAATTAGGATTCTATAAAAGAGTTTTAAAAATGAAGAAATAAAGAATGAGCAGGGAGAAAAAAAAGGGTCAGAAATGAGGAACTTTCACTCTCATGATCCTCACAAAGCAGCAATTATTATAGTTTCTATAAACAAACATGGGATCACATCCGTCAGCATAGTCTACTGGGAGCAGCTATATAAAAGACCCAATAGACATTTGGCACGAAATGTCGAAGTGGTCATTTAAATATATATTTTTTTAATCCTATCTTCCCACTGTTTGATAAACAAGTAAAGAGAGTTCGTCTCCCCGTCTCAACCAGATGAACCATGCAGCTATCTCTTGTTAATATAAATGGTTTGAGCCTGGAACCCACATACATTTGTGAATTCATGTTCCTGTGATCTTTCCATCTCTGTTCTTGAGAGCAGACGCTGCAATGTGTGCATCTGTAAGAACTGCCGTTGTCTTTGACAACTACCTCCATTATAAGTAAATGCCAGATACAAAGTGAGAGGGCATCCCTTTGGGCTCCGAGCTCTATATATAGGTTATTCCACAGAGAGAATCGATTGACCTTTAAGAACATAGGAGACAGGGCTACTTCATCTCTCTATTCCACAGAGGATGATTAGTGGTTGTACAATATTTTTCTTTATCTTTTTTGTATGCTTGTTCTCAACCTCTCAACTGTATTTAGTTGAATCCATGCTACAGTAAGTTTTCCTTTCAACATAATTACATCTTTGAATCGTTTCAGATATTTAAAAATTATTATTTGAGCCCGTATTTAATCAGTAATGAAATAAAAATGTCAAAATGACATGTTGGTTATGCTGATCATGATGTGACATTCAAGGAAGGGCACGCATTGTCCGGACTGTATAATGGCTCTTCCATTTTGAGACCAGAGAAATATTCAAACCTACTTAAAATTCCAGTGGCTGGGGGAGATTTATTGAGTGCATTCATTGCTGTACTCTTCTCAAGGGTCACATTTGAGGGAACAAATACAAGCAATATTACTACACCACCTGTTCTTTGGAAGCATACGAGAAAAACTAGCATGTTACAATTTATATGTTCCCATAAATAACCTTGTGGCAGTCCTGTCATGCATTTATCCTCATAAACTATAGTATAATGCCAATAAAAAAGGAGTTTAAACCTGCCAAAAGAAGCAGCGTCAGTCCACAGTAGCCATCAATTAGGAAGAAGTGCCCTCCTGTTCACTGATGCTGTGAAGCTCACTGGCGCCCATTTGTTTTGTCATGTAGCCTGTTTTTCATTGCCACCATTCCTTGTGTATGCGGCGGTGATGATTATAAATAGAAACATAAAAGCAAGTGGCGCAATCCTGGTCTGTGACAACCCCCACACCCTTGTATCCACCACCCTAACTTGCCGCTGCCATGGCAACGCTGGCGACGTAATTATGTCTTCCCATCCTGCAGATATCGAGTCTCACTGCATGTCATCTCTTGCCTACAGTGGCAATGTGACATGTTGATTATTATATCATCTTTTCAGCTCTTATATAAGAAAGGATGCCCCGGCAGAGAGAGACAGATAGAAGGCATTACAAAACCCCACCAACCACACACACACACACACACACACACACACACACACACACACACACACACACCAGAGATTCAGTGGCTAAGTGAATAACCTGTCTTAAAACATGTTCAAAGAGTTTGAAGACAGCTAGAGGGGACTCCCGTACTGTAATTTTTTTTCTGTGTTCTAAAAACAGCTCCCATGAAATGACAGCGGAGGACAGCGACTCGGCAGAGAACAGGCACCTGTAGAACAGACCCGTCTCGCCTGACAGGGAATATTAATCTTAGCGTGTAAGTACTTAACAAAAGGACTCTTCTGTAGCGGGCGCTGTTTCTAGGGCATGATGAGAACCTGTGAACCATTGAAGGGCTCAGGAAGTCAGACAGCCCTCATACCACTTTTGCCTAATGGACCTAAATATAGCAACAAAAAACACCTTCTGCCTTGGAGAAAACACCACTGAGATATCTAATTAATCTCATATTTCATTCTGTACCCTCACTGTGACTGGCATTAAGGATCTCCACTTTGATCAGCACATCAAGCTCAGCCTCCATTAGAAAATCTCAGACAGTGGTTTAACAGGATGGGAGAAGGAGGGGGGGGGGGGGGGGGGGGGGTGGTCAACTAAGCCTGTATGAAATGGCCCTTGAGGAAACCACAACAACCTCATGTGCCTGTTCAACTCATGTCCACTGTTGAAGAAACACAATACGGTTCTAAAGGTAGTCGAGCATTGTTCAAGCTCCCCTGAAGGCGCTACCTAATGAATAATTTACATTTTGCATGATTGACATTATTCTCTGTGCTGATTGAAACAGAGAAAATGCCAAAATATGCCTCTGTCTATGTACTTTTCTATACAGAATACATTAGACCTACATATCAACTGCGACAAAAATAAAGTTGCATAGTCAAATGCACTCTGAAACTATCTGAAACTCAAATTTGTTGTTTCTATATTACAAAAATACATCTTAGGCAGAGGAGAATACGGAACCACCAGTAACTAGGGCTAAATATAAATGCTTTTCTGAGCAGGGTCTTAATATAGACAATGTGCGAAAGACTGTCACAGTTGCGAGGCCGCCTGCTCAATTTAACACAGGCAAAAATAAATGCGCAGTGTTGCATTTATGTAACTTTCGGGTCACTTTTAAGATGATCCATCGCAAACAAGAGCCTGCCATCTCATGTTCATTGGTCCTTTAGCACCCTTTACATTAATATTAATACTTTTTTTGGGGTGAAAGTGAGGTGCTTCCTGATTGGTGGAAAGTGCACAGACTTGTCTTTAGGCACTGATAACAAGAGATTTATGAATGACAGGTCCCAAATTTGTTTTTAGCACAAGGGAGCAACAAGCACCCTGCCCCATGCTCAGATTCCTCCCTGTGGAGGGCCTGCCAAGGGGGGATAGGGTGACTCATGGCCTGTGACCACACTCCCACTGCAGTGTCGCACCGCCAGTGTCTCCAAAGTGTTTATTTCTATAACCGATCTGCCTCTCATTAGCCTTGGTGGTGGTAAGAGTGACAATTACAGCCTTAATCTGAGATGTTGGATGGCTGTCTTTTTTTGCCACAGGCCACATTAACAGGCTTCGCACCCTGGAAAAAGAATAGACACACATCGCCAGTGTTAGCATTACTATTAATCTACATAGATAAATATCTAACATATTATCAAGCCATTGAGCAGGCCCATGTTGGACTTTTTTGGGTTTTAGAGCAGCTCGGCATTTTAATGTCTTCTTTTTTCTCGCTAGCATATAAACTGCTTACTAGTTTGAGAAACAAGTTATTATTATTATTATTATTATTAAGTTATTAAGATTGTAACATAACCTGCTGAAAATACATTAAAAAAAATAGTTTGCACCTAGAAATAATGTTTGGTGTCACTGAATAGGGCTGTCATTATTCAGAAGAAATTGTCAAATATCAAATGTAAAGTTGCGCATTGTGTTTAATGTTGATCAACTGTTTCACTGGTTATTAAAGGGGCCCTGTGGGGTTTTAACGACAGTTATGGTTCCATAAATATTCCTTGGAGGTGTTTTTTCGGTAATAACGATGAATATGTTGCATACGTTGCATATGAAAGCTAAAGTTAATCCAGAAAACATCTGATTATTTAATTGATGCTAATAAAGTGGCTAATATTGTTGTTTAGAAATAGTTACATTTGCAAGAAGTTAAAAAACAACACTTGAATCATAAATGTTGACAATCATATGCGGTTTTAATTTGTCATTAATCTCAGTCTCAACTATTTTGCACCAAATAAAAAGTTAAAAAAATGTATTACAGTGTAAAATATGGTTACGGCTAAGTAACCTGCTTTTCTCAGATTTTGACTGGCACAACCCCCGTAACATTGTCAGAATGCAAAGTGCCGTACACCCTTAGTACTGACGGCTCCATTTGGTTCCATATCACATATGTAAACACATGCAAACATATTGCCATGTAAAAAGGTGTTCAGAGCATCTCGACCCAATGTGATACTGAACATGGATCATATTGTGTATATTTCATCAATTTAATACAAAATATTGCCCACTTTGTGTTTACACTTTGAACATGTTGTATGTTGTATGCATTCAGTGTGCACTTGAGATTGTTGCTGATCTAAATTCCCTGTCTGACAGTATAAATAGAACCAGAGATACAGAAGATGTTTGAGGGCAAAAATAAGCTGATGCTTGGGACTGAAATGTGGCGCTGGATCTCTCATTAAGTGCCTTGTTATTTTGAGCAGCTGGCATGTCTAAAGCAAGAAACAGGTCTTTATTTTTAAGACTCAGGCTGAGCCAGAGCTGCGGCTTGCAGGATATCTGCTAAAAAAAGAGGGCTGAGCTGAACCACCCGGGCCTTTCGCTAAGGGGAGCCAGGGGTCCAGTCGCCTCATGCCCTGCCATCATGCCATCATGCCATCATGCCTTCATGCCATCATGCCATCATGCCTTCATGCCATCATGCCATCATGCCATCATGCCATCATGCCATCATGCCATCATGTCATCATGCCATCATGCCATCATGCCATCATGCCATCATGCCATCATGCCATCATGCCATCATGCAATCATGCCATCATGCCATCATGTCATCATGCCATCATGCCATCATGCCATCATGCCATCATGCCATCATGCCATCATGCCATCATGCAATCATGCCATCATGCCATCATGCCATCATGCCATCATGCCATCATGCCATCATGCAATCATGCCATCATGCCATCATGCAATCATGCCTTCATACAAAACAACACACAAAACAACATATATAAAATCTCTACCTAAGCGAAGTCCCTGTGACAAGATTGTATCGTTATCCTATCCTCTGTGGACAACATTAGCATCAGACCCTACAGTCAATACAATGCTTAATAAATCAATCACAAAGTCAATAGCCTTAATGCTCTGAGCAACAGCAAACACTCCAACCGTCCAACCAGAGGAAAAGCATCCCTTAGTATCACTGATCAAACACAAGCCATGAACATGGTATTTAAAAAAAAATGAAAGAAAAACGTATTGAATTTCCAGTTAACACACTCTTCACCTTACAACTGGTTTAAATAATATGGTAGTCATTTGTATCATGAGCAACTGTAAGCAATACTGAAGCCATATTCATTTGTGTTATTGTGCACGGCCTCTTTAGTGGTGATCACTTCTAAAACACATGGTGAGGCAATCTGAATGGAGACAGGATAGAGACAAGAGGACTTGAAAAAAGCAGCCATGTTGTTATCTGAGAGGTCCTTTTTAAAGGGAGCTTATGTAATATTTAACATATTTTGTACTTGGGGGAAAGTAATCCGGTTTCCCCTGTTGGAGAGAGCTTCTGAAAACAGTTTTTGTCCGAACATTGATGTTACTGACACTAATAAAAATAAAAATGAGAGTATGCCCTTTAGTTTCATGTTCCACTTGAAATGTAACAAAGATGTAATGAATAAAATGTGTCTCCTCTACCAACAACACTCACATGACAACTCATGGAGGCATGGAGTCACATTTTTAGACAGATAATGTCAAATTATTTACTATAAAATGGAAAGAACAAATTAAACAGGCAAATGACAGAATTCTCTATAAATATATGTTCCAAACCACAGTTGTATCAGGAGCATGCCGAGATGGCATGATAACGCACAGACGCCTAATCTTAGCAGGCTAATGCCATAAGCTGAAAATAACCCACCTAAGAATAGCTGACCCACAGAATAAGCAAGGAGCCCGAACTCAGGCGCTCGGTCTATCTGTTGTTTGGCTCACAGGCCGCGAAGGCAGAAGAAGAAAGCATCTTCTGCACCTCCTGTAGCCCGATAGTCAAATAGCCTGCTCTATTGGCAGAGATCAGAGATGGAATGTGTCATCTCCCCGTCATCCCCTCCGTCTTAATTTTAAATAATTTTAAATCTCCTCACGTTTTTAGCCCACTGCCTCTGGATGTGTTCAGTCACCCGTTCTGCTTGCCTTAGAGTTAGTTTTTTATGTGGAGAGTTTTAAACTTTTTTTTTTTTTTTTTTTACACCAAAAACAGTTAACAGTTTACCAGTCAATCTAAAACATTTAAATGGAAATGTAACAATTTGTTTGAATTACTTAACATCATGTTTTCCCTTTTGATGATGAATAGTTATAATGCAGGGACTACTCAAAAGGTCATAATACAGGTTCCAGTAAATTAAACACTGACATGTAATCTGTACTTTCTCATGATAATGTTTTCACAGAACACAATGCCTCAACTCTGACGTAATATCCAGAGACAATTTACTAATTATTTAAATAGGTACATGCTGAAAAGGTGTGACTCATCCTGAATGAATAGATGTTACTCATACTGATGTCAGCCATGTCCTCTTCAATTCAATTCTCAGGTCAAAAAATAGAACAGTTAATGCCTGTGCTAAATATCCTGAGAGAAACCTTTCAGTTGTGCCTTCAGTATTTCTGTCACCGTTTTTTCTGTTCCTTGAAAAGTGCACGCTGACATGGAAACACAACATCCCTTTCATGTTCACAGGGACTCATTTCAAGCCAATATAGCATTAAAATAGTGTTAACACATTTCCTCATTTTAGTCAAACAATAACACTCTATGCATGTTAAATGTGTATATTTATGTATAATAAATATGTAAAGAAAAAAAATTGCACTTTTTTTCTTCTTAAAACTCTTTACGAGGCATACTTTTTTATTTATTTTTTTAAACACAGATTGTGTTAAACAATCCAAATTCATAAAGCAGCGTTTACTATCACAAGGGCAAATACCTTGATTCAGGAAGAAGCGCCTGATCCTACCACGAAGCTCCGACTTCTCTTTTCACACAGAATGAGAGACTGGTTGAGCGCAAAGAGTTGAGAGTATGCGAGAGAGAGAGAGAGAGAGAGAGAGAGAGAGAGAGAGAGAGAGACAGAGAGAGAGAGAGAGTGAATGTGTGCGAGAGACGCGCAGACAACGTGTACAACAGCAGAGAAACAGGGAGAGATTCAGAGATAGAGGAAAGCGACTGGAATGCAACGAGGGAGCGGAAAACAAGGAGAACAACCGAGATCCCTCAAAAGGAGACGAGGCGTCGGGCTGCGTGATCACCTGAGTTGTTCACGTTGTGCATCTTGCTCTGGTTGGGTAGCTGCTGCTGTCCGACGCGCCTTTCTGTTGTGGAGAAACTTGACTCGCCCTCGTAAATCGTCTGCAGCATACTCCACTCAGCGCTCGGGTCTCATCGCAAGCCGAAGCGTTTCCTGTCACCGGGAGCCACCCTCAAGCCACTCAGGGGAGAGACCACGACACCGGGCAGCTCTCTGCCTTCCTCTGATAAAGAGCAATATAACACGATTCAATCTGGTCCAAACACTAAACACAGTTTTTAGGAGAAGCTTTTTTCTTTTTCTTTCTTTCTTCTTCTTATCTGCCTCTCTCCATATTCCTTTTGCAGTCTATAGGTCTTTTTCTCTCTCGTGAGCGGAGACTGAGACACATGTAAAGCTGAGTGGCTCGGGAAGCTGTGAACTGAGCGCCGAACACCTCGCAGAGGCAGTCACGCAAGCCGGGGAGGGAGCGAGCTTCATTTGCATATGAATCAACAACTGCGTGGCCCACAGGTGACAGAAATAGAACAATGGCCAGCCCTGGCTAAAAATAGGTCAGGCGAGGCGCAGAGATTGGAGCAGCATTGATGCGTTTAAAAATACCACACCAAACACAGCTGTCTTCTGCTGCTCCTGCCAGAAGGCATGTCTCCTGACTCTCTCTCTGCAGATGGAGCCTCTCTCTCTCTCTCTCTCTCTCTCTCTCTCTCTCTCTCTCTCTCTCTCTCTCTCTCTCTCTCTCTCTCTCTCTCTCTCTCTCTCTCTCTCTCTCTCTCTCTCTCTCTCTCTCTCTCTCTCTCTCTCTCTCTCTCTCTCTCTCTCTCTCTCTCTCTCTCTCTCTCATGGGTGGAACGATCCATTTCAGCCTTGATGTGTAGTGTATTATGTCAAAGGTTTTGCAAGGTTTGTCTTATGTACGATTCACAAAACACAAAAAAATGTGTTAACTCGTAATTTTGGGGTAATAAATACAGATGGCAATAGCATTTAGGTGAAAATCTGCATGTGTGATAAAAACCCAACAAGATGTGTTAATTCAAGCCAGGCTCCAAATGAACACTGTGTTCATTAAAGACTCGGAGTGTAACCTCGCTGCATTAGCAAAGTGTAATGTGTGTGTGTGTGTGTGTGTGTGCATGTGTGTGTGTGTGTGTGTGTGTGTGTGTGTGTGTGTGTGTAGGGTAGTACTGCTGCTCAGGAAGCATGCTTTCAGCTGGCCAATGAAGCCAACTGTAAGATGCCATGACAGCATGATCACAATTACATAAACCTCTCAAACTGTGTCAAGAACACCTCTTCGGGATTACATATCCCATTTCCTTGAAACACACAATACACTGTAGGAAGCAGGGATTTAAAATGTCCAAACAAAAACACTACAGTGCATCTCAAGAACTTGAATATTGAATTTTGAGCACCAAAAATAGCTATAGGACTTGTTCAATTAATATTACATTCCCAAAGTGGCCAAGATCTGTAGCTGATATAATCTGCCGCCAGCCCATAAAAGTCAAGTCAAATGTTATATCTGACCATTGATGCAGGGCTGGGTTTGTGGCCAAGCAGCCTGTGCCTTTAAATTTTTCATCTTCCTTCATAATTTGACCTGTCCCCCAGCCAGGGGCGTGGAGCCAGCACGGCTATTTTTAGGTCCTGAGCTCTGACGACTTGGCTAGAGAGACACAGAGAATGAGTTTTACTGTGTTGTTTCAGCTGGACAAACATTTAACCCCTCAATCCTTTTATCACAGCACAACGAAGAAGCCAAGAAGGAAATGCACAGCCTGCAGGCTCGCCCCAGACATAAAAAACAACTCTGAAGCTAATGTCTGATATTGTACTTCTTGATTATTATTCATAAACAGAAGCAAGACAACTCGTACATTTGTTTTTATTTCTAACTACTTTTCTGGAATCTCACAAATGATTTTCACAAACATAGAGGGAGGGAGTCATGGAACATCATGGGCAAAATCTAAATGATTACTCCAATCTCCCCTTACTGACACATTTCAGTTGAACACATTTAGCAAACTCCTGATCTTTGCAAATTAGTTTTGGCAGTCGAGTTGGGTATGATATGTGAAAGACAACAAGCTTTCAAGTCCAAGGCAATGATGGCCACAGACCCAGAGCGCCATCTGTCACTGTATCTGCAGAGCAGGCTCTGACCCTGGCTTCCTGAACAGAGGCATAATTGATCAAAAGAGGAAGGAAGGCCGTCACATGAATAGACCTAAAATTAAAAAGGGCAACATTTTGCAATGTTCCTGTTTTTATTGAGGTTTATATGTTCCTGTGATTTTTCTCTATTACATAATAACAATATATGCTGCAAACTATTTTTGCCGTGAAATCCTTTTCTGCACTTAGAAATTAATAATGAGTTATCAGAACATAACCTTGGTCAACTTGACCTACTGCTCCTTAAAAATAAATAAAACAGAGACATTTCACTAGGACACGTTAGCAGCAATTGACCTACACTTTTTTATTTATAACTAGCTTCCTGAGGCTGATGAGGGATTGTGGGATTGGAAATAGCTCCATCCAATAGGCAGTGTTCAGTAAACCAGCAATGTGGCAAGCCCATTATAGCCCCGACTGCGTCACTGGCGGCCTTTGTCTACTTTAGTCCTATTAAAGCATTTAAGTGTGAACGTCACTCTGCTCATGCTCTCCGGGGCATGGGCTCCACTGTCTGTCACCTCCCTCATATCAAACACAAACTCTGTGTGTGTGCAAGTGTCTGGGTACCTGCATGTGTGTATGTTTTGACATCAGACCACTGTCAGGGAGTGGGAGAATATTAGAGGTGATGGAACAAGTGGGCAAGGCCAGTGAAGTGCCCCTAACACTTTCCAAACTTAAATGAAAGGCCATTATAGATATCAGTAAACACAAACACATGCATCCATACACACAACATGTTATTTACTTCAACTGAGCCAATTTAAAGTATCTATTTTTGACTAGAAATACAACAAAGATCATTCTCGTTGGTACGAGCTCCAGAGGAGCCGAGGTTATGACCTGGGGACATGTTTTACCAAATAAGCCTACTCGCATTTCCACAATTACTGTACCAGTTACAAATCAACTCCCAAGTTCTGTGGCTTAATCACCATCGCACTGCTGCCTTGTGACACACTCTGCATGATGAAACCCAGCAGGGAGGCAGACTGGAGAAGGAAGGGAACTTAAGTGTTGCAACAAATATGAGGGCTGGACAAATAGTACTCTTATAACTAATTTGATCCTGCTAGAAAATGATTGTGTTCCCCGTAATAACGGGTGATGCATGTGTGGGAGGGCCATGTATTGTTTTTCTGTGTTCTCTGAACTTTAAAGCCACCATGTATCTCAGAGATGGGTTGTCAATTGTAAAATAAACTCATCACAGAGTGCCTCTCATCTCATCTCATCTTACATGATCTTAATCAATATATCTCTATTCAAATCAGTTTTAATCGAATTAGTCCTAACCACCTCTTTGACTTCCTACCTATTCTTGACCTCCTTCCTGTGTGGTTGGAGAGTTTCATCATGCCACCCTGCGAGGATTGTGGCGGATGTGATGATTGTCAGGTGAGCTCTCCAGTCAGAGGGCATGTTTGTCCCAGGAGAGGGGCTGCATACTAACAGCAACGTCTGACGTAACCATGCAGCTCAATGTCCTAGAGTTTCCTCTCTCTAGTGGCCACGCCACAGCTCTAGGGGCAGCCCTGGTACAGGAGGGAAATTACCTCTCCACACCAATTACCTCAAAGCCCGCCATCTTACTTACATCAGCCTGTGATGAGTCGTCATTTCCAACTGTGAAATAGTTTCTACATCGATTTAGGGAGTGGGGCCATGGCATAATGCTGGCCCAGTCTCTGAATGTGGAGTACAGCATGCTCTATTAGCCCATCCACTATACCTGCTAAAAGCCCTAGGTAAAGTTTTGTCACTTTGAACAGACCATTTTCCCTTCAACTTGCGGTCAGTCTCATAAAAGCACAAAGGCCCTACAACTGTTGATTTGATGGTAAAATCCAATTAGCCGGTACATCTGGATGTGTTATGTGAGTGTGTTTCCCCACTAATGATTTGGGCGCTCTTGTTTTTATTGGGTTACTCTGTCTGGCGTCCTGTGGTATTTCCTGTTGGACATTCAGGGTAATATAGAATGCACTTAACAGGTTAGATCAAATAACATGAAAAGCATTTAAAGGCAGTCATGTTTGGTACTTATTCTTGAGACATTGCCAGCAAAGTTTTGCAATGCAGTTAATACCACTGTTGGATGGAGCTCATGCAGCTTTATGTGTTTCTCTTGATAGAAAGGCCGGATATAAAAATTTAAAAAAGATAGAGATGGTGTTCTTCAAAGGGAGACATAAAACAACTTATATCCTTAAAAGTAAAAAAGAAATTCAGGAAAATGCGTTCATTTATGAACCCTCGATCTGAGATGTGAGAAACAGTTTGAACATAACAGAGTTTAAAAAAAAGCAACAAGCCAATTTCAAAGCATCCACTTATTGTATGTTGACCTTGAGGTCAGTTTACTTTCTAAGTTTGAATAGATCCCTGATGCCGTGCCTTCATCTGTTGCCATGGGCTTTCTAAAAATAGATATGGAGCACAAAGGCACAGAGGGCAGCTCTCAGTATTTTTACTGATCAATGTGCTCATCTCTGTAGGAAACCATCGATCCACTGTTTGTATCAAATTGACAATGTTTTTGTTGTACAGGTCTATCCTACATTCAATAATTCAGCCCAATATTCAAGCCAAATGTATGTTCCATCTTGTCCACTTTGCCCAGCACCAGAGAAACAAAAAACTATTGATCTTCTTACACAATCCAAACACCAAAAAAGCTGAGCATTGATTAGAGCCTTTGAACGATTCTTAATGTAAGCTGGCATTTTAGCAAGCTATTAACCATTTAACATGACGTAGGATTAAGGATAAACATTTTTTAAACCAATGTGCAGAATCACTGCATCATTTGGCACTGAAATGCCTTCAGGAGCCATCTGTAACCCTCGTTATATAAGAACAGGCGGAGCCCCCTACTGGACTGGATTTGCACAAACGTAGCCGGCCAATCAGGATGTGCGTACCCGAATACATGTGAACCCCACAGTATATATGGCAGCACCCGTCGCTGTTGACATCCCACACCCCTCAAAGGAGCGACAGGGCCCCCTTGGTATAGGGCTACGCCTGTGCTTATAGAACAAGGGTTACAATAACGTAACCTTTGTTACTCACACTGCTCTCTACTGGACCCTATGGGAACAGTGGGTGGAGCCCGATGAATGTATGCCCTGCTGCGACATAATATTGACCCAACCATACTGCTCCTGATTGCTGAATGGTTGGTGAGTGGAGCCTACCAACTTCTTTATAACCTTGGTCACCACAGCGGCAAAGTAGCGGGGCCCCAGAAAACCCAGGGAGTACGCAACTGAACTGGGTAGAGCCATGGCCTAACCCTTCAGGGGTCAAAAAGAAAAGCAGTACACACTGTGAACACCACATTACCCGTGTCATCATGGAGCACAGGGACAGATATATTAAGCTCCAACAGGGGCTCAGGTGCAACACAACTGGCACACACCCACCCTTTTTCCTAGTCCTGTGTTGTTCCATTGAGCACAGACTCTGAAAAGCAGCCTGACATGTTTAATAGATAGCCCTCTTCCTGCCTGCCTATAGGTTTGGTTGATGCACTCACAAATCCATCCCATCAGCCATTTCTTGGATAGGGCTTTACTGGCCACACCATCTCCAAAGCACACAAATAGCCGTTTAGTGTGTCTGACTCACTACTGTGTACCACTGCACCGAGGATGACCTGGAGCTACCAGAATGACTGACAGCTCCTTATCCGACCCTCTGCAGTAAGAGAGGGATGAGGCGCAGCAGCGTAAAGCACCTTTCTTGGCCATGGCACATGTGCAAATGCGTCCACTCCGAGGTGTGGGTTGTTCTGCTGTAGCGGGGAGAATCATAGCGGAGAGTGGGTGTTGCAATGTTTGGCACACTTCCACTTTTCCAAAACCGTGGTGCCATCACAGACCTCCCCTGTATTCGAGAGTATGAAGTGCAGGAGGACCAAAAGCGCTGCCTGTGGCTCGGGAAGGTTGACATTGTGTCACTGGGTCTCCCTCCTGTCTCCCTGTGTGGAGGTAGATAAAGGAGGAACACACATGTTCGTCAGCGGCAGTCCAACATGCCCCCTCGGTGGTCATCGCTGGCAGACAGAGCCGGTGACTCAGCAGCGATGGCCAAAGGCAGCAGAACGTTGGCGACTGGACAGTGACTTTGACGGTGTCAGTCTCGGGCCCCGTCTCCCTCTCATTGCAGCAAAGCATCACAGCGAAGCGTCAGAAGCGAAGATCAGTCCCAGTGGTTAGGCCAAGAAATGACAGGCACTGACGAGGTTCTTAAAGCAATCAATCCTTGAAAGAGGTATGCAGTCAGGCAGTAGGCCAAACACCCTTCGCTAAAGAGAATAAGAATGTCAAACAGCGATGTGTGCTGCCTTGTGGAATATGGGGTTTGCGCGTATTCGGGTAGGCACTTCCTGATTGACTAGCTACGCTTGTGCATATTTTCTGTGAGCGAACACATGCTTGTGATTGGAGTGGAGGATTACCCATAGAGTCCAGTAAAGGGCGGAGGGATCGCTGCACAGTGCCGGGTGGTTGGGGACCGCTGAGTTAGAGCATACAAACACAAAAACACAAACATGTGATTTTGATGGAATCCAGCCAAATTTCGCTGACTAGAAAATCCCCGAGGGATTAATAAAAACAAAGGTTCTCCTTCCAATAAACCCATTTATGAGTGGATAATAATTCCTTGTGTCATGGACCCTTTATCTAAATATATAGTTTTGGTATTACCAATATAATATTACAATGAAATACATTTAATCAAGTTTGTTTGTCCTTTGGCAAATTACAGCATTGTTATGTCGGTCACAGAAAAAGTACCAGATTTTCTATTTAAAAGGGGCAAATCTCACTTCAGGGACATAAATATAATAAGCACAGGAAATAACAACATAACAAAATGAAAGCTGTAGTTGTTTAATAGGTTATGCTTACAGCTTGACTGTTATTCTGGATTAGTCAATGACCTTTAAAGACTCAAGCAAAACTCCATTCATGGATTTTAAAGGAAATCAAGTTTACTATGGGAAGGGTGGGCTGACGCTTATTGTCCAAGCCACTTCCACCTACGCCACCACTTCTTAACTTGACCACAGCACAGTCACAGTACTCGCCTCCTGTGGCATCTCAAATGTCTCGGGCACAACAATACCTGTGAAAAATAGCTCTTCCTCTGATTATTAAGGTAGTGCTCTGCATACTGGGAAATGCCCCACAGTGCACCCATCACCTCTGTTACAATGTTAATGTCTGGGCGGCTTCATATGCATAAACCTGGGGGGCTTCAGTTGTATTTTTAAATGCTTTGCTACCGTGACCTTGAGTTACTGGATTTTATTACAGCATCATATCTACAATTTTTCACCATAGTTTCAAATTCACCCCGATGAGCAATCATATACAGTGGAAGTCTGGCACTGGAACTGGCCTGTATTACACAAACAGCCAAGTATATTGTAAAGACAATGTTATACTTTTGCAATTCCTATGCGAGTGCCTAAATAACTCAAACAGCTTCCTATTTCCTTTCTCCCCTGAGAGGCAAAAGCATTGTTCAGGGATCATCCCATTTTGTTTCGGTGGGAAAAATAATAGTATCAGTTTCCATGCATTTCTGTTTTAGTGTACGTTTCTACTAAATCCCCCTGTCTCTCTACATTTTAGATTTGTTAAATCACCTATATATCAAACTGACATAAGTGTGTTGTATTGTGGTTTGTGTCATTGCATGGGTTGTAATAGAATAATAGAATATATAACTCGTACTTTATCCGTCTTTTTGTAGCTACAATAAATTCTCCTATTTGTAAGTTTCACCAGCTGGATTGAGACCAAAAAGCATAGATAGATATAACTAAGACAGCAGGACTTGTAATTGTGGGACACTGTCAAAGCGGGGTAAAACCCCCGGTGGATCCTTCAGCAACAGTGCACCCTGCAGGTTGATTAAAACAGGAAGAAGAAATGAAGAAACCACGAATGGCTCGAAAAATGCTCACGATATTACCGTGAACTTTCCAGCAAACTCCAAAGGAGCAGGAAGACAAATATTCTGACACAAAACAAACACTGGACAGCACAGAGGTCCCAGGAGCAGAGATACTGTAAAAATACAAATCAAGACACTCATTTTGGAAAAGCAAATATACATGCCTAGACAAACTAACACACACATGCATACGCATGCACACAGTTCTACATAGCAATGCCACCATGCTGTGCTTGGGAGTGGCTGCAGCTTTCGTGACCTCTGTCTTTCATCTTGGATCCAGTAACCAAACTGACTTTTCAACCCAGCCCCTTCAATAACACAGGGCCTAACAAGCTTTGGCTGGCTCTTTTAAAACACATGTAGAAATTACCAGCACAAAACAGAAACTGTGTCAACTGTGTGATCTCCTCAAAGCTGTGTGAAATCCAAAAGATGAAACTAAGTTGAGTTTCCTTTTGAACTACAAATGTAGGGAGTTTCCTTTGTTTAAGAGAGCAAAATAGACCTAATGCATGAGAGAATAAAACACTTCAGGCATCTCTTTTTGTCTGCTCGCTGTTAAAAGATGCCCTTCATTGATGTTAATCATGAGTAAAACTAAAGCCTTGCTTTTTGGAAACCTTACATTTTGTGATTAGCTTTGCTGAGATAATGCCAGTGAAAGATAAAAGGCAGAATTTAAAAAATGCTGTAAGGTTGTCACCTCAAAAGGAGGTACATTTTTCTGTTAGGGTAACAGATGGGCTGGTAACCCTTTCACACCTATCTGGCCATAGAGCCCTTTACGAGGGCTCTGCTCTTAGATATCCAGCAAGTGTGTCCAATCTCTGTGTAATTCCTGGATCCGTTTGTTCTGCACATTTCACGCAAAGTGGGGAGGGGTTGCGGCCATGACCTCCTGCAGTCCCATAACTCTTAGGATGGGCTGAGAGAGTTGGAAAGCACAGATGAAAGGTAACAACAAAGAGATATTTAGCATGACGCATAACAGCACAGTCAGGGCCACAGAGGATGATGGGATGGCATGGAGTGACAGCTAATGGGCCCTTGAAGTCTAAGGTTTGTCTGTTTCTGCCATCAAGGAAAAGGGCCCCACCCTGATTTCACTGAATTCACCACCCAGATTTGACAGACAAAGATCGAGTTATGGCCACACCCCATGACGCTTTGTCAACGGGAACACTGACAAACCGATTAGCAGATGGGTATGTAGATAGGTAAATACTAAATAGTAAGTAGATAGGCAAGACACATATTTCAGCTGAGAAAATTACTATGAAAAATGGTACGCCTTTAAAAAAACATCAACTAAAGAATTTACAGAAGAATAAAAAAATGCAACTGGAGGTCATCAAAAGCATATGAATCTATCTTGAATACTCAAAACAGGAGCCTTAAATCTTCCCATTTGTCATGCACACAAGAGGCCACTCAAAGACATGAATGATTCATCTCCCCATCTCTATTTGGACAGGAAGTGAAAACAAATGAAGGTAGGTCCCCCCAGAGAGCCTCGGGGTCTACAGTGGGGCGAGATGCACAACACTGAGAACATCAGGCTCTGTGTCTTGGCTGCAACAGGAGCCAGATTCCCCCTCTGGGCGACTGTTCTCCTCCTACTATCTTTATAGAGAGAAGATATTCCGAGCACATACACCACTACCTCCTCCTTTATTCACCAACAGTTGCAGCCCGAACTCCTCTGACTTTCAACCTGCAGGTGAGCTGGAGGAGAGACATTATCGGGTTGGTTTAATGTTGTATGTGTATACAATGCAACAGCCTTGTCTAGAGTTGCTGTTAATGACGCGTGACTTGAAAACAAAAGGAACAGAAACAACAAACACTAAGTGTGTGGGTGAGGGAAAAACGTAATAATGTCCTAGTTTCGAGTGGACTAAGAAAATAGCATCATGAAGTAGGTAAAATAGCTGTTCAGCAGGGATTCCTATGCAGATGAACTGGTTTTAGCTGATTTCTAACATCACCTGTAAATATGTTGTGGCCCTGCCAGATCAAGGCTCACAACTCCTGGCCAATCCAGGGTTGTTCAATATAGACTGACACCAAGATGCTGTTGCACCATCCTGTCTTATCAAAATGTGTCAAGACCTGAATTGTCCTCAACAGGTTACCTTTTCAATAACCAGTTGTTGACAATGTATTTTACTTTAAAATACTAGTTTTACAAGGGTTATTTATATGAGTTTAGATCATTTCCTCAAAGCAGAGAAAAAACAACAATATAATGACTTAAAAAGCATAAAACTGGCATGTACAAAGCTTAACCTGACAATGACAATTTGTCCTGTTCTTATGGGTATCTCGTGTGCATTATAGTAGCGGTAATATGTTGTTCGGAGCCTTTTTATGTGTTGTATTTCAACACTGTCTATATATTTGCTAGTTTTATCCTGCCATTTAAGCTTCCTGTACCATAGCGATGAAGAGAAGAAAACAATGAGCCACTGCAGAACAGAGACCAGCACCTTCCTCTGGGCATCAACAACACCCCTCCTCCCGCAAAAACTCACTGACCCAAACCCATTTATTCCAGTCTAAGAGAAATGTCAAGTCCAGACCTAGAACCCGTCTCTTTGAAGGGAACATAGCTTCCAAATATAGCCTGCTAGCCTCTCCGCCTCCTGACATATATCAGGCTCTACGGGTTCTGCTAACAGTGGTTAAATTTGTCTGACTGCCATGTAGTCACTTACTATTAAGCATCATAACTACACAAAGGAAATTATAACCAAGCAATGGAGTGTGCACTGTTGCCTGGTAACCTAATGCCATGTTGGGGATTCATCTTGTTATGGAACAGAAAACACTTACAGCGAGAGCCAATAATAGATCCTGGACCACACAAAAAATAGTTTAAGGGTGTCAACAAGCGTGAACATGAAGCTGAACAAAATTAGCATGAGAGATGTACATTTAAAAAACAAATCTCACTTCTTAATGTGTGTTTTTAAAAATGTTCAGTGTTTCTGTGATTGCAAACCACTGGTGAAATTACATAATTATTATTCATCTGTCATTTTTAAATATAATTGGTGGATAGAAGGAGAGTGTATTTCCATATGTGGAATCCAGCTAAAGAACACATTATGCAGACACTGGGTGCTCGGTACTAATTAAGTCTTTTGGATCATTCAGAATTCAGAATTGCTAGCTAACATACAGATTGTTTTCCTATCACTGCATTACGAAGACAGATAAACTAAGTACCTTGCAATGCTCAATGCTGGTTTTAATATAGATTGTTCTGCATGCAAAATGTAAACATTACAATTAGGCTAGACATTCTGTCTGCGTCAGAAAATGTCACCATAAGCTGCAATACTTAATGAGTTTGAGCATCATATGTTTACATGCAATTGCTTTCTTTAAACAGAGTGACTCATCAGTCTAATATGAGTTTTGGTACTTTTATTTATGTCTAATTATGTCTTAGAGTATAACTCTCTAGAGCTACACAAACTCATTAATTTATAAAAGCAACATCAGACGATCTGTTGTTGTATTTAGTAAGAGCTGTAAAGGTCCAGATGGTACAACGTAACCTTTTCACAAAAATGATGCACATACAATATATTTTCTACTTAATACAGTACTTATAACAGATACCTTGTAACCCCAAAATCATAAAATGGTATTTATTCTGAGGCTAATGCAATGAAACTGTAAAGTGCTTTTAAAGTGTTAAACAAATAAACATAGCAGGGCTCCGTGTTAAAACAAGCTGTCAGTGTGAGATTTATTATGCCCTTTTTATGTATTATGACATTTTCTGTCACAGATGTCAAATACAATTGAACTCAGTTTTATTGTGGGGGTACATGATTTTATTTATGGAGGTTCTTGGTGTCTCAATTGGAACATACAAACCCTACTTGATGTAGGCCGCCAATACATGAGAAGTAAAGATACAACACCATGAGAACTGGCTTCATATGAGCTATAAGCAGGTGTCCACATCTCTAAGGATAATCTACTATGAACTATTCAGATACTACAATGCACTTATAGCTCCTTCACAAAACAAATAATCCCACTGCTATCCCACCATATGTCTATCAATTATCTATGTACGTTTTAAATATACTGTCACACCTGCACACAGACCCCTATGTACTTTACACAGCCACATTCACACACACACACACACATGCTTACAATTGTATTTTTCCTTCAATTCCTTTGTGGCCATTTCAGGCAGAAGATTGGCTCCATCATTCTGTCATGTCATACTTTACGCCACCCGGCACAAAAACACCGTCGCATTCTTCCTCTCTATAACTGAAATGTCTGCTGCGTGACATGAAGGCTGCCTTCACACTGGCATGGTCAGTCAAGGATGGCACACAAACACAGGAAATAAATCTACAGTGGCGAAAACGTTATTCATCACTCCATCACTTTAGTTGTGAAAAAAGGAACAAGGCATTGAATTCTCTCCACTTTGACAAACAAGCTCACTCTCACTTCGTATGTCATCTCTGCAGAGTCTGTAGAATATTTTACAGGCACAAATGTGCGAGATGTCAACTTTAGGACAATGATAATCCACTATAGCTATAACATGCATTCCACAGCAGGGATGGCATGCGGCATGCTGCTTCTGTGAATACTGCTTGCCAATTGTATCGTCGAACATGCCAACTTATTGGGTCCAGTGAATAATTCACAGGCGCCTGCCAAGATTTGTTCTATCGAAAAACATTTTGTCTCATTAACACATTCATTGGTACTATGAAATTATGTGTTAGGCTAAGTGTAAGGTGCTGTTAAAGTGACTTTCTCTCCCTGACACTGCTCAGATGGTACCTGCCCCCTCAAGCCATCTGAGCAGTTCAGTCATCTGTGAGCATTAACCTGCCAAGAACAAGTCCGATGTAAAAAAATAAATATTCTGAAATGGAAAGATGGCTGAAGGGTCATTTGGAGTGGCAGTGAAAGGCTCTCATGTCAAGTCCAAACAGTGTTTTTCTTGTGTTGCTGTCTAAATGAAAAGGCCAGGTGTACACACTGGAGGGTCTGTGGTTCATGTGTTTTCATATTACTTTGCTCAGCGAAGATTGACCTGTGGAAAGAGGGTCATCAAAGCCATCATGCAAGAGCCATTTCAAATGTAAGACATCTGCTTAAATGATTTTTGTTGGAGTGACATTGTGTCTAGCAAAGCAACCGAGAATCAAACTAACTTTATTCTATGAACTGTGTTACAACAGCGGCACTCTCAATTTACTTTCATTACTGGCAAAGAAAATAAGCTCCTTTCTTCTGACTCTACCGAGGCATGTTCATGTCTTCATCTGCTTGTTTGCAGTTTTGAAAACACAAAAAGACACAGAAGTAGCTCTAATTTCCAAGATGTTTTTGTCTCATCCAAATGTACATAGATCAGTGTGCAGCATATTGCACCATGCACTGCACATATTGCAAGTATATTCAAATAGAGACTAAAAATACAGGCTTTTCTTTTTCAATTGAAACATTTTATAGGTCCAATATAGGCAAAACTAAAGATGAAAAACAAATGAGCCAAAGGCAAAGGTTTGTACAGTACGTTAGGAACGTACTTAAGAAGTGCATATGGAACATAAGATGTGAAATATTCTTCTCTATGGGGCATAATGCAGAACAAAATGTGATATAGACATCCTAAAGGATCGAGAGATACAGTAAAACATAACATGTAATCAGTGGTGTAAAGTAAGTAAGTACATTTAAGTAAGTGCTGCACCAAAGTACAATGTTGAGGTATTATTTTGAGTGTTTCCATTTTGTGCTACTGTTACACTTCTGCTTTTCATGAGGGAAATAAAAGTACTACATTTATCTAACATCTATAGTTTAGATTGAGATTTTACATTAAAAACATACCTTCATAAAGCAGTAACAATGTGTGTTGACCAAATATTACCTCTGAGAAGTACATAAGTAGAGGGTGGTAGTGTGCTGAGATGTATTTTTATAAGTAGGCTATTAATAGCAATAATTACAGGACAGGACTCATAGTTGTTCAAATACATCCCACTCCTTATCCCAATAGATTGTTATATCCTGGTAAGTTTATTATTTAAACATGAGTCAGATCAAATCATATGGCTTTGACAAGGGGAGATGTATGGACATTCACACTTAAACCACGTGTGGTACGATCATACATCGCAAGCAAGTCTATTGTAGGTGACGGCGTGCACTATATGGTGGAAATAAAACCCGTCTGCAAAAGCAATAATGATGAAGCCCGTTAATAAAAACAAGAGCATTTCTGTGTCCCAGCTCGTTATGCATATAACACAGACAGCTACGGTGTAACTTCATGTTAACCATGTTGCTGCCGCTAACCACCGAGGGGGGGCGCTATAATACTAACAGGAGGGAAACAGGTTGACCGCGGACTCATCCACTCCTTTACAGAAACCACCTGTGACCGCAGAACCAACAGTATGAGTGAGCAGGAGAACACTGTTCTCCAAGAACATAGTAGCAAAACATTATTTAAAAATAATTATTAGATATAACATCTAGGCTTGATATAAATTAACTATTTTAATGTTTAGTTTCGGCTATAGTTTAATACACCTAACAGTCATATTGCTTAACATGACGTCAGTTCATAATTTACACTCTCGTTCGCCCACATTCATTATTCATAGCTCCCACACCAGTTTTCATTTACCTAATACATTGTATTGAAACACACTGTAGTTTGCATGCATTATGCGTTACATACTCAGACATCAGTAAAAACGTTGTTTATCAAACGTTATACCTTAAGGACCGGTGGAAGGTTTGACGTGTGTGCTGCTGCTCAGATTGCAGATCTTGTGGGATGCAATGCAATACGTGTCTGTGTGTGACGACTGAGCTATAAATAGTCTAACTTGCTCAAAAGAGGGGACGTTATAAAATCCTATAGCCAAGGTATTGGCAGACTGTCCTCTGATCATGTGTGATGGAGAGTCGAGGGCAGCTCTGGCCACTGTCTGTCCCCCGCCAGGTGCACCAGCTGCCTCTCGTACAAGTTCATCAATCATCTACGCGTGCGAAAAAACAATGGAGGCTATAATCTGGTTATAACTTAAACTATAGTACAATATCCTTTTGTGTGAACCTCTTTAGTGCTCAGATAGTAAGCATGCATGTGGATGCCTCTTACTCGATTCTAACATTCGATTCCCTTTTTATTATCTGAAACCATTTTCCCTTACATTATAACATCCATATATATGAGTGCACCAGGAATTATGGTAATAGGGGTATGATACATTCGTGCCGCTCACTGCTTGTAAAGAAGCACTTGTTTGCTTGTTATTGCATAACGTGTGAATGCAACGACAGCTGCATCTACTGTACCGACAACAGTTTGCAGTGATGCGCCTCCTAAAAATAGCACCTGTAGCCTCCACAATGCAGAGAAGGATCATTACAATAGAAACACTGCCATCTACTGGTCGTACTAGTCAGTCATCAACTGGGACTCCAATAGGCCTTTGATTGGGGCAAAGTGTTTGGCCTTGTTATCACATCAGTTGCTGCTGTGGGTGTAATAACAATCATTATTTTTTTAGAAATGTGTGAATCAATTTTATGTTATATGCCCAGTGTCTTAGCACATACACAGGCAAGGTTTTTAAAGCAATCTATCAAATAATGTGTTCATCACTTCAAGTCCAAGTGGGAACAATAAGCTGTAAACCTACAAACTGAGCAGTTCAAAACTCACTTAAATAACTGCTCCCTAACAGGGAATTTGGCAAAACAGGGAGATGTTTTTATCTGAACCAGGCGCAACGCTTGTGTGACTAGCACAGATTTTATGCAGATTTGTCATCGTCATAAATCTACAGCTGTCCACAGTCTCACATTTTTATTTGTCACTTCAAAGCATTCTTCAGTGGCTCTCCTCAGTTTACTGTTTGGGTCGAAGGACAATGTCTTCCCTTTAGTAGAAGAACAAAGTACCTAATCTCATCTTTATGCACCTGTTTCCCACATGCTCAATGTGTTTAGATGTTTTGATACATGTTGGCCATGTTACTCGTAAATATTAATGCTTCTTGAAATATGTTGAACCATGTGCCATTTCTGTTCATGCATTGCTCTACCTAGCTTGAGACTTTTAGGAGACAGTATATGACAAGAATTTGGATTTATCTGCCGATTATGTTCACTGGTTTTACATTAGCACTCTAGGAACAGTGGTGGGAAGCCGTGAGCTGAACTGCTCTCTCCTCCCATCTCGCCTCTGTCTGACAGCAGCTGAGAATGACCCAGTGGGTGACACCACTTTCATCCCAGGACCGCGACTGTCCAGCTGTTTGCTATCCCTCATCCTGACGGATGGACAGACAGGGAGTCCAGCATCCAGTAATCTAAGGCATGATCATGCATGCATGCATGTCTGCAGGCCCCACAGCTGGCACCTGGACACTAAGGGTCATGTCACCTCTCAGAAAACTGTTATTATTTATATAAATGTTACTGCATCATTATGTTTTGGGGGGGACCTAGAAACTGGTGCTTTCTCTTGCTGTCTATAGCAAAGAATATAAATGTTGTCAATTCATTAAAGAAACCAATAAATACAACATTAGTTTGTATTTCTGTCTCTGGCTTTCTGTTTCTGACACACACACACACACACACACACACACACACACACACACACACACACACACACACACACACACACACACACACACACACACACACACACACACACACACACACACACACACACACACACACACACACACACACACACACACACACACACACACACACACACACACACACACACACACACACACACACACACACACACAGCCCTGTAAACAAGAGGGGTCAGGGTGCAGTTTTTAAGAGGGTTACAGATTGGAGAGGTATGCAAGTATTCATCTGTTTTCTCCATTTATGCATTTACTTTTCGGTCCACTGTTTCTCCTTCTCTAAATTTAATTTGTGGGAACCTCTCTACCTCTGCCACCCCAGTAAGAAATGTGTTTGGTTACTGTGGCCTTCGCGGGGCTTAGGAGGAGATCCAGGAGGATTACCCCCACCAAAGGTGACAAACCTAAACCCAAAACCATCAACATAACTGCCACAACAGTTTTCCTCTCCCCTCTCTTTGTATATCCAGTGCCTGGAAATGTGAGACTAGTCTGGTGAACCGAATCCACATTCTTTCACAAGGCCCCGACTATACCACCCTCCTCTCAAACGGTCCTACTTTGCCATACTGCTTTGTTATATTTCTTATTGGAACGGATGCCTCTTGGTGGAGATTAATCACAGGGAGTAATATGCCATGTCTGACAGCTTGAGACATATTGATTAGCTGAAAAATAGAAAGAAAACGTTGTTCTTGTTTTATTTCTCTACTGAGCTGTTGAAGCTGAATAACTACACAAATCAAATAACATGCATATGATCTCACTGTAAATTAGCTTTTATACATTTCTTCAACGTAATAATATAGCAGTTTTCCAAGTTGCTGCACCGTTAACGTTTTAAAATCAATGTACTGAGTTTATGACAGAACCACTACGTCACCGAGAGCACCATAAATAGACACCTTTGTGTCCAAGCCTTTTGGCCCTCTTCCATAATGTCATCCCTGCAAGTCCAGTCTGTGGTAATTTCAACAGAGGAAAAATAATCAGCTGGTGTGCCTGTAACATTCCATGAGCGATTAGACACCCTTATTTTCAGGATTATTAGTACATGCACTTCTTCTCCTCAAATTTGAATAGAATATAAATTAGTTTAGAATCCTGTCTATATCTGAAATTACTTACACTCTATGTTTTTGTTCTAAATTGTTTTAAATGAATCCACATTATCAATTGTATCACAAGGATAAGAAAATAATCAATAATGCTCTTAAATTCTGCCTGCGTCAATCAAATTCTGCCTAAATAACAAGTAATAAGTACAGACTCAGGTTTATGTATTGTATTTGCATTTCTCATTTAAGTATTTATTTAATTTGATGCACATCAGCTACTTTCAACGCCTCCTTGTAGCTAAAGGGCAGATCACGAGAGGGCCATATTCCACCACATTGTGGTGTTAGTTCACAGGTCCTGAAGCACACTGAGGATTTAAATACCACCAAACTGTGGGATCGAACTCATTTCAAGTTACAGAAGATGGATCTATACTGTATTTTTGTCTTACAATAAACCCATATATGTCCAAGAGTTTAGTAGTCAGACAAACGTATTGTTAAAGCCGTAGTGGGAGGAGGCCTATGTGGTTTAACTTTTGCATGTCCACCATCTAAGCTTGTGAAGCAATATATGTTGTATCCAAACTATCCACAGCAGCTACAAAAGCATACTTACCCAGTTCCTATTTTAACATAAGGGAGAAAAAGGAAGAAACTGGAGTGTATGACAGTTAGAGCATTTAGAATTGTTGCTAAAAGATATTTTCTTCTTTTAAAGATATTGGGCCACTTGGCGAGAAGAGTATTGCCTATTCAGTTAATATCTGCACACACTTTCCTCACATTTGTCCGGCTTCCGTGAGGCTAATTCCTCGTGTGGCATATTTTGAGTGTCAGCATGGCATGGCTACCTTCTTGAAGGATCCGTGACCGTCTGTCCGAAGAAACTGGTACTCGTGAGAGAACACTGTGAATGCAATCCCAACAACTCCCGGTGGGTTCTCGCTGTTTGTAGAACTTCAAGACGAGTCACTGTGTGTGTAAATAGAATAATAAACCGCTGTTACTGACAAGACGACCAAACGAAGACAGATTTTGCTCGATACGTTTCTTTAAAAGTGCGCATAATGTAAATTAATTGCATCGTACATATTGTCCAGTCGTTCTCTGACAAAATATCTACTCCATTTATTATGACAGCAGCGTAGACGGCAAAGCAGGCTCAACGCCGTGCGTCTGTCACGGAGCGCTGTTCGCGCAGCCAATCACAGCCGCGCTTACTAGGAGGTACAGCGCGTTTGACCTATCGCATCGCGTCTTTTTGGGAGGCGAAGTACGGTGGCGGCAAGGCGATGGAGTTTCCGCTACTCCTCTGCTTTCATGCCATCAGGTTAGGCAGCTAGCAAGAGAGCTAAGCTAGCGTCGCGTTGGGCCTCCAGTAAACCAGCGGGAGAGCTTCCGACATCAAACGCTGCTCTTCGGAAGGAGACGAGCATCCCTTTATGAATCTGCATGAGAACAATTAAAATCCCAGAAATATGGTGGTTCTCAAAATACGAGACCAGGTAAGTGAGGATTGTCTCAAAAGCTGACCCAAGTTTAAGCTACTGTCGGCTGGCTAATGTTAGCTAGCTGCCAGCGGGGTTGTGATGCCAGTTTCTCCGAAACAGAAGCATTTCTTTACCCGCTTCACGTGGTCCATCGCGGCGTACGATGCAGCGCTGCTGGGGGACTCGCGTTCGCAGTTGTCGGATGTGTCTGGCCATAATAAAGGGCCACCATCACATCACACCGAGACGCATGCTCGAGTCGGTCGTTGAGCTGCATCCAGCTCATGATACAGTGTGTGTTCATCGCAGCAATTAGCCAGAGCCTGCGTGAAGCGCTGCTAGCTGCTCAGCTGGGAAGTGACTAGTTAGTTAGCGTGTTGTGACTAAACAATGCAACACCGGGCTTGAGTTGTCGCCTCCAAGTGTCTCTACTCACTGATACATGTATGTAACGTGGTGTGAGATGATTACCATAACAAGCTGGAGAGGTTTCATTGTATACGGTTGGATAAGACGTAAATACATAAATGATGTAGCTTCTGTGCGCCGACTCTGCGAACTAGCTACATGTGAAATATTGTTTGAATGCCACCACAGTGAGAGGTTTTGTGCTCAGTTTGATAAAGTTCTTCGTTTCGTTTCTAATGCGTGTTTCTCAGTGTTGAAGGGTTAGACAAGTTATGCTCTTGATCACAAGCCCGTAGTGTTTATCCCCGTGTAAATACGGTTAATAATTCAACCGTTTATGTTCCTATTTAGGAAGAAGTCTGTTACCAAATGTATTTATTTGTATTATATGAATAGGTCACATGCAGGTAAACTGCTGTGTGACGTTAATGGTGTTAATGTGACTGGCAATGTGGCAGTATTAGACATGCCTGTCACTGTAATAAACACTTGCCACCCACTTGTGTAAGCAAGAAGAGCATTCCCTTATCATTTAAGGGATTTTGAACATGACTGCTATTCTTGTAACATGCATGTACGTGTGTGTGTATGTGCACGCGTGTGTGTGTGTTTAAATGCTCGTGTACCTGGTCTCATGTGAGCCAGTGAAGTTGCCAAAGAGCTGTCTCCATGGTGATGGCATTAACTAGGCTGGCTTGCATGAGGAAAGGAGGTGCACAGTCGTGTAGTCAGAGAAGCAGAGAAAATCTCCTACACCAGTCGTGCAGGGCTGGAGAACTGAAAACATCAAAATGCAGATTTGTCTTTCCTTTTCTGTGGGGGATATAAAGAAATCGTCAAAATGAAACAAGTCACCGTTTGTTACCCTGACTTTATCTCAAAGCACTATTGCACTCTGCAGATAGTCATAGGCACGATAATCATGAATGAGAGGATTGTCTTGTGTTTTGAAAACCGACTTTAGGCGACTTGATCCCTAGATGGTAATGGTAATCTTTGTCTTGCTTATTCTAAATACTTATTGAGCATGAATTTGACTGCTGAAATGTATCATGTGGCTCAAATGTGTATACCGCCATACCTATATTTTCCTTCTGGTTTCAATATACTTACTATACACAATAATCTTACCTATGTCACCACGTATACCTTGAATTATCCGAAATAAAGTGTCCACAGTAGAAATAGTGGGAAGTTGAGAATATTTCATACAGAACAATTTATCTCTGTCTGATAAAGCAGAAAGTGCTTGGTTTCATGCTTAACTTTCACAAGGCATAGAGTGAATGATAACGGATAACAATGCGGTTGGTTAAATGATGGATTAATGAACAAATGTACATACAACATCATTCTAATTGTACACAGAAAGAAATCCACCTCATCCACCTAAGATGTGTTTAAGGCTGACAGACAGTAAAGATTTTAACTACAAACAATACAGAAAGTGTTTTTTTTTTGTTTTTTTAATCTGCTGACTTGGCAGTTTTTGTAACAGTACCCTGCCCTGCTTCTTCATCTTGCGTATTGTTTTGGATACTTGGATGGATATTGCTCATTCGAAGTTTATAACTACTCGCATGTCATGGAAAAGCTTGATAATAGCTCACCTGACACACAATACTGCTAGACTGACATATACTTAAACATTGTTTTAACTGCGGTTGTTGCAGCTGTAAATTCACATTAATGGCTTATCTGATTTTAAAACATGACTAAAGTCAGGGAAGAGTTAAGTTTTTGTGAAAGCCTTTCGTGAGTAACCAGTTCTCTCCCCATCCATGCCTGCCTCCTCCCACAGACGGTGGGAAAACTGCTTCATCAAAGACTGGTGTTATGGTGGATCAGATAGGGGTGTGCAGCAGTGTTGAGCGGGCAAACATGACACATGGATGTCCATTAGCACACGTAATTACAGTTTGTTACTGCTGATAGGGGCATTGATTTCAGCAGTGTTTCCAACAAGTCATAAAGATGCAACGGTGGTTGGTAACATTTGACAAAATGTACTTTTAGAATTAAAAGAGCACTTGAGTGGTGACAATCATTTTCCAACAAGATTGGTGTACTAGGCCATCAAACATGAACCAGAAAATGGTTATGCTAAATGAATTCCCTTTGGGATTCAACCCTGTCATTTTTGATGTGGCAAAATCCTCCTACTAAGTGAGTGATTTATATTAGCTAGTGGTAAAAAAAAAAAAAGTGGAAATGTCTTCAAATGTACCTGCAGTCTGATATTAAAGCTATTGCTTGAGGTTGCGTATTACTGACAGTTGTTGTGACGGTGTGGGAACTACATAGACTAGATGTTGTAGACGTTCTGTCAACTTTGAAGTCTGCTGTGTTGGAGGGTTGGGTTCTCAGTTCAGACTCACAGGTAAGTTAGCCTTGGGTACTTCGCAAGTCTCTTAATTGCCGTCTCCCCGCGAGGAAGGATCTCTTTGAAACCATGAGCGAGAAGGCAGGAGAGCGGGCTTCCAGGAAGTGGTTTAAAACGCACGACACGGCCCCTCGTTTATCAGTTATTTGATTGGACGCTGCAGCTGATCGGACTGATCACTGGAGTTTCATACAGAGTGAAGACAGATGACAGATTAAACTGAAGTTATATATTTGATCTTTTTATGATTCACCATTTGGTTAAAATATATGTTCATTGTAGGTCTGATCAACAAAGGGACTAAAAACAACTTGCATATTGTCTTTTCTTGATCTGTTAATTCCCTCAATAACTTTTATCATGGATATAATTAAAATCAGAGAGAGGAAACACTCTTTACATCATTTATCATTTCATTCAGTCACGTGTGGCTGATCGTTCCTGAGTGTCGGGTTTGATGAGTTATATAATTTACGTTTAACCTAAAACTTTGAGCCTAATAAATTAATTACAGTCTTAAGAGCAACCATAATCATATTGTGGGTTATTTTATAATGACGTCACAATTGCAAAACATAAATACGCAAATAATTCATATATAAGAGATTTAGAGAGATAAAACATCTCCACTGTGACAGTGATGATAACTGTGTCTTTATTAGTATACAAGTTTAACACCATTAAATAAACTGAAAACATTACACAATGATATATATATATATATATATATATATATATATAAATATTTTAAGTGGATTTTTATTTGAACGTTCGCTTTTGTCGGGATCAGAAAACAAGCCCGTTACACTGATCATGTGTTCAGACACAAACTCCATCATAAGTCTCTCCAGCTGTTAAAGCCAACTGACAGCTGATCCAGACAGATCAGCGGTCGCAGTCATCAGAAACAGATGTCTCTTCACGTGATACTTTTGAGGAAAGGACGTCTCATTTTAATCTTAAAATATATTTTCTGTTTCCTCTCCTCACATGGTTTCTTTGCATCTCTCCATGCAGCCCTAGTGGGAGGGACTAAGACACAGAAAAGGATGCAAGTGAGGGAAACAGGAATGCAATTAAGAGACTTGGGGATGCACCCCTTGTCTGAGGGGTGCATCCCAAATATTGGATGTTTAAATAAATTAAACTGTGGTCTACTTATGACCAATAAGAGTCAGACTTCACTTGGAAACTCTTTTTGACTGTCATCTTTGCTGCCGATTGTCATGTTTGATGTGGTGAACCAGACCATCTGTCCGTTGGAGATGCTGACAGCACATCAGTTGTTTGGACCACAGTGTTGGGTTTGTAGTTGTGCAAATATCATGATAATTCTCTCTGCCACCTGTTGCAATACACAGAAGAGAATTATAAAGAGGCTGCTCAGCATTTGTCTGTATCAATCCCGACAGTCGGCCTCGATCATCCTCCGATTTGTGGAGTCATCATTTTGTTAAATGTCTGTACCGAACTGCTCTAGTATCTTTTTTTAAAACCGTTGTTATGCACCAGTCTGTGCCTAATTTAAAGGATTTTTAACAACAATATATAGGTATTTTTTAAACATGATTGTGTAAAATCTGAGCAAATGAGTTGGTTGTAGTGCGGTGCTTGATGACAAGGATTCTGAAGTCTTGCTATGGTCTAAGGTCACCACGGTCAGAATTTGTTTTCTCAAATGTGATATATGCTGTTGGCATTTATATGCTCACAAACACGTTTTCCCCTCATAGTTCATTGTTCTGGCACATTTTTACTGTAATGATGAAAGATAGTGTTGCATGTCAGCCGGAAAAGTCTTGACATCCAGTTGATTTTGACACATTCTCTCTCTTTTACAGCCTGCTTTGCTGAAAGCTATTTTCAATGTGGATCCAGATGAAGTACGCTCACTCATATTCAAAAAAGAGGATGTGAATGCACAGGTAATCCCAACCGACACTCAGTAATCTCTGCATCTGTTTCCTCATATTATTGTTTAAAAATATGAGCTACACATAATTTTAAGCCTCTTCTGTATAAATGTTCTTGACCTCAAATAACTCAAAAAGCAGATTGATTGTTTTTACAGTTCCCACTGTATGATCTCTCTCTGCTTAGTGTACTCTATTCCTCCACATTACTGCTTTGGTGGGGGTATTTGTTTTAAAATAAAGCTGGCTTTACTGGAAGCCTCTTCAAGTTACTGACTTTGCCATAAAATGGTGAATGCTTTTGTCAACATGTCAGGGTTATTTCTCCTTTTTAGCTTTGTAATGTTACAAAAAGTAAAGAGAAACTGTGGTTGTAATGTCACAACAGATCAAGGCCAAAGAAACAAAAGGTGATAACTTGGAAACTGTTTTGTTTCTGTTCAATCCTTTTAATGTCTTTCCTTTTCACTTACAGGACAATGAGAAGCGGACTCCGTTGCATGCTGCTGCTTATCTTGGTGATGCAGAAATTATAGAGCTGCTGATTCTTTCAGGTATGTTTTTGAAAAGAGGAGTTATGTACAAAAGCTGTTTATGTCACATACATTTCTGTCATTCTTGTAGTGTAGATCATTTAGAGGTCAGTATTCAGAAATTGGAACCTTTCATCCCCAACATTATTGTCACATTTCAAGCAATCTAGCAGATTGGTTTCGGAAACATTTATCGGGTTCATGTTGCAGTATAGAAATGTGTTTATCAGGAAAGATTATATAGGAAATGGCCCATTGGTGTCACAATTTAAATCGTTGATATGTGACCAATATGACTAAATTGATTTCACCAATTTGGGAAGGATGGTTCTTCATCTGGTGTCATGTAACTGTATGACCATAAACAGTTTAACAGCCGGCGTCCTCTGACTTGTAGGTGCCAGAGTAAATGCCAAAGATAACAAGTGGCTCACTCCTCTGCACCGGTCCGTGGCCTCCTGCAGTGAGGTATGTGATTGTTCCTCTGATTCTGTATCTCGTAATCTAAACGGTGTGAAGCTTAAACCTTCATGTGATGACGTCTTGCAGGAGGCTGTCCAGGTGTTGCTGAAACACTCTGCAGACGTAAATGCCCGAGACAAGAACTGGCAGACACCGCTACACATCGCCGCAGCAAATAAAGCGGTCCGCTGCGCTGAGGCCCTTGTCCCACTGCTCAGCAATGTGAATGTGTCCGATAGAGCCGGACGGACGGCGCTGCACCATGCAGCCTTCAGCGGCCATCTAGAGGTAATATTAAGCCAAGAGTATGGGTTGATTCAGCTGTGCTCAAAGAAATACTTTAATACCTTTTTATTTTTTGATGTAGTCGTACCTTAATGGATAAAAATGGCAGCACATTTTAATATAAATTGCATAAGAAACAATACATGTACTCACTTAAAGAGTTGGTGCCGACTTTGTGGCTGCCTGTCTTTGTTGTGTTTTAAAAGTATAAGCACTTCAGTACTGATCATATTGACACAACAGACTCAGAGGGGTTTGTCTCCTCATCTTCTCCTCTTACTGAAAGGATGTGTCGGCTGGCCTCATAAATGTGTAAACACAATGGCCTTGCAATAAGGAACAGCTGAACAATGGCTATGAGTATGCCCATTTAAGAAGTGTGAAGTGAAACAATCAACATCCCCAGAGAGCTCTGCAGACTACGAGCTACAGTTAGCATTTATGACTCATTACCAACAAATCCTTTCTTTATTATATAGATGAATATATACACACATGTTGCCAGTTGTTCCTCTTACTTTTAGTATTGCTTGTTTCTCTCTTTATCTTTGACAACGTTTAAAATTAGTGCTATTTATGAAAAGTATACATCACAACATATTTCACCAAGTTATTTGTACCTGCAGTGTTTGGCGTGGGCAGTGACCTATTCTCACTCTGAGCTTCTGTTGTAATGGTGTAGGGTTCAGTTATAAGGTGATAAAAACCTGCTTTTATACCTGCGAGTTAGTTGCACAAATAGCAACACCAGGAAAAACTCTAAAGTTGGAGAATTTTAACAAATAATTGAGCTGCTTTCCAATGAACCCGTCCTAGCTTTTAAAGACAACAACACATTTTCAGACCGCTCGAAGAATAGAAGCAATAACAATGTAAACAAGAGAGATTACCAGTAACTAGCATCACAGGTTCAAAGAAGATTTAAATAAATAAGTTTTAAGTGCTGTTTTGAAAGCAGTGCGTGACGGAGAATGTCTGAGGTGATGGGGGAGAGAGTTCCAGAGGGAGGGGGCAGCAATGGAGAAGGCCCTGTCCCCTCAGGTCCGGTGCTTGTACAGAGCAGGGGGGGTGAGGAGGTTGGCATCAGCGCATCTGAGATTTCTGGTGGGAGCGTGTCGGTTCAGGAGGTCAGAAAAGTGTGAAGGGCTTTGTGAGTTGCCACACGGACTGAAAGGCAGCAGAACTAGACGTGTTCATGTTGTAACTTCCCTTGACATTTTTCCTGACTGCTCCTTGTTCTCTGTCTCTGCTGTTAGATGGTGAGGCTCCTGCTCTCCAGAGGAGCAAACATCAATGCCTTTGACAAGAGGGACCGCCGTGCAATCCACTGGGCAGCCTACATGGGTAATAAATCAATCACATTATTTATATTCTATGTAACTTCATCTCATCTTGTGGTTAATGAAAAGTCTCCTGGACTTCTACTTTTAAAGGCATCACAATTATTAAAAGGTTTTTTATGTTAAATTTCATACCCATGTTCTGATATGACCAAATTGATGTCTTATTCGTGTCATGCAATCATTCTCTTTGTGTCATCAGGACACATAGAAGTGGTGAAGCTGCTGGCATCTCATGGAGCCGAGGTGGCCTGCAAAGATAAGAAATCGTACACCCCCCTACACGCAGCAGCCTCCAGTGGAATGATCAGTGTTGTCAAATACCTGCTGGACTTGGGGGTGGATGTAAGTTCCCCCAACAAGCTCATTGTCACTACTGCAGACACTGCCAGGGCTTATGATCTGAGCAGGAGAGAACAGACATTTAATAACTCATAACGTGGCCTTATCCACTGCTTATGTTTTGGATTGTTTTGCCATTTGAAAAAAAGAGTGAGACGTCTTGTGATGTGATGACGACCCCTCGTTTTATCTTGCCGTCTAGATCAATGAGCCCAACGCGTATGGCAACACACCGCTCCATGTGGCGTGCTACAACGGGCAGGATGTGGTGGTGAATGAGCTCATTGAGTGCGGCGCCAACGTAAACCAGGTGAACGAGAAGGGGTTCGCACCTCTCCATTTCACCGCCGCTTCACGCCACGGGGCACTCTGCCTGGAGCTCCTTGTGTGCAATGGGGCTGACGTCAACATCAAGGTGAGTAAAACAACTAAATGATGCCCGTCTTTATTTCAGAATGGATAACTTGGAAGAACGTTGCTCAATGTGACCTGGGGAAGCTGTTATGTAATAACTGGATTTCCTTTTCCAGATAAATAGCTTACAGTGGCTGCCGGTTATCGACCACTGAGCCTAACGTCGGGATTTAAAAATAAGAATTATAACAGTGTTACTAATAACTGTCAAAACAAAGAATATTTGTGGTTAAGAGTCGGTGTTTAAACAAGAGTTAAACCAAGTGTTTATTTGTGGTCACATTAAAACTTGATTGTGTCAGACTGGCAGTTTTATAATGTTGTTTGGAGCTCAGTTCGGGGAATAGACTTTAGAGCTGAACGCCATCGTAATGATCCATATTGTGATAGCACCATGTCTTTGTATCCCTCCAGAGTAAAGATGGTAAGACTCCTCTCCACATGACAGCCATCCACGGGAGGTTTTCTAGGTCTCAAGCAATCATTGAGAATGGTGAGCTCCTCTAAACATTCAGCCTCGCTGACTTTATTTCTCACGCTGGACTTTAAAACCAGAACTGCCTCTCAGCGCAACATCGGTAAGTGCTTTTTTTTTTCTGAAGGTGCTGAGATTGACTGTGAAGATAAGAACGGAAATACTCCGCTGCACATTGCAGCTCGATATGGACACGAGCTCCTCATCAACACCCTCATCACCAACAGAGCTGACACGGCTAAGTAAGTGAGCCCGTCCAGCAGCTGTTACAACTTTACACCTTGTTGAAGAGTTGCATGTTTAAACCTTTTAAACGCATGTACGGCCTGTTATGTAACTGCTGGAGATTGTGCTGTACGATTAATAGTACTTTCCTACCTCTAGTTTAGCACTAGCGTCATTTGGTTGATGCTGAGTAAATCAACAAGATGGTGTCTCTTTCAGGCGAGGGGTTCATGGTATGTTCCCACTTCATTTGGCTGCGCTCAGTGGATTCTCTGACTGCTGCCGAAAGCTCCTGTCTTCAGGTGAGCAACTCCATATTCATGTTGTCCAGCTACCCCCAATAGTAGTCGCAATACAAAGTTATTGTGTTGAATGGGTCAGTTATTCAAGTTGCATAAGTCTAAATTAAAACTTTAAAACTGTACAACATCTGTTGTGAAACCGTGTCTACAATATGCAGGATCTTGTTCATAATCCATTACTCTGATGCAGGATTTGATATTGACACACCTGATGACTTTGGAAGGACCTGTTTACACGCTGCAGCTGCTGGAGGGTGAGTACAGGACAGAAAAATAGGCAAATTAATAGACAGCTTTAATATTAGCGGCAATAATTAGGATATAGATCATGAGCTATAATAAAAACAACATTTATCAGTTAATCTTTTTGATCTCCCTAACCCCTCAGAAACCTGGAATGTCTCAATCTTCTCCTCAACACGGGGGCAGACTTTAATAGAAAGGACAGCTTCGGCAGGTTTGTAGTATTTAATAATGGATCAAGAGTTTGTGCTCTCCTAGTTTTGTGGTTATATTTGAAGAAGGAGCTGAGCTATATCTGCTTTTCCAGGACCCCTCTGCACTATGCTGCTGCCAACTGTAACTACCAGTGCCTGTTTGCTCTGGTGGGCTCCGGGGCCAGCGTCAATGACCTAGACGAGCGGGGCTGCACTCCTCTCCACTACGCCGCTGCCTCTGACACAGATGGAAAGTCAGTAGTGCTTTGGAAATTCAGTTTCTCAAAGGAGCGGGTGACTGTGTGGGAGGCGGGTTATTTAGTTTGAGGGTTTTCATGTACAAAAGCTCAGTTTCATTATTGCTTATGCTGAGTATTATTTCAAGACCTGAAATATGATGTTTCCCTGACTAAAGCCTCTTTGTTGTGTCTGCAGGTGCCTGGAATATTTACTGAGAAATGATGCAAATCCAGGGATCCGAGACAATCAGGGCTACAATGCTGTGCACTACGCCTCGGCGTATGGACATCGCCTCTGTCTGGAGCTGGTGAGAACTTGACTCCAGCGTACATGATGCAAAACAATCAGCATCTCCATATATCTATATTGCTACATTGTAATTATTTATCTGATTGGTGCTTCTCCCACAGATTGCAAGTGAAACACCTTTAGATGTGGTGAGTTCTTCTCTTTTTGCTTTGAAGCTCATTTTAGATCGAAATGTTACATTGAATTTGTTGGGAGATATTGATACACTGATAAACTATTACAAATAACCAAGTGATTATATCTGAAGTAGATTCTAACTTGTGTACCTGGTTTGTTCAGCTAATGGAAACCTCAGGGACGGACATCCTGAATGACTCCGATGTGAGAGCCCCCGTTAGCCCCCTGCACCTCTCTGTGAGTAATGTGTGTTATCCTTGTCCGACTAACCTTATCACGGCACTATCCTCCATCTCATCCAATTGACGTTAACTTATTCATGGTAAATTAATCATTCAGGCGTACCACGGTCACCACCATGCTATGGAGGTTCTGGTGCAGTCTCTGCTGGACCTGGATGTGAGAAACAGCCATGGGCGCACACCTCTCGACCTGGCTGCCTTTAAGGGCCATGTCGAGTGTGTGGACGTCCTAATCAACCAGGGAGCCTCCATCCTGGTAAAAGACTTCACTTTGAAGCGAACCCCCATCCATGCTGCAGGTATGGACCTGGACTTGGTGGCTCATAAATCATATTGGGTGTTATATTTACTGCACCCTTTGTTTACTGGGATTGTTTGTGGTGTGGATTTGTTTTAATTTAGTTTTTCATTTGAAAAGCCCTTTGTAATATTGTTTTACAAGGTGCCATATAAATACAGTGTATTTATATGGGTATGCTAACGGTGTGTTCCTTCTTTTCCTGCAGCAACTAATGGTCATTCAGAATGTTTGCGTTTGCTGATTGGAAATGCTGATCTTAAAAGTGCAGTAGACATTCAAGATGGAAATGGACAGTAAGTACAATTAGTTTGTTTTGCTTCCACACTGATGATTTAAAGAAATTGCTGAAATTATTGTCTGTTATCTCTAAGAACTCCTTTGATGCTGTCGGTTCTGAGTGGACACACGGATTGTGTGTATTCTCTGCTAAATAAGGGAGCCAATGTAGAAGCCAAAGACAAGTGGGGCAGGACAGCCCTTCATAGAGGAGTAAGGAGATCGTCCCATTCTTACACACACTGAAACACACTGTATCTGTACTTTGGAACATGTTCTTTATACTCATACTTCAATCTGTTTGTGAGGTTTTTCCTACCAAAAATAATGTTTCAACATTATTATTGTATATATGTTAGAGATGCTGCCAGGCACGTTATCGCTGTACAAATATGATTTTCTTTGATTTGTAAACTCGGCTCTCAAATCGGGTGAAATGCATAAGCATTTGGGATAAAAGTCAACAGCAAATACATGATTGTCTGTCTGTAGGCGGTGACCGGTCACGAGGAATGTGTGGAGGCCTTGCTCCAGCACAGCGCCACCTTCCTGGTGCGAGACTGTAAAGGGCGAACACCAGTCCACCTGTCAGCAGCATGTGGACACATTGGGGTACTGGGAGGCCTGCTGCATGCTGCCCAATCAGTGGAAACACTCCCTGTCTTAACAGACAACCAAGGCTACACCCCACTGCACTGGGCCTGCTACAATGGTACAGAGTTGAGGGTTTGAAAACCTGCTTAAAAAAACAATCGTAGTTATGGAAATGTGTATCTGATGTTTAGTAATATATGGTCTTAAATGGAAGAAGGAGCACTTAGCAAGTGTAGATTTAACATTGGCATGGACAATCAATCACTTTTCCTGTTTGTTCTCTATGGGTCTTCATGCACCCAAAGGCACAACTTGTACACATGCTGATCAGGACAAATGTTTTAAGAGATTAGAGATTGTGAGCACCTCGCGATGAAGGCTCATATGGTTAATGCTTCCTTGTCTGCAGGGCACGATACGTGTGTGGAGGTTTTGCTGGAACAAGAGGTTTTTCACAAGGCCGAAGGCAGTTCTTTCAGCCCCCTCCACTGTGCTGTGTAAGATCTTGACCCGTTCTCTGTTTAATTCAATGCGTGTGAGCACAAACCTCTAATGGATTAAATAATTGCACCCTTTCGTCTTCTTTAGGATCCATGACAACGAAAGTGCTGCGGAGATGCTGATCGACACTCTGGGCCCTGCTATTGTCAATGCCAAAGACAGTAAAAGCAGGTATATGCATTAATATAAAGACACAAGTTTTGTACCTGTAATTAAGAGCTCACATAACGACTGGGATATATGATAACAATTAGCCATGTTCCGATGATATTTTTGCAGGACTCCACTCCATGCAGCAGCCTTCACCGACCATGTGGAGTGTCTCCAGCTGCTGCTGAGCCACAATGCTCAGGTCAACAGTGTTGATGCTGCAGGGAAAACCCCGCTCATGATGGCTGCTGAAAATGGCCAGACCAACGCTGTCGGTAAATGCTTCTCCATTTTAACCACTTTTGTTCTATATTGTCAATAACTGGACTGTAAAATACCTCTCTGGGATGTCATAATCATTGCTCATTGGATTACCTTCAATTAGTTTTTCCTGCTTTCGCTTGTTAGAACTACTGGTGAGCAGTGCAAAAGCAGATCTCACTCTGCAGGATGCTGTGAAGAACACTGCACTTCATCTCGCCTGCAGTAAGGTGTGTATTGCCATGTGGTGGCACTGTTCCTACATTCTACAGCAGCAATTATACAGTGTGTTCCTGCAAGTATGTGTTTGAAATACCACAAACAGATTGGGTTACTGCATTTAGAAGCTATTCTCTTTGGTGATTCTTTTATATTTATCGTACTGCACCTGTTTTCCACAGGGACATGAAACCAGTGCCTTGTTGGTATTGGAGAAGATCACAGACAGAAACCTCATAAATGCCACTAACGCCGCCTTACAGACGTATGTATCGCATGTATTACATTAGGTTCTTGTCTCCTGCTGCATCTGGAGTGTGGATGGATTACTGTGGGGAATTGAATTAGTAATATAGAGATACAAATCATAAATTATTGACTTTCCTGTTTATGTTTTTCAAGGCCTCTACACGTGGCTGCAAGAAATGGTTTAACAGTGGTGGTGCAAGAGCTGCTTGCAAAGGGAGCCAGCGTACTTGCAGTCGATGAAAACGGTAAATTCACAGTGTTGTTTTTCTATTACTCTATACCAGCACCTTTCATATATTTGGGGCTTTTACAGGACATCAGGAAGTCCCATCTAAACGTCAATTCTAATGACCACAGCAATATCAGTAATTTTTAAAAATCCCCCTACAAATGAATGCTTTTATTTTAAAGTTTCAACTAGTCCACGAATCCACAACATTTCAGCTGCTTGTTAACCTTTTAAACCATGTGCCTAATGTTGTGCATAACGTTCACTTCTGAAACATGGCGGTACTGTGGCACTATAGGAAGATGGATAATTGAGAAAGAATACATTTTAATGGAGCGCTTCTATTTTAACCAGCGCAGCTTTTCCAGCCTTTATGACACTCCTCCAGGAAACACACTAACCAGTTACATGTGTTGTAAATTGTATCACATGATGCTACTCAGCCAATCAAATATGTGGTTTCTGATAAGCGTCGCAACTCTAGTGACATATATACACACAGGAGAGAGAGAGACCTAACGGTCGGAGAGGTCGCGAGTCAGACGTTATTTCACATGACGTTCTCCAAAAGAAGACTGACTCTTATTGGTTCATTCTTCCTACGGGCAGTTTAAAACCAGTGTGTCTCATATGTTGAGAGACAATTATTAAAAGCACACATCTTTTAATCAAAGGCACAGTTAATTAACAATATAAGAGCCCAATATGATCAGAATCTTAACACATTAATTCACTGCTTGATAATAACCAACCTGAAATATATTTGAAATGCCATGTAATTATTGCGCAATCCTTAAACGGAACCAATCCTGGAAACTGAAACTGTATTTCTATTATATGTCTCATTTGTATACTGTCATTGTTCCAGGTTACACACCAGCCTTGGCTTGTGCCCCCAATAAAGATGTGGCAGACTGCCTCGCCCTCATTCTGGCCACCATGATGCCTGTCCCCCCCTGCGCCCCGGCACCCACCCTCCCTTTCAGTGCCATTAACCACTACACCACCAGCCCCTCCAAGAGCGTCACCTTCGACAGCCTGCCCGTGCTGCGCGGCGAGCACAGCTCCTACTGCAGCTTCAACAACATCAGCCACCAAGACAACTACAAAGATGAAGAGCTGAATGACTCGGACTCAGAGACGTACTGAGGGACAGGAGGGAGCGATAAATGCATAAACGCACACACTGTGTCTTAAAAACCATCCGCCGCCAGTTCGTGAGGGCAGAAGAAGAAGGAAAAGCGCCCACTTGAGCCTTAAGCGTCCCCCCCACACACACACACACACACACACACACACCGACCGGAGAGAGAAGGAGGAGGTGCAGCATGTTGGCCCACACTCATCCCGACCTCATCCAGCACCAGGTGTCCTTCAGCTGATACTGGACCTCAGTAACCGCTGCTTTACCAACCTTGACTTTTTGAGTGCTAAAAACTTTTGTACGGCAATAACGAGCTGAAGAGGCACTTCACAGAGCTAAACCGACAGGGACCAAAAGGCATGGATGCATTTTAACCCAGTTTTAACTGTGTGAAGTAGATTGAGAATTTGGGTTTATTGGTTAGTGGAGGGGCGGTTTTAATTTTGGCGATTTCTTGATGAGTTGGAGAAAGTTGATGCCCGCACACTATATCCTTCAAGTCTGTAAGTCATAAAGGCGAAAAATCATTTATTTTTTGAGATAACAAATTTTAATATCTTAAACTCTTTATCCTCTAGTAAGAAATCTGATTTAGCGACCTGAGTAATTTAAGAACATTTGATATGTGCGCCAGGTTATTTTTAAGTTGATCAACCTTACCTTTGTATATTGACCTGTCCATTGCGGTTTAGTTTTTCCAGAATAAATTATTTGTGTAATTTTGCTTCCTATTTATGTGTTCATTTTGTGCCTTCATTAGTTACTGAGAAAAGCTGAGTTTGTTGAAGCAGCTGTGAAAGTACAGTGATGCGCACTAGGTAAGTAATGGAACATTTCTAAGAGGCACTGAACTTGTCCCGAGGTATCTGGGGCTCAGCTTTGTTAAGAAACACTGTAAACCAATGATAGAACAGTGTTTGATTTCCGTTTGTGTGAATGATATCTTTGCTCGTATATGTTTGTTGACAGGTTTTGCTTGCTTTAATTTGTTTTTAAGAAACCACTCGATCCTACAATGATTCAAAGCTTCCCTTTTCTGTCTGTTGAAATATCCTTTTAACTGGAAATATGTACAATACATTTGCTAGCTTCTTTAGAATGGAAAATATGTTTTTCTTGCTTTTTCTTGAAGGGATGAAACTAGCATGTATATAGAAATTATGACTGAATTCAACGCTCCAGTGAATTCTTTCAGTACTGAGATTGCTGTATATTTTATGAGTAATAAAGAAATGAGTTATTTAATAATGAACGTGAGTCTTTTTATGAAGTGTTACCTTTAATTTAGTTAAATATGTAACACATTTGAAGCAGTTTAACATTCATACATTTTCAGATGTTAGAGCAGGAAAAGCACAGGTGTAAGTCAAGTTAATTATCTCTTAATTCAATGTAGCTGCTTAAGCTTTTCTTAATTTTGCTTAGTGTTGGAAGCCCTTTTACACTTTCAACAGTTGTCTACGCAGCTTTACAACATTTATTAAGGATTTATGAATCGAAGAACTTCAGGTTACCACTTTTCAGATAGCCAATGCAATGTATATGTGGCATATACTGTTTACCATCTATCTCCTGCTAAAGAAAGGCCTAAATGCATCAAGGGCGGTATCAGTAGAAGAGGTTGAATACGTGTAAACAGTGAGTGTTGAGTACATGTGTGTGTGTGCATCGTATTTCAGTATTAAATGCCACTGATTTAGTGGTATGCCAGTGCTGTTCCAACGCCATGTACCGTTTCCTGACGGCAGGTGCAGCTTGGAAGTGGAAGTCCACTTTAGACTGTCGCCTCAGTACCGCCAACTGATGCAAATGCAAAAAGAACAATGTCACAACCATTAATGCCGTAAATGACGCACTAGCTGCCAAGGGCCTCCTTTCTGCCTCTATCAGTCAATGCAGTTGTCATTCTTTTGTGTTGCAGAATCAACATGAATGAATCATGTTTTTTGTCACATTATGAACAGTGTTTTTGAAATGTTATAAAAGGACTCTGTCCCAAGTTGCAGCAGTAGGTTTCCCACTCTCCCTCTCCTGGATACTTGCACTCCGAAGGCAGAGGAAATCAATAAGATTTATTAATCTGGTGCCGACAGACCAGTTGGGTGAAACTACAAGCCCATTAAACCAGAGTCATCTTCACGCGCAGCTCCTCCAGACTTTCCAGGCAGGCTTCAGGCCCATCCTCCGAGGTCACGTAGGTTTACGATCCGGTTCACCCATTAAAAGTACTAATTAGACTTTTATCTTAGGATATATACTTGTTATACTAAAATACTGTTATCCGACTCCTTCGGGTCAGCTGCAACATGAGACCGGAAACAGTTTGACAGTGTAAAACATCTTTTATGTCGAAGTATACAAAGTTATAAAAAAGGTCTAAAAGTAGACTCTCTGATATTTATATTTCCCGGTGAAAATGTTGCTTGTTGTAATATTTGCTATTTATCCAGTTGACACTTTTGTTTATTGTCGCCCACCAAAACAGTACTGACTCAAACCCTGCTCCAATTTTATTTCAAGCCCCATACTCATCTGGCACCCCCCTGGGAACTCTGATGGCATCAACATAGACAGACTACTGAAGCTTCCTGATGGTCAGCTGTCTCCTGTTTCTGTGGTGAACCACTTCTCAGGCGCTTGCCTTGCAATGCCCTCCATGGGTAATGCATAGAGGTCATTACCAGCTGTATGAGTGTGCATGTGCCACACTGTACAGGCTTCGGTCCGGCCGACACCCACCCCACGGAGGAGGCTACCTCCGCAGGCACCCCTCCTGCAGGTCCCCGAGCAACCGACCACGGCCAGCACAGGCACTCTTCCTGACCTACAGGGGGTTTCTCAAACACCAGGGCAGGAGTGTTGGAGGTGCGGGCAGCCCGGGCACTTCCGGAGGGAGTGTCCATTGATGGAGGCGGCCAGGTGATTCGGGTTGCCAGCTCTCCAGCACCCTCCCCCGGTCCGGGAGCGGCGTTACGCGTTCCGGTAAGAATCCGGTACACGCCAGGCGATGGTGGATTCAGACTGTACGCAATGATACACCTGAGCCTGGTTCGGCCCGGGGAATTGATGGAGGCATTGTGGGTGAAAATAAGGTATGTGCATGGTGACGTTCACGAGTATCCCATAGTGTCAGTGGAAATTAGACACGGGGGAAAAAACATAATGTAAAGATCGCGGTTAGCTCCCGCTTTACGCACCCCCTAATCTTGGGAACAGATTGGCCGGTTTAACAAGTTAATGGGACAGGCTGACAAGGTCATTTTATATTGTGTTTTGCAAAAGAAAAATGAAAAAGAGAATAAATATTGTACACATCTGACTATACAATATATGCATTTGTAGTGCAATGTATGTAACATATATAACATGTTAAGTAGGTAAGGCACATACATCATTAATTTATGGTGGTGTGAGGGAGATAAAGTGGATTAGCAGAGTTTCACAGTTTGTAAACTACATTTTACCCAAACTCCCCTTACATGGCTGTACCTTGTGGAACAACTGAACACTTACGATTGATATGAAAACTTGAGGCAAGACTGGTATGAAAGAAATCTAATTGATGTGATAGATGTGCCGAAATCTTGGCGGAGATCTGCACTCGATTGAGTGCACCTTTTTAGTTTAAACTGTGGTCCTCTCTGTCAACGTATCATAATAATGTCCACAGAGTAATAGTATATCACTCTGCATAAAATTAGTAACTTGATCTAATTTATTCCCAGTTTATGGAACACGTTTTTTCACAATCAATGTCTTTAGAAGTGTTGTGTTTATTATAGTAGGCAAACGCATTTATCTATGCATGAAGGACAATATAGTGTAGATAACACAGTTATCAGATTAGATTAATTTGGATCTGTTGGATCTTAAAAACTGGTTTAAATCCATGTAGAAAAGTTGTTTCAGAAGCAGGTCCTTAAGCCCAGAACACTGTAGGCTTATTGATCATTATCTGGTATATGATCAATTCAACATTTACTGTGAACCCCATACTTGAAGTCACTTTTAGGACTTATAGCTGAACAATGTTCATGTTAATAAACCTGACAACACATTTCATTAACGTCACTTTAAAAGTCTCCTGTACAAACATGCACCAATCATACATTGGCATAACTCGTAGTTTAACCATAATAACTAACTAGTAATATCTAATGTTTAACAGTGATGAAAATGTGGAAATATTGTGGAGCAAAATGTGTTCCTTGTATGAGGTCATGCGTAGTGGCTCCCATGATTGGCTCTCAACCCGGAAGTGACAGCAACGGGGCGGATTCAAGAGCAGATCGCAGCAGAGAAGAGTCTGCTGGTAAAAAGTTTCAGTACTTTATGACAGTTTCGCCTCACTCCTGCAGGCACGCAGCAGCGACCAGCCTCTAAACAGCCATGGACGAAGTGACAGGAGCTCAGCTGATTGCCGAGTCTCTAAAGGCTCAGGTAAGACCGTTCAAGACCATTTATAACTTCTGATTCTAACCTGCCAACGTTGTACGTTAACTTACCAGCGGGGACTGCACTAAACTGTAGTATTGTCACTAAGCATGTAGGCCTATCTTTGCCGATCTCCTGCAAAAAGGTGTCAAAGTTCAAGTGCTGCGCAGTCTGAAGTAGTTTAAACTTTGAATGCAGAAAAGGCTCCATGAATTGCTGTGCACGATCGCATCTCCTTTTTAAACTCGTAGACTTCAGTGTCGGTTTGTTGAAGAGCATGTTCTTTCCCTGCAGAAAGTGGAGTACATGTTTGGGATAGTCGGTGTTCCTGTCATAGAAGTGGCCATGGCAGCTCAGGCTGCAGGGATCAGATATGTGGGAATGCGCAACGAACAAGCGGTATATAAACAATTATTAACTATTGTTACTATTCCACTACACTGTTGTTTACCTGCATCACGCGCATACTCCTTAATAACCACCATTATATTTTAACATGCAATGTCACACAACAGGCGTGCTATGCAGCATCTGCCATTGGATACCTCACTGGGAGGTAAGGCATTTCGTAATTTAACATAATAATGTGAGCAGCTGGTTGTATGTTAAATGTTGCTGTCTCTTGTGGTTGTTTGTATCTAGACCAGGTTCCTGCCTAGTGGTGTCTGGACCTGGACTCATTCATGCTCTGGGTGGAATGGCCAACGCTAACATGAACTGCTGGTATAACTCAATAAAATGCTGCTGCTTTTATGCAGCTGGCAGTGTAAACCGTTTTTAAATGTCTGCCGTTGGCCCTGGTCCCGTTGATTTTAACGTGTATGTGGCTTTCGCACTTTGCTCAGGCCTGTGGTTGTTATTGGAGGCTCCACAGATCAAAACCTGGAAACAGCAGGAGCCTTTCAGGAGTTTCCTCAGGTAATGCACACCTTCATGTGGATTTATGCCTTCTGATGCTTCATTCAATTGACACTGTTTTTCATTTGTCGTGAGGTGGAAGCATGCCGCCTTTATAGCAAGTTTTCTGCCAGACCCAGCAGTCTGGAAGTGATCCCTTCAGTGATAGAGAAGGTAGTATACAAGATTGTCTTGTTGCTTATCACAGCAGACTAAGGAAGATATTTTGCATAGTTTGGCTATATTATGTTTTATTGTGTGTGTATGTTCATAGGCAGTTCGCACCAGCATGTATGGGCGTCCAGGTGCTTGTTATGTGGATATTGCAGGGGACATGGTCAATGCTAAAGTGGACAGGAGCAAAGTCAGGTTTGCTATAATTTCTTTATCTTTTTATGATATTGTTTTGCATAGTATCAGTTCTGTGATTCCAGGTGTATTGGCATTCAAAGAAGTGTGTTTTTCCTGCAGAGTGGTGTCCTGCTGTCCAACTCCACCTGTGAGTTTGGCTCACCACGGTGCAATCACTGAAGCCTTATCTGCCTTGAGAGCAGCGAAAAAACCCTTAGTCATCATTGGCAAAGGTAAGCTCAAAAGACACATCAGCACACTCTCTAGTACATTGAATAATGTCCTCCGTCACTATTGAATTGGAGTAGTTCTTTAGAGAAGTCATGATAATATGAGTATTGTTGTGCCCAACAGGAGCAGCGTATGGCCGAGCGGAAACGGCCCTGAGGGAGTTTGTGGAAATCGCTGGTCTGCCATTTCTGCCCACCCCCATGGGGAAAGGGGTCCTGCCTGATGATCACCCCAACTGTGTGGCTGCCGCCCGCTCAAGGTCGGCCTCTCTTTCATTATTAAAATCTTCAGGAATCAAAAAGCGTGACGTACAATTATTTTAGCCAATATCATCATTATCATGCAATATATGAAGGAAACATACTGAACCTCAGTTACTTACTAATGAAATTAAACATGTTGCAATTATTATAATATTTAATTTAGATGTAGAGTTATACATCTAATACTGTTAATTCTAAAGATACGCTAAATGTTTGTATTCATAAATTTGAGTCTTAACTCAATGGTGCCCCACCTTCTCCTCCATTGTTTCTTTTAGAGCTCTTCTACAGGCTGATGTTGTGCTCCTGTTCGGAGCCAGGCTGAATTGGATCCTACATTTTGGTCTGCCACCTAGATTCAACCCGAATGTCAAGATCATCCAGGCATGAGTCTTTGATTTGTGGAACTCGGTGTTGCCTGTGACACCCTCAAAAATATTGTTACCAATACCTCATGCGTATGAAGCTAATGGTGAATTTACTTAAATCCAGCATTGGTGTAAATGTATCCAGTTTATTTATGTGTTTCTATCTCCTGCATTGCGTTTCACTGTTGCTGCAAATGCTGTTCCGTAATAATATAATACAATTGTGCTCTGAATGCAGGTTGACCTTTGTGCTGAGGAGATGGGGAATAATGTGAGCCCTGCTGTTGCTCTCCTGGGAGACATCAACGCTATTGTCATTCAGGTAACTCAGTCCGCTCACAAACTCTCATATTTCTGATTAATCTCTCTTCTTGTGGTCTGTGGGCTTTTGTATGATGTGCATTCAAATAATAAAAGAACAGCTCATATGGGTATTTTTGGAAAGTAATTATGCCTTTTTGTTTTTCAGCTGCTCGAGGTCCTCCGTAAAGATGACTGGAAATATCCCTCTGATACTGAGTGGTGGAGCACACTGAAGGACAAAATTGTTGCTAATGCAAAAATATCAAAGGTGTTTAGACTCACTTTTAAATAGCCTGTATAATGTTAAATTAGGTGGTTACTGAAACTGTTCATTGGGATGTCACATGCCGATGACAGATATATAGTATACAGTAGCTATGTATTTGGTCCATATAGATGTCCTTTATTGTAGTTATTTATGCATTTTGGCCCTTTTTCTTTTGACAGGCACTCGCTCTTCAGTCAACAGTGCCCATGAACTACTACACAGTGTTTCATCACGTTTCCCAGCTATTGCCACATGACTGTATCATCGTCAGCGAGGGTGCCAACACTATGGACATTGGACGCACTATGTTGAACAACCGCCTCCCTCGACACAGGCAAGGCAGTCGTATCGAAGCAGCTCTCAAAGACACGCTTCACAATTGTGTTCACTCCAGATCAATGTCGGTGCATTGAATTACTGAATTTACTTTATTTATTTCTATGTTCCCAAATGCTTTCCTGAATGTGGCTATCCCAGACAGGTATGGTATTATTGTTGACCCTTTCCTTTTGGGGAATTTTGTCGGAGCCCTTCCCAACAAACTTTGCTTAAGCAGGGACTTTAAATAATTACATTACATTTCATTTAGCTGACACTTTTATCCAAAGCCACACAGCTACGGGGAGCAATTCAGGGTTAAGTGTGTCTTAAGAAGTGTCTTGCTCAAGGACACATTGACTAGGGCTAGCAGAGCTGGGGATTGAACCACCAATCCTCTGATTGATAAACGGACCTGCTAACCATAATGTTGCATTCCACTTTGAGCCAGCACTCCCACCCGAACCTCATGTCTCCTCCCTGTCTTAAGAAGACAAACAAACCTTCAGGGACAAATTGTTTGGCCAACATGAGCTTTTAAGTCTGGTTAAGTTTGAATAGATTGTTGTTACGGTGTGCAGGTTGGATGCTGGTACATTTGGAACAATGGGAGTCGGCCTTGGCTTTGCTATAGCAGCAGCCTGTGTGGAGAGGAGCGAGCATTCAAACCAAAGGATAGTCTGTGTGGAAGGAGACAGTGCCTTTGGATTTTCTGGCATGGAAGTTGAAACCATGTGCAGGTGGGTTGGTTGCTTCCCTCTCTACAATATATACACTTTAATCCCTGACTGCTACTTAATTGGCAATTTGTTTTTCTAACAGGTATAATCTACCTGTGGTCATCATTGTGGTCAATAATAATGGCATTTACAACGGAGTGGATGCCGAGACGTGGAAAGAAATGGCAAAAATGGGAGATCTGACCTCTATGTGAGTTACACATTATTGGGCAAATGTATTCAGCTTTGATGTAACGAATGTATCCTACATCACCATGTTGCATGTCAGTGCCCCTCCTGTGACCCTCCTACCTGAGGCACGCTATGACGAAGTCATGACAGCGTTTGGCGGTCGAGGGTTCCTGGTGAGGACGGTGGAGGAGCTGCACAGTGCTTTACAGCTCAGCCTGAGTGACTGGGAGAGACCAAGTCTCCTAAATGTGCTCATTGAGCCTTCCTCCGACAGAAAACCGCAGGTAACTGTCACTTGTCAGGAATATATCTTCTCAGTCATCCTGAGAAGTACAGGTCAAAATGAAAAAATCCACTGTAGTTTTTGATGAAGTTTGTGAAGATTGAAATCCCCAGCTGTGGGAATACCACGCCCCCTGGTGGTTGAGCATGGAATTTATGCTGCAGTGACACTTTCCTGCTTCTTAAAACACAGTTGTGTCTGCTCTTCTACAACATGGTCAATGCCCCATACCAGGTGGCAGGGACTTCCTCTGGCAGAGGTCAAATTTGAATGGTTACACGGTCCTCATTCACATGGAGGCATGGCACATCCAGCGGATAAAGGTTGAGGGTTTCCTGTCTTTAGAACAGAATGCCTTTACCGTCATAATATATTTCCATAGCTAAATCCAAATGTTCAGAATTCTGTGCCTTCACAGATTGGCCAAATTTATGTGCAAGGCCAGGACCTAAGCTGCATACATCTTTTTGCAGCCTATCAGAGATTCAGGTTTAATGGGTCAAGAACTTGGCATTGTTCATAACGACTGAGATCTTAAGTCTTGTCTGATAGCACATTTGATCCCCCAGCAGCCATGCAGACATGACATGATCACAGTGAGCACTTCAGACAGGTGACAGTGTGTAGTACCAAAGGCTGCAAGTCGGATTCAGCCGCTGTGTCGTGTTTACCTGGTGCCCCCCAGGAAGTAGAACAGAAAGGAGGTGTATAAGGACTCCAATGATATTGAGTCACAGCAGCAAAGCCAGGCGGGATTAAAGCCGGCAGCATCTCGGTACATGAGTAGTGCAGAGCAGAAAACCGCTCGGTGTTTACTTGGCTCTCGTCTCATCCTTATAGGGCTGCGTGACCGACATGCCTTACTGAACAGTAATCCACACACCCCTGGTGCACCGCAGAACTGTTGTATTCCTCTCACAATCCCTCCACCTCACACTAACCTGACCTTTCTATTTCAGGGTCCCCATAATTAGAACGCATGGCCCTCTGTGTTTATGTTGAATGTATCCATGCAACCCTTCGCAGACATGTTTGAAGGTTGTATTGAGGGCTGTATCCATGGTGCTGAGCTCTCTGTGACCAGGAGGAATAATTATCACCTTATGAGATGTGCTGCCCTTATCGTTTGCCTCCTATTATTCATATTTAGGTTTAAAGTTGAGTTTTAGGCAGTGGAGGAAGATGAACTATTTATGTTGTCTGGTAAAAGTCAGTTTTGGAATGTGGACTCAACATTGATCATTATATCTAATATCTCTATCATCTAATATAATTCTGTCTTGTCTGCAGGAGTTCCCATGGCTCACACGCTCCAATTTATAGACTGAAAGAGGGATCTGCTTCCTCCTCTGTCCAGAACATTATCAGAATAGCAGTGACTGTTTTCCTCAGGAAACTCAAACTGGGAATATATATAAATATGTTGTGATTGTTTCCATGAAATAATTTTTATTTTTATTTTTTTTTAATTAATTCTTACTACACATGAGTAGAATCCTCAAGAAAATAATTAATAGTACAATTAAAAAAATGTAAACATACGCTGATCATTATTCGTCTTTATTTGTTTTTGTCAAATCTGTGTTTTTTTCCAAATGAGATTAACATACAGTATATGGCTCTGTAACAGCATTGGGTGGAGGACAGGGAAAAAAGTGGTGGCACAGCAATGAACAGTGAGCTTAACTAAAGGTGTTGTATCCTAACCCAGGAAATCTAGGTCCTTCAAGAGCCTCATCACTTTGAATAGAAAAAACAAAAACTACTTTGCCAGGTACATAATAGGTGAAAATGTCATTTTATGGTCAACTCAGTGCTGAAAGACACTTCTTGGTCCAGATTAGTCAAATTTGCATATGTGCATGCATACACATACATGTACAACCACTTTTTTATTTCACACATTGTAAGGTTCATCTTAAAATATCCTGGAAAGAGGGTTTCTAGCAGATGTGACAATATTGTGCAATATCTACAAATATTTTGAATGAGTGCGCAGTGTGAGCATTTTTATGAGATTCATGATGTATTAATTTAGATAAAGTTGCATTCTTTTTCACAATCTTAAAGCTTACATTATTTAGGTGTTCTACTTCTGCAATATATAATATGTGAAATATATCATTGTTTTATCACTACAGTTAAAGTATTAATTAGCAATGCTTGGTTTTGTTTTTTTGTTTTTGTTTATAGGTCTTACATCCCCAAAGAGCCTCAATGTAAATGCAGGCACTTCATTTAGTGGCACAGACCGGGTAATAAAACCAATTTGTTCTCGACTAAATGGACATCATAATGCACAGGGGGATACACAGGGTACTGCATACAAAAAGATTGGACTAATAAATACATGTTAACCGATATGAAAGTTGTCTCAGGATGCACAAAGGACACCTTCATGCAGAATCTGTTGCAGAAAAGCCCACCACCGTTGGTTAGTCATGACTTGTCTCCTCGTTAGAGGAGTGGAAACAACAAAAGACACGCTGCAGTAGTAGAGATCTAACATTGGCACTCGAAGCAGCTGGCGGGCTGTCTTCTGTAATTTTAGCGCACACTGATGCAGAGGAAAGATTTAATGGGCATTGGTCGGCGTACCCTCTTGTGAGGGCGTAAAGGAGAGCAGAGAGGGAGGGGAGCACAGCGAGAGGACAGTGAGGAGAGAGAGGCAGCTTGTGAGGGCTGCTAAGGCTCAGAAATAAAGTCAGGCAATTATCTGGAGCAGCATGACTCTTCTAACTCTTGGACTGTATCTGCCATTGTGGTTTTATTATGGCCTTGCTCAAGCCTCTTTTCTGGACAGCTTTATTTCATTCCCAGCGGGTAAGAATAGTGTGATCCTGAGTCTCTCTGTGTGTGTGTGTGTGTGTGTTTTGTACTGTACTGTACATACAGTAGTATGCATGCACAGGTATTAAGAGTTTTGGGCTGTAATCATGGATACTAAATGCCTTGGATTTGGATTAATTTTGAGCTTATTATTGATCTAAAAACAACTTGTTTTTGTCTTCATGCACCCATGAGGTAAACAGAAAATACCTCTATAAATAGCAAAACCAGCTCCAGTCCTTCAGTGAGAGGCACTTCATATCTGTGTCCAGCTCGAACTCTTCTGGACGGGTGTCATGATTTGATAGTTTGCTCCTGTTTACCTGTCCCTTATGCCGCTCCTGCATGTTCTCACCCCTTGACTTGTCCCTTTTCTACTGGATGTTTGGGATATGTGTTGACAACATGTCACATTATATGTACCACAGTTGCCCATGCTTGTCAATGTGTCACACGTATTACTTTTCTCATTTTGATGAAGAGGCTCCACATTCAGTTGTTGCAGAAGTTAAGACAACATAAACATGCGACTGTCCTCTTTTAATTTTAACACCTGGGCGTCATCATCGCCTGTGTGACTGACTGCATGCACACCTTGCACAGCTCTCAGATCCCCGGAGCAGCAGAAGAGATTCAGCCCATGCTGTTTACTGAGTCCGCCTCCACCCCCACTGTTTCCTCCACCCCCTTCACTTTGGCACCGCCATGCTCATGTGAGTAGAAGTCATGTGACTTTCTATTGTGGAATACCTGACTGTTGATATGTCCTTGGGTGATATCCAAAACGCCCCACACTTACTGTCTCTGACCCCCGAATGTTATAGCATTAAAACACTCAGATGCTGGAACCTGTTTGCAGGAAGAAATGACTGAACAAATCTTTTGCTGTGGGCTGTAAATTGTCAAGAATGGGAAGAATTTGAGAAAAGCCTCTTTATCAACATTATGTATTGGAAAGGTGTAATTCTGTTCAGTCGTTTCTATGAATACAATGAATACAGAATTTTGTTTTAATTTTCCAGAATGAAGACATTTCATATAATGGTGGTGACTCAGAGCCGGGCCATGAGGACAAAGGTTCTGCCTGTGTCCGAGGCCCCCGCGGGCCTGCTGGTCCCTATGGTCCCTCTGGTCCTCAGGTAGGATCCAAAACTCTTCCCAAACATCACAGTTATCACAGCATGAATATTGTTCTGTTGATCTGGCATTAGCATCTTTACACCATGTTAACACACTTCCCACAGTTTGACTTGCAGTACGTAGGATTATGGCTGAATCACTGACTGTTTCTAGTGTTTCAAGCTGTCAATAATTAGTACTCGAAGAACACCCCCCCCCCCCCCCCATCTCCTCTTAAACTTGAGAGTTGGAGATGGGGATTTCTCTGGCCCATGCAACACGGCGGCCCATTAACACTCTACATTTAGCTCAGACACAAATAGCCTTTTTCCACTGGCTGCCAGTGCCCCACACATCATTCTCAGAAACTATCCCAAGTGCTGTCTGCATTGAAAAGGCGTACTGGGTTGCGTAAATTCCAGGGATTACCAACACAAGCATGTGTCCATGTATTTGTGTACTCTATGGAGGAAGGAAGGAGATATATTTTGGTTCAATAGGTGCTTTAAATCCAACCACTATTAGGCCAGAATACCATTTACTGATTTATGAAAAGTTTTGCCCATCTCAGGCTGTTACAGCACCAGCTGCAGCGTTTCAGTTTATCAAAAGAGACCCGCAAAGCACTTTTTAAATCAATAGTGACCACTCAGCCTTTAGCTAATTGAAACTGCAGCTGTGGGCTCCCAGAAACAGACATTACTCTCTGGTGGGATGTTGTGGACAACTAAACAAATTTAGATATATGAGCATATGCCATCATTCAATTGTATTTTCCTGTTTATCAGGGTCCACCTGGATTACCTGGGATAGAAGGGCCCAAGGGAGAAAAGGTAAGCAGGTTATTTCCCCCATGTTCTAGTCTAAGCTCATTTATGTTTCTTATCTACATTTTACAAGCTGCTCATTATTTTGTCAGCTCAAATTTAACTGATTGAAATATGCTTGCTGGAAGTGTATTTAATAGCCAATGTCCTTCTCCCTTCCTCCACATCCTGTTGTCAGGGAGAAATCGGAAGACCTGGGCAAAAGGTGAGAGTCTCCATTAATCACTCCATATTGTCTGCTAAGTGGATTTACTCAAATATGAGATAAAGTGCCTCCGCCTTCTCCTTGGCTGTAACTCAGAGTGCTGCCAGTGTCCTGGTTGTGTACATTAAGGAATTGTGTGCAAGTACAACCTTGACAGGAGATAGCACGGACACACTGACAGGATGCAAGGGAGGCAGATCTGCTGCTGTTTTGATGGCAGAGGGATGGTCTCCTCGCTCTGTCGGGAAGCTTATTGCCTCAATATTGACATCACAGACATCCAGCATCATGCCTCCCTGTCAGATGGCCCTCCCCTTTCTATCAGAACAGAAGGAACAAGCCCACACAGCTTTATCGCAAGCTCAGGATACAGCATTTGACCGAGGCAGGCGGAAAAGAAGTGACCTCCTTAAGTGACCGGTCGCTGTGGTCGAGCAGCAAAAGTGGCCCAGTGGGAGAGCCTCGCTGGCTGGTGGCCTGACTGAGCAGCTTTGCAGCACTGCAGTGCAATTTAGCTTAGTGCTCCAGCCAGGTCATAAATCATTTTATTTCCCACAAGCACGGGCTCCTGTTCTATATATACAGCCCGTCATTTAATTAAAGAGAGCAAAGTGACAAGGCTCGTTAAAGTCATTCTTCCTCTACATGTGCAGCAGTGTCTGATAAATACTGGAGCCAGCAGGCTGTCAGTTTATGCAGCAAATCCTTTTTTTTTTTTTTACCTGCAAAGCTAACAGGCATGATAAGCCCTGGTTTCATAATCAAATAACTGCCTCCTCGGCTGTGGCAGCAATTGTTTTATTATGTATTTCTACATCTGAGATCATGTGTTAAAATTGATGTCTGCTCTTAGGGTCGAACAGGTATTCTTGGACTTCCTGGGAAACAGGGACCAGCTGGATGGCCTGGACCAAGTGGGCCCAAAGTGAGTAAGTCAGACCTCATAATGTAGATGATACAAAATATGTTATGACATGAGACCAGTACGTGCCAATACAAGGTAGGGTAGATGAGTGTTTGCTATTATGTCCCATACAATGTAATGCTCTGGTATGTAACACACGTTTCTTTATGCAGTATATGCTTAATTGAAATTGTACAAAAGAACCTTTGAATCAAAGCTTGCACAATATTTCTTCTTTGGGGTGTGGGTAATAAATAAAAGAAGCAAATCCACATTTGTCTTAAATCTAATGTTTTTCTGTGCACCAGGGTGAGAAAGGTGACCCGGGGCTGATGGGTTTGCCTGGAGCCAGAGGACCAATTGGGCCAAGGGTATGAGACACATATGAACTACACCGATCTGGCATGATCTCATCTTCAGACTAATTTATTTAATCCTGGATATTTTGTATCCATAATTCTAGGGTTTACCCGGGTATAAAGGGGAAAAGGTACAAACCCATTTGTTATTATCATTCAGTAGAAAATGCAATAAGATATATTGATTAACATCGTAACACCTAATGTGGGGTAACTCACATCTGCTCCATCAGGGTTCTCGAGGGGATCGCGGTGAAAGTGGAGTGAAAGGCGACAAGGTAGGAAGAGTGTATCAGTCACAGGGGTCATCCGGAATGAATGAAGCAGCACTATGGTGCATACAGTATATGATGTACATGATCAACGTTATGTTATTATTTACTGTTCTTTATCCCGCAGGGTGCGATGGGTTTCCCAGGAATGCTTGGACAGAAAGTGAGAAACACATCAAAACAAGAAGGGGTTTTGAATTTGCTCCGCTGAATTACAACTTTCCAAATACGACCAAAATGAATGTTGAGTTGATGTGATTTGGTGTGCAGGGAGAATTGGGTCCAAAAGGAGAACCTGGGATCTCAGGAAACAGAGGACCCACTGGCCGACCAGGGAAGAGAGGCAAGCAGGTGAGGAGTTGGTGGTCATGTGACATTCTCTTTGCATCAATACATGGAGTTATATACTCATGCACGGTTATATCCTCATGCACGTATTGAAAACAGACGTTTTTTGTTACTTGTGTGTTAATAATTCATGCCCATGCAAGAAAAAATGTCGGCGCTCAAAACGTTATATTGCACACTCAGTATTAGCATTAGGATTATTATATCAGTATTAGTTTAAATCTTTTGATCTTTGAAACATTAAGTAAAGAAACTTTTAAAATCTGGCCACCTTGTGCATTGTTTTGATTGTGTTTCAGGGAGGTAAAGGAGACACAGGTAGTGTTGGTCCTATGGGACCTGCAGGCCCACAGGGAACTCCAGGCCACCCTGGTCCTCCTGGTTCTCCTGCCACAGGTGAGACCCTTTGCCTTTTCCACTTGTAAAACTCTTGAGCGCAATGAGCTAAAAGCTGACATTTTGTTAAATCAAGGCATGAATTGACCTCCGTCCACTTTTAGTGTTTGTCGCTGCACTTTCTCTGAGAGTGAGACGCTGTGCGACCAGAGGGAGGAGTAGCTAACAGCCCTGTCAGCAGAAGGAAGCACGCCGGTAGTCTTACTTAGCAGCAGAGAAACTGTATCTTCTAAAGTAAAACAAGATGCTGTCTTCATGACATCATGGATTCACAGATGGCGAGCCTCTTTGCAGTATTACACATAATATGTCACCAGATGATTAACGTGGTATTTGCTTGCCTGATGAGGTTTCTGAGTGAATTAGGTTGGTTGTTTTTGCTTCTTGATAGATTAATGAAAGATACTACATGTCATAACATATGGTATGCATAGCATCCCCTGACTGTACTCTCAACAACACTTGACTTTAGTTACTTGGCACTAAACGTTTTTAATAGTATACTTTTCTCCTCTCTTCTCATGTTTAGGACTATACATGGTTGGAACAAAGGGTGTACGTGGTCCACCAGGGCCTCCTGGAAAGTGTAGCTGTGGCTCTCTCAGTAATTCTCCATTTGATGAATATCCTTCCAGAGGAAACTATCCCAAAGTGCCAGCGGTGAGGAATTGAGGTCTTGTCAAGTGCAAGAAGTGATTTACAGTATTTCTTTGATGTACGGAATCATTTGACACATCGCTGACTAAACTCAAACTTTCACAATTAAAACATATTGGCTATACTGTATGTATGTGACATCTAATTAAATGTTATTTTCACCTGTACATTTTTGGAAACCCTGGGTTATTGGGTTTTAATAACTTTTGAGTTCATTATTTAAAGACAAAAAAAGTTTAGAAAGATAAAAGTATGCTATTGGAGATATGGATATTGCTTTGAGACAGCTGAGATATTAACTTTGAATGCCCAATATCTCAAAATTGCACTCAACCATATAATTCGAAATACACATTTATTCACCTTGCCTTTCATTCAGATATTCATTGTAAGCAATGAGGAAGAACTGGAGCGCCTTCACACAGAAAATGCTCTCGCATTCCGCAAAGACCAGAGATCTCTCTATTTCAAAGACATCGATGGCTGGCTGCCAATCCAGGTAGCACTGCAGCGAAATCTCATTATTTCATCTGGTTTTACAGACGGTGACTTTTTTTTCCTCCATTTTGTTCAACTTTTTTAAACTTTGTAAAAGGCTTTTCCATTCCAGTCGACTCCGTTCCAGTCCATGGAAAACGCACCTGATGATGAGGGTTACTGTGGCGACGGGATTGTGCAGATTTCCACTGGGGAGGAGTGTGACGACAGAAACAAAGTCGTCACTGACGGCTGCGTCAGTAAGTCACGCTAAGTGGTCTTTAATAGCTGCGTGGTTTACTTTGCTGGGCACATATAACACGACCCCTCCACCTCTGCTGTCTCCTCTTACCACAGAGTGTAAACACGCCTACTGTGGAGACGGGTACCGCTATGAGGGGTCTGAGGAGTGTGATGGAAAGGACTTTGGATACCAGACATGTAATTCATATCTTCCAGGGTAAGCACAGTATACACCTACGTCTTGACAACCGTGAGAAGTCTTTTGTTGATACGTTAAACTGACCGAAACATTGTTTCTCATGTACTTTGCAGGTCATATGGTCACCTCAAGTGCACACCATACTGTGTTATTGACTCCACAAACTGCAAGTACTTCACTTGAGGAGGAAGCTGGACAGTGCAGCGGGATCCTCTGTGTGTTATTTGGAATATTTTCATGCAAAAAAAAGAACAATAATGTTCCAAGCAAGAGACTCTGAAGGTAAAGGCAGACAATGATTCTATGATGAAAGAAAAAAGCTAAACATATATATACTATATAAAACTCCTCTGTATTGTTGCTGGAGTTGTAGTCCGTCAGTGAAGGTGAACACTTTCACCCACACAGGAAATGCACAGGACAATTGCACTCAGTCTTAACAAGCAGGACTTAAGACTGGCTTCCTCACCATGAATCAGCCTCTGGATGCCACAGTTGTGTGACAGCCTTGCAGAGACTTAATTAAGTGCCAGTGGGAGATGTTGCAGAGGAGCACTAGCCGGGCCAGAGGCGTATTAATCTTGACCCAGATACTGTTGAGAAAGATAGGCAGGTATTCTAATGCAGCAGCAATAACAGCATTTGCATGAGGCTGGGATTACTGAGACCATGACAGCAGCTGTCACTATCCAAGCATGTAACCCGTCACCTTACTTATTATTGCCACAACAAGGCTGGTACTGCGTCGTCTCAATACCACATCAAGAATTTCATTTAGTAGTCGTAAAAGCTCAATATGTGTGGTTAGGAATGGAGATAGAGGTGCATGGATTATGCACTTGTATTATTTCAGTGCGACTGTTACACCACAAGACCGACTTGGCCGAATCAGCTTGTGGTGGTACTGTGCTTGACAGGCACATTCAGTCTGGACAAGGTTTCATTAATCCCCAAAACTTCTCAGGAACCAACAGGTAATGTAGCTCCACACAGCACGTTTCCCAGGCACTACTCAAATGACATGGCAGTGACTGTACGCTGAAGCACACAGATAACTAGAGTTTCCTCCCTGTGATTCTGTGAGAAATGAAATATACTGTATATGAAGGCTTGAAACTGTTATGTTCTTAATTTTATCACTGCACAGGAAAGGGTGGGATAGTCTGCACCTGCAGGGGGAGGAATTTCAATTCCAGTCCGTTAGGCCATCATTACTGCATTTACTCTAATACCTCTTTATTCAGTCTTTCTGTCTTACAGTACATACAACAACAGAGAAACTCGACAGTAAACTTAACAGTGTGGATGTAGTCTGCTGTGTGTTTGGCACTAATGGTGAAAATGACTTTGCCGATATAAGCTGACCTTTTCCATAAGCTACTGTATGAGTCGCTGTGCCAAGGGAGACCTGTTCTCAGCCATGTTAGATGTTGTCAGGTGTTATAAAGCGATTCTTCTGTAAAAAGAAAGATAAAGACTGTTAACTATATTATCTCCGCATGCTTGAGATACAGTGCTAATGGGTGTGAAACACTTCTGCTTTGTTTTGTAAACCATGGCATCTTAAGAAATATCATCTTGCTCTGCCCAGAGTGAAGCAAAGTACTGTATGTATAACAGCGCTCATATGATAGTGATGAACTGTGCATTGCACAAAGCTGACATGCCTTTTGACATGTTTTGTCTGTGGCCTGTGCTGCTGTGTTATATCCTGGCCTGTGTATGCACAACTATGCTAAAACATAACACGCATGTGGTAACGTACTGTGAGGCTTTATGAAATAGAGTATGCACTGTGACGGATCGTGGAAATTCATTTTGTTTCATTGCTCTGATATGATTTATACAGTCGTTGTGGATACTTTTAAAAATAAATAAAACGGGAATCTAAATCCCTCAAACATGTCAGTCTGCCTTACACACATGAATCTTTAAACTCAATTCAGGGTTTTTTTCCCAGCAACTCTGCTTCCTGTACATTGTGAGCAAGTGATGACAATGATTGGATGCTGTGCCCATGTTCTTTCAGAGCCATCACTGTAAAAAAAAACAACAGACAAAGCAGATATCTGTCAAGTGCAAACGAGATGCTGTCTGCGGCTCCTTGCAAAGTGCTGCATTAGACAGAAGAGTTGACCACACAGTGAACTTGCTGTTTCCAGCTTTTCATTCTGACTCGATGAAGCCCCCTCAGAGCCTGGAGATGAAGCACAGGGATACAGGTTGGGCATGGGCAACCAGCCAGTGTTGCAACAGAGATGTTTGACCATATAACTCTATTAGCATGCCGTATTTCTTTTCTAAATCACATCAGGGCAATTTGTCTGCTGAGATGCCCAAGTAAAAGCTTACCTCGGTTTATTTATGCCATCATGTGCATTCCCCTGACCAAGGCAATCAGATTTGTACCGCAGATGTCTCAGTACGGCACTAAAAGCCGCTGGAGATGCAGTGGCCGACCTCATTCTACTGCTCTGTAATGAGAAGATCTGCTGTGCTCACAGAAGAATCCAACAATTGGAGATTACCATTTGCTGGAGTTTGGAAACCTTGAACAGTTCTCTTACAAATTAATGAATTAACTAAAAGCTGTTTGTTTTTAACATTTGATTAGAATGGTTTTCCCTTTATCAAAGACGCTCATCATGGAGTTAAGTTCTATTATGAGTGATATTATATCAAACACTTTCTCAAACAAAAGCAGTTATTTAGTGCAGGTTGGGTGGTGTGGCATTGCAGCTGTGGCAGAAGGGGCGATGCAAATGAGGCCATGGGGACAGGAAACAGTGAGGCACCCAGCTGTTGGCCCAAGGCAAGTGAAAATCCCTGACCTATAAGCAGGAATGGCTGGCATGCAGGGTGCTGTGGTCCTGGCAGAGGACACACTACTGCTCTACATGCAAAACTCTCACAGCAAAGTATGCAAATGTGTTATCGGAGCTCAGTGCCTCTCTTGTTGAGACAAACAAACACATGTGCAGAGTTACCATCTATTGCATACTCATTGATTTGTTTCACAAGCAAAATGCAGAGGAGTGAGGGTCAATTATTTTTTTAAAAAGTCACCAAGACCCTTGATCAAGGATTAAGAAAGCAGTGTCATGGTGCCATCAAAGGAAAGCGTTTCACCAGATAAACACAACATCAGCAGAAACAAACAGCTCCGGTACCAAGAAGACACTAACACTGGTTCTGGGAGGAGATATAAAGCTACACTGATTGTTAAATGAGATCTGTGTCCCAGACCTAAAACACAGTGACATTTCTCTTCCAACAAGAGGCCAGGGGGAAATCCCTGAATGAAACATTACCTTTAGACTATCTGACAACATTTGACTGCACACAAGCCAAGACAACTTCATCATTTATTATGTAAAAATCAAATAGCATCTTATATACAGTCATAGAAAAACCAAATCAAACATTTGCAATATTACAATGAAAATCAGCTCATTGCACATCTGGAATGTAAACCTACTGCAGATGACTTACTTCAAGAAGTATTACTGTATGCATTCCTGAATACACAAAGGAAACATTAGTCTGGGTCAAAAGAAAAGAGAAGCTATCAGGATGAATGGCTCGTTGGCACAATGGACACACTTTAACCTGGCTGGGAGGTTGAAGTCTTAACACTCATTTTTTAATTGTTGCATCGACATCATAAAATATGGGCTGGTAACAACACTCAAGTATATGCAGAACAGTGCATGGATGAAGAAATCTGTAGAGCAGCTGAATGTTACGGTTCATTACCGGTAGAGATGAATGAGAAGCAATGTATTTTAACTTTTCATCGTACCACTTTAGGATTATTCAATAACTTGGTTAATCGAAGTCCTTGGCCTAATGCAGTTGACATTGGCACCGATGTTACTTAACACATAAAACCATGCAATCAATAAACGTGCTCTATGAACACAAATGCCCATACATTCACACAAGAGCTGGACTCCAATGAACCCCATGACATCAATGTGAACATTATAACTTAGGACGTAATAAATAGACATTGTGAAAATGCATTCTATGCATAGGTTTGTGCAGAGGATGTCCACCAACGTATTCAGCAGCACTCCAGACAGCTACACTGTATAAAAGCATTCTAGTCCGTTGTGATCCTCAAAGGCGAAAAGCCATTCACATGACACGAAAAAGACTCTAGAGCAATAGCTCTAGTGATGTAAAACAAAACAGTCAACCTGCAGGGTTCCTATTAACAACAACTGCAACTACATTAAAAGTTAGCCCAGTTTGCTATCCCATCACACAATTAAGCCACATATATTAGGCATTGGAACAATCTGACATTGGTGTTGTCAAACAAGTGCTTTATGTTAGTTGTAAGTATCACCCCGTTTCATGAATCCAAGGAAACAGGACAATCTTGAATAAGAAATGCCGTTGCATTCTCATCAGTTCAAGGGAAATCACAAATGATCTTCTAGGGAAGTTACTAGAGCCAAATACCTTGTGGTTATGTACCTGTACATAAATAGCCACAATGCACCAGAAACGTTATGGTTAGAGTCTCTTAAACAAGACCCAGAAACTACAGGTTATCAAACCATAATGTCTCAATGGTTAATGTTTTGCAGACATTAATACCTTCTTCAAACCTAAAAGCTCTCCTGTTGTAGAGTTGTACAACCACTGGAAACACCTCTCACACTACTTTGTACACAAGAAGCACTTGATGCATCTGGCTCCACCCTGCAGCAGTTAGGCTCCGTCCTTCCTTGAATGTGGATCCTCTCTCTGTTCAAGTTTCACACTACTTCATCAGACTCCAGGTTGTATTCTTCATACAGGGCATCTAGGATCGCCAGCTGCTTCCCCATGGCAGGCAGGTACACCCCCAGGTCACTGTGCATGCCGCTGGTGAAGCCGCCCTTCAGCTCATCGCCCTCTGTGGACACCAAGGCAGCTGCGAAACTCGGATAAGACGGCGCAGCTCTCAGCGCCAACTGGGGAAATCGAAACATTTGACAAGTCACATTCCAAGAACAGATGAACCTCAGAGGGGGAAAGCGCCGGTGTGCGAAATACCTACCGCAAAAACGCCTCGCACAACCCACCCGTGGTACTGACGGAGGGTCTTTCCATAGGCATTATCTGGGTGAGAGAACAGACAGAATGGGACGGCTTTAGGTTTGATCTTGTTTGTAGGTTTTTCCGTCGTGGGAATCGGACTCACTTAGTGCTCCCTGGATGTCTCGTTCTCCTGCATTGACCTCTGACAGGAACTCCTTGAGGAACTTCAGGCCTCGTCCGAGCCACAGCAGAGCCTCGGTGGCAGAATTACGCACCCGGGCGACATCTGTCTGGACTTCATACAGCACGATGGACTGTAGTGTGGGGAAGCTGTCGGGGTCTGACATCAGCTTCTGATTTATTTTCTACAGGGTTAGAAGACTTTGTTATTGTGATAAGAGCTGGAAATAGAATCACCATTCTTATTCTGATTTGACAAAAACATAAAGTAACTTATTCTAACCGCTCAGTTAAGTTACATGATCTAATGTATATTGACAGAACAAGGATACCAGTACTGAGAAGCTAAATCAGATTTATATTTTTTTTACTTAACACTACAGCAAATCGGTGTTGACATATTATACTGTAGTGGATGGTTAAGTACTAATGTTGATTCATTCTGTTTTATCACTACATATAGATTTATAGCCCCTTTTGAAGAGCTCTGGCGTCATTTCTTCTCTTGAACAGTGAAATCTGCTTTAAGACAACGCATCAATGACATGAACACATACCTTAATATTTCCAACAAAATCCATTTTAACTGGTGCAAACACTGTGGACCCCAGCTTGTCTGAGAAGAGAAAATCCATGATCATTTATTTGATGCTTATAAAAGAAAAGATTCTTAGTTTAGTGTCATTAATAATTGTACTATATAATATATAATAACTAAATATTATAATATATAACATTGTGGCTCTTCATAGTCTGTAATGAACAAAACAGCTTCCTCATTTTTTTTAAGCAATGATTAAACTTTTGTAAAAATGTTCAGAAGAACATTTCACCTTTTGACTGCAGATTTTATTTTAATACATCACTTGAGATACAAATCGGTCATTAACAGAGATTTACAACGTTTTTACATTCAAAGAGGCCCTTTATAAAAGCAATATTGTTATAATGCGGGATCATATGAAACATAGGCCATGGTATGCTGCCATCGTACATGTGTACAAATGCAACATTGATGCTCATCTGCAAATCTCTCGTACCACCAGGTAATTCTGGATGACCAAAAAATCTCCAACCTCCCATTCCTCATTATTGGGCCATATCAGAAAAAAAAAAAAAAAAAACACTTGACAATTTCCTCCAAAATTGGCAAAGTCTTGCACCCGTTTGTATGGTTACTGTTACTGACCACCTTTCTCTTTGCTTATACATGTCCATGTGCACAACACAAACAATGAACTTAATAAGATAGACTGTTAGGCAACAAAGAATAAATAAAAACACTAAATATAGGTGCAGAAGGAAATAGTGAGGGCATGAAAATCAATTACACTGTAAATGAGAGCATGCACACATGAAAAGAAGAATAGTAGGAAGACGTTTTCCTAATACATGTTATAAAAGGGTGAAATGACCACACGTGAAGCATCATGAGAAAGAGGAAAAGAGTGGCAGATTAAGAGGAGACAGAAAGTGACCGGCCTACCTAATACAGGTACTATTGCATAGCATGAGTCCAAAAACTCTTGTGTAGGGATACCATTGTCGTCGTCCAGTCTTATATCACTAAATCTAAAAGAGTAGAACAGATTCAAACAGGAGAATATATTAGAGGTACGTATGCCATTCAGTTTTATTTGATCAACTCCAACAGAAAAAAGAAAAAAAGGGTACAAATGTCAAAACCAAGCCAGAGAAATGATTCACACGGTGCCATGCATTTCTTGCCTGACGATACCTGAGACTATTCTGCTAATTTGTCTACAACTTAACATGATTTAGCTAAATGTTCATCTTAAACCACCTCATCAATTTCAAAAAGACTAACTCGAAAATGAATCTACTGTCGTTCCCATCTTGCAGTTGAATACTAATTAAGTGAGACAATGATTTCCCATTAGAATAATGTTCATCTCATAACTGAATATTACATAATAGATTATAAACACGCTAGTCCATTGTTCAGGAACACTCTTCAAGGTCTTAAAAAGAGAAAGTAAAATACGTTTGAAATACAGAGTGAAACAAAAAAGCTTTACAAACCCAAATATCAGATGAGGGCCTCTCTGTGTCATGTGATCAAGAGAGAACACACTAATATAAAACACTTAGAATGACATATTGAAATAGATTCAGTTAAAAATGTTCAAACCTGTTATTATATATAAATTCTGTGCAACACTGTAACACAATTAATATATATTTCCACAAACTTACTGTAACTGTGCAGTTTAGTCGAAAGTTGCAGAAGTGCAGTGCCTCAAAGACAACAATACTACATGTAGCTTAGATTGGTTAACCCTAATACTGTCATAGTAAAATATCACAGAAGGTGGTCATACAGTAACGCCATACAGTAACGAATGTGTCTTAAAGGATGTGACCTTCCTGAGTAGCATTTTCATACCTGTGACTCATTGTGCTGAAGAAAGTTTCCACCTGCTCGGTGTCTTCCGACTCTGGTGAATCTCTGGAGGTTTCACCTTCATGTTGAGCGTCTGCTTTGTCTGGAACCGCTTCCTGTTGGTGCCGAGAATGCACGGCGTTCGCTTCCTTGTTGTTGTTGTCACGCTCTTCTTGACTTTGGTCCACTTTGTGCAGCTGCTCTTGTTTTGTCTCCTTTTGATCATCAGCTTCATTTTCCTCATCCATCTCTGCTGGTTGTTGGTAGTGTTCAGTCTCAGAGGTATTCTGGGTAGTGTGTAAAGTAGGATCACCTCCCTCCTCCTGGACTGACCTGTTGCTGTCGGCGGCATCAATATCTGTGTGACACAGTAGACAAGTACAATGAATGTTAATAGAGAATATGGTTTTAGTCAAGATGTCTATCAGACCAAGTCTGAAGCCCAGTTTTCATCAGACTGAATAACAAATTGTGACAACAGCACTTAGATGACTTGCACAAACTACATGCTCATCCATCATTTAGTATTTCAGTAACATTATATGAACTTCAAGAGCAGCACTAAATACTTTTTGTATTGAGTACAGGTACTGCTGCATTGACCTCTATGGGTTGAATGGTTCAGTATGTCACCCACCAGTTGGGTGTGGTAACATGTGACTGGTTTCAGTTGAGATCACACCTTGAAATGGTGCTTCTTGAAATACTTTTCTTCACCATCTCTTTGTTTTTGCCCCATATAGAAAAGACTAACACCTCAGTTTCAATCATCAAAACAACAAAAGGTCAAAGTATTTGTTCTTCTTATATCAAACAATTGTGCTAAAATAATCTCTCAATATTCTCTTTTCAGGTTTTGTAACAGTGTTAATTGGCCCCATCACATCAAGACTGAACCAAAGTATGTAATATATTATAAAATAACAATATGAAAATGTCTCTTATGTGTGCTTCTTTTTTAAGTTCCAGTAAAGTGCTATTACAGTCAAACATTCATATGTGATTAAATAAATCACTACAGGGCACCTCATAAGCACACTTAAACATCTATTATGTGTGTTAAATAATGGATGGATGTATTCACAGTGAGACAGTATATGTATTATAGACTTGGGTCTTATTTTCCATCAGGCGGTAGCATCCCCTGTATAAACGCTTTGTTACTGCTAAGGGAAATGCAATAAAGTAACTGGGGCATCCATCACTGTCTGCTCACTAAAAGGCAATAATCTATCCATGAGGTCAGATGATGTACACAACAACCAGGCCTCTTCTGATGTGTGTGGCCTTTCCTTTATGGAATGCAGTAATGGTTTCAGTTCAGGGAACCCTGCAGCACGTGAAGTGGGTTGGACACCCGACTTACCTGATGGGGAATGATGATGTTCTGGTCCATCTGGCTCATCTGGTCCTTCTGCTCCAGATGCAAAGCCCTGGTTGTCATGTGCAATTACTTCTCCTGAAGTTTCAGCCAAATCTCTCCATCTGGAGTGAATTTGATTGTGTAATGTTAATTCTAAAACTCAGAATGCACTTATTTTGGGCAAATACAATTGTGTCAGGAATGCAACATTAATTAAATTGTTTTTTATTGTACCAACAGAAAACAGTTGAAGGGTATTTAAGGTGCACCTCACTTTCCTGAGTGCTACTTTAAAAAACATATATGTGACAGTCAAGGAGTAAAGGAGAAGCAGTGCAGTAAATATAAATACATTATGACAGAAAACCTACTTTTCTCCAAGGTTCTGTTTTAAATGATTGCCAGGTTTAATCTGTTGGAGAAGCAAGACATTAAGGGGTTATAAATATATATAATTCAACAAGTAATGCTGATTTTAATAGATGGTATTAGATTATCTGATTAGACACAGGAGTGGTGACATAAATGTACCTTCTGAGGTTTGATGGCGGCGACTGGAGGAGATCCTGGTGGACTCTGTGTTGCCACATCTGTACTAAAAGTGTGGTTTGCTATCTGCATGCATTCCTCTAGAGTCTTGAGGAAAGTGGTGCATGTAGACTTCACCATGTTTCCGGTGTCTATCCCCGTCTGAAAAGGGCACACAAACATACACATTAGCTGACATTCCACTAAATATCCTGACTAACACTAGTCACTAATATACTGTTACCAAGCATGTTGCTTGGTAACAGTACGATAACAAAATCTGCTCAAATCTATAATTCCCAAAAAATAAAATGAAGAAAAATAAGATGAGAAGATGTACTTCCTGTCTGCTCCATTAGTATGCATAAGCACACAACAATGAAATGTCTTGCTAGTTGCAGATGTGCTACTTTACATTGCAGTTTCACACCAACCGCAGCTTCTCTTATTTCATCGGCTCATCCAAAACTCAACCTCACCTCCGCTGTGTCTCCTAGCTCATCATTCTCCTTGATCTTGTTTACTTGTTGGAGAAGGAGGTCGCAGTACAACCTGAGTTCTGACATCTTGGTTTTCAATGCCTCTGTGTTCTCCTGGAGCTCTGTAATAATAATAATAATAATAATAATGTGAGCAAACCGTTGGTAGTGTTTTACAATAGAATACTAGCTGGGTAAGGGTAATCCATGCAACGTCAGATGAGGATGTTACAGCATCCAAATACCTTTTTCTCTTTTTGTTCGGTTGTCTGTAAGGCAAGCTTTGGCTGTTCCCAGAGCCACCAGCCATTTCTGCCTCTCTGCTGGATTGATGGCTCGGAGGTAAAAGTACTGCTCTCCTGGTATGGTCAGGTCCACTCGTGTGGAGTCAGAGGAATTAACTAATGAAACAAACACAGCAGCAAACAGGGAGACGTGCTTGTCAGGACTACATCCAAAAGGCAGTAGAAAGTTACTCGCATACACTTGCACAACGAAACACAGTAGACACAGTGAGCCACACCGACCTTGGATTTCACAAACTGAAATTTTAATGCTGCCCTTGCAACCTTTCCACGCATCTTCTTGAGAGTCATAGTAAGACAAAGTTCCTCCTTCAAGCACAAACCAACGAGGTTGCCAACCTGAAAAAAAAAAGAGGAGTTATAGTTGTTTGATCATATTGCTGTTTGACCAGTACGGGGCTTCAACTTTTCAACGTGGGAAATCAATGAGAAAAATAATAATAGAAAGCAGCGTTGACCAGCGTCATAAACGTGGAACGAGTTCACGGTAACGAGCAGCAGCGTTAATCAGGTAAATCAGATTACAATGACAGATGGTGGGAACTAACAATATCGACATTGGCGCTGCCTGTTGAGACGACTTTAATAAAGGTTAACGTATAATTAGTTAGACAGCTAACGTAACTTCAACGTCAAACAAAAGGTCGTGAATGTAAAGTGGTGCCTGAGCTCCGATAGTCGGAGGCTGAAGGGAGCTAACGTTAGCTGACCCGTTGAACGCGAGAAACTCAACACAAGTGCGCTGTGACGCTGTCATGCTAGCTAGCGCCCCTAAAACGAGCACGAGATACGAAAAACGAAACGACCGTAGGATTAACTTACCACTGATGTAGTTCGTCCATTTATGCAGCATTCCCTCCATTTTTTTCACGCTGTGTTTCTGCCGTTCATTACTTGTTTATCATAACATGATATGATGCACAGCTGATTGCAGCGATTCCATCGGGCCCCGAGTGTGCTTTGTGGAGTAACGGCCTGGGCTTTACACTCTAGCTACGTAAATAAAAGTGCGTCAACTATTTTGTGAATCGCGCTCTAATGACGTCACCCCGTTCCTCCCATTCAACATCAGAGGGAATTAAGTACTGTGGGTGTGGTTTGTAGTGATTGACACAAAGAAAATCTAATAGGATAAGAGAACATTATAAAGGGCGGGGCTTTGTAATTCCTGTATCCAATCGTAGAGGGAGGAGGGCAGACGGCTGAACAGTGGTTGCGTGCTCGCTGAAGTTGGCTGCCACGTAGTTGACATTCCTGCCATCTATTTATTAAGTACTGCATTTTGTAAAAAGGTTTAAATTAGTTTTTTTTAAATTTATTTCGCGTGTAAGTGAACATGATTTTCTTTTCTATTTGTTCGATATTGCCCTCACTGTTTGTGTTTGTTACCGGGGGGAAACTGCCCGAGCCAGAAGTGAAAATTGAAGTTTTACATAAACCCTTCATGTGTTCCCGTAAGTCAAAGTATGGAGACATGCTTCTTGTTCATCACGAAGGCTTCTTGGAAAGTAATGGCACCCTGTTTTTTTCCAGGTAATTTGTTGTGATATAATGCTGCATGTATTGCTGTTTAATGTTGTTACACTCCTAATGCAATATGCTACAGCCCACTTGTCACTAGGACTATCTGCTCTATAGAAATCACTTCTCAAAACATATCTTAATAATAATTGTAAGTGTGCACTTTACTTTAAATATTTTTTTTAAATGATGGTTATTATTATATTGTCCTATCAGACCTCATGACGGTCTTGAAAGTTAGGTGGCAGCTATTCAACCATTTATTGTACATATTTGTGATATAAATTCTGTGTGTACTGGACTTTTCTTTTTCAAAGAAAACTGTGATGGATCTTTGTTACTCTTGGCAGCCGCAAACATGGGGATCAAAATCCAGTATGGTTCACTCTTGGGATTCAAGAGGTGCTCAAGGGTTGGGATAAGGGTCTGAGCAACATGTGCACAGGAGAGCGCAGGAAAGTGACCATTCCTCCATCTCTGGCATATGGCAAGGAAGGGAAAGGTAACAGACTTTATATGTAAGACACAAACACATGCTGGAGAAGGTCTGTTGACTCTTCTTTTCTTCTTGTGTTACACCATAACATGTCTGTGTTTCTATTCAGGGGAATAGCCCACCATTATGGACCTTCATTATTGTATTTGTGGAGCCCTGTACACTCAGTCCCCTTTTCCCCCAGTCCGATTCACCTGTTTCTTTTTTGGTGGTTTACAGGCAAGATCCCTCCAAGCAGTACCCTCATTTTTGAAATCGAGCTCATGGAGATCCGAAATGGTCCCAGGTCGCACGAGTCTTTCCGGGAGATGGATCTCAATGACGACTGGAAGCTCTGCAGAGAGGAGGTGGGACATTCTTAAAACTGCTTTTCTATAAATAATTGTTTTGTTGCTATGTCATTATCATTCTGTCTTTGCTACAGGTTAGAGAGTACCTGAAGAAAGAATTTGAGAAACATGGATATTCCCCCAATGACACAAATCACGAAGTGATGGTTGAGGACATCTTCAAAAATGAGGACGAAGATAAAGATGGTTTTATATCTGCGAGGGAATTCACCTACCAACACGATGAGCTCTAAACTCTAAAGCACTGATTTCATCTACTTTTTCAAACTAGGGTTTGTTTGTTAAATCACCTTCTGTTACACTACAGAGCAACAGTATTAAGACCCATAATCAATTGATATCTACATTCTGCACTGAGAATGTGACCACAAATGCATTTAGGCTCCCCATTAGAATTTCTATTTTATTTACTTTACTGTGGTGATACAGTCTCTGTGATGCTGGATGGTCGTTTTTCTCTGTGTACGTCTTCATTATTCACTAGAGGGCACTCTTGTCCTAGACTTTTGTATCATTTACACATTTCAAAACAACAACAACAACAACAACAACAACAATAAACTGTAAGGGGTCCTTCTCTTTGAGTTTCAAGATTTATGTTTAAAGGTATGTTCTGCCTAAAACAACCATCAAAATCCCTCTGAAGCATCCAATATGTACATTCTGCAGGGAATAAGATCCAAACTAAAACAGTATCAAATATAAATTGGTTTCATTGAACCCTGAGTAGGAAACAAAGTGTTCAAGTTAATATTTAAGTTATTTGAAAACGATTATTATACAGGAGGGGAACATTCCTAATCACTATCAAATAAAACTAATATGGCGTGTAAGTCCACAAGAGAAGTGACTCTTGGTTTGATGATTGATTACATAAATGTCAAAATAAAATGTCCTATGATTATTTAAAGATCTAGAATAGTCAATCACAGGTGATATATAGATATATATCTATATATCTTACCCTATAAGCTCTATACCAGGGAGAACAGAAGTAGCAGTAGTTAGGGTGTTGTGATGGAACATCAACAGGAAGCACAATGTTTCAAAGATTAAAGAAGCCAGTGAGATGTGTGATTGCTGTCAGAATTTATGTATATTATTTTCCTGAATCCATTCAAATGAAAGCATTGTAAGATTTTGGTTGAGTGAATGTTGGCAGCGAATGTGAGCCTCCCAAGTTAAATTTAATTGATTAAAACATTTTTGTCGGATGATGCCGTAGAGATAGATGAGGGTTTTCCCCCCATAAGCAACGGCTATAAGCATATCAGACATACATCACAGTGGCTCCATTACGTCGCGGTGCATGCACATCTCACCATAAGCTGTAGCATCAATAAATACCGATGGTGTGCATCTCAATCGTTTTTTAGTCACTAACTTAAACTAGAAGTCATTTTATTCTAATAGTTTAAATAAATAAGAGAAAGGAGGTACAACTATTATTGTGTAATCTTCTACCAAAATGACATTCTGATGAAAGCTGACGGAGTTTGAACATCGTGGTGCAATAATGTCTCCTCACAAAGAGCACCACTGTTTTTCTCACCAAACAAGTTCATATGGTATCTGGCCAAATGCCATACTGCTGACTACACCTACACATAAACTGGACGAGTGGGAAGGTTATATGGTAACCCAGAGATTGAATATTAGATAAAGCCTTCTACCTGAAATGCCTGGTATGGATATGACAATAACTATCACAAAAAGGTTACGAGCAACCCTTAATAGCGCCGTTATATATAATAATCGCACACTTCTTCTCACTGAACCTCTTCGACAGCCATCTCACTGCAGTACGATTAGCGGACAAACACAGGGAGAAAGTACAACAGGTCACACTATTTGAAACTCAAGTTTTCTTTCCTTTAATAAATCAACATTTGAGAAATTACATTTTTAATTGCAACCGTCACAAAAATACATTTTGATAAAATGGATTTGTAGAAAGGATTTACCTGATCACATCCAACCAACTGTGTAATAAACATGCTCGGTACAGCTGTAGTATGACTCTTAACTTCTATGGCACTTTGAAGTGAAACGCAGCTACTGCTGCACCGAGTGATGTCACTGGCATACGAAAAAGAAAACAAATGGGCCCAGATCCTATTTTTGACTTAAAGACATCCCAAATTACAGCATGTAAACAGAAATACCACAAAGCTGGCAACAGACATGTGTGCAAAAGAGTTTTACAATATGCCTGCAACATGACATGTGAATCACAACGACCAGTATTTAATGCAGCTGTGTATTGCTCACCAGAGTATGTTGCAAATAAAAATAGTAAAACCACAAACGTCTTCTTGTCCAATTCTTTTTTCTCTCTCTTGTGATCAGTTTTGTATTTAGACATCAATTCACCGAAAAAAATCATTCTCAACAGTATATATTATTGTGACAAAAGAACAAGATGCAGAGTAAAAGACAAAAATAAACATCTTTACAAAATAAATCTTTACACTCGTTGCAAAAAAAGTGCTTCATGAGCGTCCAATTGTCTCATCTCTCAACTTTTAGTACACACAGTTAAAATACTGATCCCACTAAAACCACAATAAGCACACATGTAATGTGGGAACGTGCACTTGCTTCACAGCAGCACTGATTGACAGTCTGCCATCATGACCGTGTCTACACCAGGTAGTGACAGTCTTCAAATGACACAGAGGAGGGAACAGCACTGTAGGTAGTTAAAAACACTGGATCCTTTCCCAATATAAAAAAGATGGACTTGGCTGGGTATAAAAACCCAAACTTACAGTAACAAGACAATGTCAACACTAGACCAACATCAACTAAAACAGTCATGCGAGAAAAGAAGCGTTTCAAGTTCAATTTGATTACAAACGATTCTGAAACTTCATTAGAATCAAGGTGGGTTGAATTTCCTCTATGACAATAAATACATGTCCTGCATGCCTCAGTCCTTAGAATAAGACATCTTCATGCTCTATCATCAGCTGCATCACTAGTTTCTGCTGCCTCATGTCGTTCAGCGTCGTCAAGGCGTTCTGCTCTGGTGGCTGCATCAGCGTTGGACCGTAGACAATCCCCAGGTTCTCGGCATTCATTAAATTGTCCTTTTCTAACTGCGTCACCCTGTACAAGCAAAGAAGAGCAGCAGTCTGTAAGTAAATAGAACTAGGCAAAATACAAAAGAAAGCAGGATGTTGAACAATATTTGAATCTGAAATGACTTCCTTATTTTCAACAAATCCAATGAAAAGACCTTAACCAATAAAGAGTTAGTCTGTGTTTCAATACTTTAAGACTTCTGTACTCTTTCTTTGGCAAAAACTAGTTCCAAATATAATTTTCTCAACAGGCTAAATCATTTCCTAAAACAGCCGGGCACTGTAGTTAATAACAAAAGTTACTCAAACAGGAGTATGTTGGATCTGCGGTGCTCATGTTCATTGTAATAAAGGAATATATCCTAAAGAGCACGTTTTGGACAACAATGGAGGTCTATGGCACAAAGGATTATGATAGAAGAGAAGATGCCATTCACGCAATACTTGTTAGGGGAATAATGCATTGTTGTTTTTGGTCTTTGCAAGGGGTTTGAAGTCAGTTCTTCACATAAAAGAACTAAAAACATTGCATGTCCTTGTATTGGTGACTTGTGTGTGAACTGACCTCTTGAGGTGAGCCATCAGGTAACGTAGGGTCTCGTAGTGGGCGGGGGGGAGCTGCAGCAAATTCTCGTGGATGGCCTCCAGTCTGGATTCCGCACTTGGAATTTCTACATTTCAATAGTAATATGATTAGTATCCGAGCACTGCAGGGTAGCAGTAACACAGTAACGGCATTGAATAGTCCAGAGTGGAGAAGCGCTTACTTGCAGCTTGAATAAATTTGGAGTACAAGTCAAACGTAATGATTGGAATGGGAAGGTCTCTTAAGTAGAGCTTCAGAGCACCAGCAATTATGTTGATGTCTGCATAGGCACTGGCACTGATGTCAGCCTTTTCACCATCTGTTGACGAAAAAAGAAAATATCACTGACATGTAATATTGGATACAATAATATATAAAGGCTGAATGTTCTTGTGTGCGTCACAAAATAACGGACAGTGCTATTTTGTGCCGTACTGTAGCTGAAACAAGCTTCTCATTTAAAAGTATGACCCTGTAGACTAAAACCTCAGAGACCAAATAAATCTGATGTCAACAAACCTCGGTCAAAGGCAAGCCTCACTTCCTCGATGTGCTCTGAGAAGCCAGACACTCGGTAGAGACCTTCAGATGTCATGCCTGCAACAGAAAATGAAACAGACACATTTTTGTGGGGAATTTCTTTTCTTATCCCCCTCCCTACCTCCCATTCTGCACCATGGGCATAACGCTCTATGACCTAGAGACAATATTGACATTTGTTCTAACAAAACTATAGATGAGCATTTGCTAATCAAACTCTACGTTCCGCTTTCCTTTCTCTGAAGTGATTGATGGGTTTAAATGTAATGCCTGAATAACTGCATTCTACCTCTCAGCTCTATCTCTCGAATGCACATGTCCACCACCATGGGCCGTGTTGTGTTGTGAGCTTTGACAAGCGTGGTGAGGTCACAGCTGAACACTTTCTTTATCCTGCGCAGGTCCGGCTGGCAGTCACTGGGAACCAGTTTGGAACACTGTTTGTGTACATTCAGTCCACAATCTAGGAGAGCAAGAGATAGATGAACAGAGAGAGGGAGAGATTAGTCTCAGACTGATGATAACACAACCATCACAGTAGGCCTAAGACAGCAGTCTGAAAAGGTTTCCCAGAGTCAGTGATAAACTGCGCAGCCGCAGTTAAGCCATCTGCATGCCCTGCGCCAAAGGTGCAGTATGGGTGGGGGTTCTTGTCGTAGTTTCAGTCACATGCTGGATAGCTGGCGAGAGCAGAGTGTGTGTAAGAAACACACCAGCTTGTGTGGCGGCACAGCTTGGAACGAAGGTTTTTGAGGAGCCATACTTGTAGACGGGTGTCTGGCTGAAATTGTTCATCACAAGGACGTTTTTAGTGCCCGAGCGACGTTAACGCTGGTCTGCTGATTGGGGTCCTCGCTTTCTGTCAGTGCTCGCAGAGAGAGTGTAGCAGCAGATAAGAAAAGAATGGGCGCGAGACAGGGAGCGAGAGAGGACAAAGAAGTCTCTCCGGTTTCCCACAGCACATGAGGTGTCTGATGATAGCAGCGTTTGCCTCTGGCTTATCAGCGTGGCAAATGTCTCAACAACAAACACTGTTTATGGAGGAAGTGGCCAAGTTCACTGATGTGCACATTGGTTTCATGTCTGTGCAGTGAACAAATCTTGTGACTATGGAGGTCATAATAACTCCACTGAGCTCTCATACGTAATCAACCACTTAGATCTGCTGCTATATTAGGTCACAATTACAGTGCATTTGACCTGTGTTTGACCTGCATTTTGTCATCATTCACTTCATGTTTTTGTCGTGATTTCTGTTGACGGAGAAGCATTACTCACATTGGCATATAAATGTGGTCAGCGTACTGCATCACATGGCATTTATTTGCACAGTAACCAGTTAAAAGGGAATTATAAAACAGCGTGTAAAAACATAGAGTTGCCTTTCAGTTGGAAGACTGTGATTAAACAGTAGGATTCAAAAAGAGTGATTATATAAAAGTGTTGCTGTGAAAAGAATGATCTTTGATGAATCACTGACTCAACTTGTTTGTCACAGACGCAACAGGAATATTATCGATCCCACCATTTAAAAGCATGCATCCGAAACATCCGTGACAGGACAGTCAGCCACAGAACATACACTACTTGTGTATTTTAAGACATATGTGACATTCTTTGTGTAATTTGTGTAATGCATGACATGCTGCTTTGGTACCTGAGCAGCGGACACCCTGGGCGATGAGGCCCCACATGAAGTTGGCACAGTACTCGCACCAGTGCGGCCCTCGAAAGGTGTGTACCTGGGGTTTAGAGAAGACATTGTCATACATGAACAAACTCACACCGCATATTGCAAGTCATTGCTATGTCCAGTCCAAACTGGAGTCTTTCATGTACGGGACAGATTACTTTGTGATCCCAAGCTACAGTGGATGGGACCCCTTGCCAAATGAGAGCAGTTGTATATACAAGGAAGATTAAAGGATTTACTATAATGTGGATGGCATCTGCTCCGGGGCAATCGGATACATGCAGGCAGCCACAGAGGCAAGCCCACTGTGCTCCCTAAAAACACAGCTAAGATGGTAAATGGAGGCCTGTGCATGTGTGCACACACACCTTCATTTGAATAGGTAGTAGTAGACTGATGAGTGAAGGGGGACTACAGCAGGTGGTAAATGGAGGGTTTTTTCTTCTTTTTAAAAGGGGACTATACAAAAAGCTGGGGGTCATTATAACCTGTCTGTTAACTGAAACCCAAGATACAATTGCAAGAATGTTGAGTCGCCCAGAGGCAAAGTGTCCCTGAATTCTCCTTTGTATATCTAAAAAAACCTTAAACTCGTTTCTGGTTTTCACGATGTCCTATAATAATAATAATAATAATGCATTTAATTTATATAGCGCTATGCACTTACACTCTGTGACTGAGAGTGGAGGACTTTACAATACTTTTCAACTGTTTTTACAAAATCAGCAGCCGAAAGCATAAAGAGATCTAAGAGCTTTAAAATCAATTCCAATCAATGTGCTCTGCTAATGGCTTGCAGTACAGTGTATCCATTAGTTCCCCTCCGTGCATATGGGTGTCAGCTGCATGTGTTCTCATTAAAACAGCAACATACACTATGGTCTATGATGGGACGAGCAAACATCGGAGGCAGCCAAAGACACATCTATAAAGCCGTCTCTCGTAGGGACTAACAAACATTGAGCGGGAATAGAAAACTACAGAAAATGTATTTCTTCTTTAGCGTAAAATAAGTAATAATTATGATGATTATAATAAATATATTTAAGTAATATATCAAGTTTTCAGCAGCCATCAAACTATTCTGAATAAAAGCCTGCTCACCTTGAAGTTGTGTATCTTCTCGTAGGAGCACTGCTTCTCCGGTGTATCTTTCAAGGCACTCTGTCGCACCAGAGGTGAGGATATCTGTGAACAGGAGGCCAACAGTTTAATAGGCTTCCACAGAAGTGCTCTCTTGCTCCCAAGTTTGACTCCCAGAGCCAAAGCCAGCAGCTCCTGACGCTTCCTCTCATGTCTTTTAGCCTTGTGGGTAATCAACTCCCCTCCTCTGTTTTCTTCAGCGCCCATGCTCGCCTGGTCGGGCTCCCACAGACTCTCCATCTCCTCTGGGGAAAGATGCTCAGGCGAGATGTGGGTGCTGTGCAGCAGACGTTGCCGGCAACAGCCCAGCGCAGAGGTGGCAGCGACACTCCACTCCCCTCTGACCCAGGAGGGCGACTGACGACAGCCAGCACGGGGTTGACTCTGCATCTGGTCGGATTCCAGTGGCAGCAGCGAGCAAGAACAGCAGAGGGAAATGGGTCGCTAGTGGGCGGCCTGAGGGCAGGAGTGTGCCTCACACAATGGCCCTCTTTCACACACCCAGAAAGGAAAGAGGGAGAGAACAGGGTCTCTGATAGGGAGGGGCCAGGAGGTTGAGTGCGAGGGCAGTCGGGTGCTGTCAGGACCGCTTCACACAGCTCAAAAGGCTCTGTAAAGAAGGATCAATAGTGCAGAAGCCCTCTTTATTGCACAGAGCGCACTCCCATTAGCACGCTGCCTTCCGGACACACTCCACTCCACTGGAGATAAAACTCAACTGCCAGCAGCTCTCAGTGAGTGCTGAATCTCCTAAAAAACGGCTGCTCAAAAACGGACCAACGATTCTCCAGTCTGCCAGAGCCGGGGCTGTGTCCTCGTAATACAAACAGATCTTGACCTCCACCTATGTCAGTCGGCGGGTGGAATTCCCCACTCTGCCGTCCAGACTGGATGTTCCAGACACTCTGACTGCAGACTACTCCCGCCAATCACAATCATTCCTCTCAGAAGACCAGGAGAGCTCGACCATCAACTGGGATTGGCAGGGATTACTGCCATAATCCTTACACGGGGAATAATCCTGCAGTGCCCAAATCCAAGTAAAATCCCACAACAGGCTCATTTGTAGGTCTGCAGCCATATAGTATTATGGCAGCTGCTGCTATGTTCATGCTGACTTTGTCCCGATTAGCTTGTAAACAACCAGTAAACAGCACCAGAAGGCTCTTGGTTTTCTAATTAATCAATAAGCTTTGAGCAAGTACGCAACAATAACAGCAGTACAAACTACATGTTAAATAACAGGCATCTGCAAGATGTTATGCCAAACAGCTATTTTATAGATCAGCTAAGCTTTAACATGGGAAGACAGGACGAGAGACAAAAGGTTGAACTACTTAATTAAACAGGGAGGAGAGGTCATAAAGTGAGTAAGCATTGGATTTGTGATGATAAAGAGCTGGAGAAAAAGCAGAGTAGTGAGGCCGAGAGCAAAAGACCCCAAAGGGCAACTGCAAAGCAGAGATAAAATGAAAGGATTGGCAGCTTACAGACACACTAGCAAAGTCAAAGATTGCTGTGGGCTTTTTGTGTCTATTTCTTTGTGTCTCTGGCGACCGGAGGCGACAGTTGATAGCCGATAGCTGAAAGAATGACAGCACAGGTGAAGATATTTGTCATTGTGGTTGGCATTCCTTGAAAAGACCTAGACATACCATACCATACAATTCAGCTCTACAGCTAAGTCTGACGGGACGGATGAGGAATAGATCACTCTGAGATATTTTAGCCTTGCTAGGTTGGAGGGAGGGAGGACAAGGGCTGCACTCTTTGTCTGCAGGCAGATGGCTTCTTGTCTCTTAAAGAAGAGCTTGGAAGAAAGGACACAAAAGGTGGTCACACAACAAGCTCTGCTTTCTTTTCAGTGACTTGGCTCTTTTATTTCTGCAGGGCTTTGTGGGAGCACAGCTGAGCGGACTCTGTTGTGACCATAGAGAACTTGGAATCATGGGAAAACGGCACAGTGGGCACCGACACAGTATGACAACGGGATACAACTACACATCCCCAACAAAACAGCCCTCACAACATCTCTGACAAAAAGGGAAAAAAGACATTCCGTGACGGGTAAAAGCAGTCACAGATATCAATATCAATATTAGAAAATGGAAAAAATTGCCAAATTTGTCTTCAATAGGAACACTGAAGATTGAACTATTTGTCTGTGTCCGCAGCGGAAAATAATTAAGCACTTACAAAAGTCTGTAAATGTACACTTACAAAGCGGTGCGTGGAGCATTTATACATTTTAAAACTAAAACACGTGAATGTCTGTTTTTGCATTTCCACAGCGTGAAACTCTCAGGAGAGTACATGTAATTATCCGAACAGACAACGTGACAATTACTTCAGAAATCCTTTCAGGATATACGAGCAGACCAGCATGTCATGAGAGCCTCACTCAGATAAAACCAGTGTAGTGAGTATCAGGAGGAATGTGGCAGAGGTTTTGGCCACTGAGGAAGCTCTTGCACATGCAAAGAGAACTAAATTCAGGAGGTTGATCTACAGGTTGAGTTGCACCCCCCCCCCCCCCTCTCTCACCTTCCGGGAGCATTTTAATTACACAGGAATTTGCAGTCACAGCAATATGGTGGTATCAACCTTACACCGAGTAAATACACGTAAATGCTGACTATACAGTGAAGCCACTGTGGCTGTAATGCCCCAGGGCGTGGCTGTGTAATTGGTAAACATGAAGTTCAAAACGATACCACAGATTTGAGCCTTCAGGCCGGGTCTCGGCTTCTTGGACACATAACATTTTTCTCCATTTGACTGGCAGGTGGTTTTCAAACGCTGTCTGATGAAGCCTGCCATCATCACAGCCGTCACTCACTCAGATCCTCGTGTATGTGTAAACTTGGCAGGAGGAAAATGAAATCAGTTTTACAAAAGCGCCAAGATAACTGACACATTTACGTGCCGGTGGAGGTTAATAGGAGACTGAAGTCCACATATTTGCAAACATTATCGCTGTAACTCAAACAGAACGCACCAGTGCTGGACACTGTTCAATAAAGCTGTGTGTTAGGCAAACATAGGTTAGTCTGTGTGTCTTAGAGCATTTGTGAGGGAAGTCCACCGCTCTAGAGGTTGGTAGGGGCATGTAGCTCTGAGCTTATTTGAAACCACTATAAATCTGTTGCTGACTGACCGATGGCCATTAGGTTCAAACAAATGCAGCATTAATGGCTTATGTTTCAAGCGCCAGGGACCAAACTGAAGACTGATGATATTAATGATGCGACTGACGCTCCTGCTGACAGGGCTGCCATGCGCCTGTATGTCGCTGACGGACAAACTATAGGCCGACATGTTAAAGGCAAAGAATCTCCAAAGCAAAACTCTGAGAGACACAAAAATGAAACAGCAGAAGAAAGAAGAAGAAGAAAATATCAGTATATATTAATAAAAAGAGCTGGGTGTGAATCTTAGTGACATCATCACCCCAGAAATAGAAGATAAAACAAGTTAAGATTGCCACCTAGTGGCAGGAGAGATAGGATTCTTCCCCAAGAAGAAAACAGACATTCCTCGTTCCTCACTGATAAATCATTCACACACTTTAATCCGACTACATTTCACGAGTGCCAATGAATACAATGTGCAATTTGTCTCACCCAAGATCAGTGTGTCTTATATGCATGGCAGACAGAGCAAAAAGTCCCAGTCCCCTTGGTCATCATTACCTCTCAGTAGACGCAGCGAAGCGTGGCAGCAGTGAACACACCCAAGGGCTACAGGGATAATGTACGTCTTATCCACAGGACAAAGTGTCCTCTCAGTAGCATTCTCATCCTACTGGAAATGTTCAGCAGCATGGAAGTAGATCTTACTCATGGTACAGTCACAGGGCCGAGGGAATCTACCAGATAATCATCATGTACTGAGATGATGACGTTTCTAAATAAGATATATTGCTTTAGACAGTAAAACAGTATATATATTATTTATTAATGCTTATTACTGGACAGGTATCCAAAGTCTTAATCAAGGGGATTTAATGTAAAACCTTGAACATATATATATGACAAACTTCAAGTTTAGTTTCATTCAAGTATTTCTTTTTAGGTGTGTGTTGAGCACTGTGTAATAACAATGCTCATGTTAGAATAAAACATTGAGTGAGCTCTCTTAGCATGGTCCTCTCAGAGATAGAGCTGCAAATCAATTATTTCTATGAATCTAATGACTATTTGTCTTTTGTTCACTGAATTACCAGTTTGTCTCTAAAATGTTAGATAATAGTATAAAAAGTTTGCTTGCTTTGTCCAATTAACAGACCAAAACTAACATATGTAAATGTGAAATGTAAAGCAATAGCAGAGAGTGAGCGGAGAAAGTCAACACCAATCTCATGGAGCTTGCCTGGTAACCTCACGGTGACAACGAAATTCAAGGAAGTTACTGATCACGGCCTCGGCAAGTCATTTTAACATCTGTTGTATGGATTGCATGTTCATTAATCATCTCTAGAGGTGCTGGTACGTATATGTTGTTCTAGAATGGTAAGTTCAGCTATTTGATTATCAACATCGTTGACTCTCTCAATTCAGTGAGTCATCATTTTCACTCTAGATAGAGAGCCAGGCGGCTACACAACAGCATCTGTGAAGCACTGTCTTGCTCAAGGACACTTTACCCGGGTAGATACGTTAACTCTGAAACTCAGCTCACTTTCATGATCATAAAACTCACCTTTTCATCTCTCTGGAAGGTGACCCTGCGTGGTTCTGTGCGTCCACGGCTCAGCCTGTGCACCATCTTGTCCTTGAGCAACGAGGTGTAACCAAGGTGCTCGTAGATGGGGTTCGTGGTCATTTTGGCGATGTACTCTGCCGCCTTGGTCTCGATGTAGAGAGTGATGAGGGCGTCCGTCACAAGGTCATGGACCGACTCAAACCTCTTCTCCCCGACAAAGTGCTTCCCGTCATAAAACAACCTGTAGTTGAGGGTCTGGTGCCCAAACCTGGATGGAGACACATGGAGACAGAGGGGGAGCAGAGGTGGAATCGGTTGAGTGGATGAAAAAAAGAGAAAGAAGGTGGAGACTCAGCGAGGACTGGCCGACCTTTCAGAGGATTCTGTGCTGCATACTGATGGTGTTGGTACCTTAAGGCCAAGGTGTGAGTCCCCGGCTGTCTTTGGCTTTCCCTGATGAGGTAAGCACCCTCTGCTCCCGCCAGAAGCTCATCTGCATATTCCCGAGAGATCATGCCATGAAATCTGTAAACAAAAATAAATACAAATAAAGTATAACTCTTCCTCTAATATGATTTTATACTCAAATACACAGAAGAGAAACACATACACACACAATACACATCCATCCACTTGAACCCCAACCACATCTGATGCAAGGCAGGAATGATAAACAAAACTATCCTCTGCACATAGTAATATTTGAAAAAAAAGGCATAAAAAAGATGGAAGTAATAAAGTCACACTCACTCTCTCCCGTAGTATTTGGGTCTGTTTTCCATCTGTAAAGAAGAAGAATACATATTGGCTGGAGCAATGCGATATGAAAGCTGTGTGAATTGTTCTTGCAGCCTGTATGAAAGATAAAGGACTACACACCAGAGGACAGATTATCTCCATGTGTGCCCCCGCGTGTATTCGCAGCTATCATACCATAAAGCTAAATCACAGAGAGTGGAGATGAATTAGAGGCAGTGCAAGAAAACAGCGGCTGATACTGTATATTGCCAGCTGCAAATATTCAATATTTAGGGTGTTACTGTGTCACGCCAGGGTGTGTAGTGTGTCTGCATTACAAGGATATGGCTAGAAAAATGATTTCATCTTGTACATCCAGCTGCTTATTATCCACATCCTCTTTCCATTCAGCTTTACAGAAGATGGTGTAGAATCTCTTTTAAGATTCAAAGTTATGATCATTGGGGATTTGGAAATATGTCAAACATCATGTTGTGCTTTGATTTAACAGGTAGCCACTAATCTCACACAGCCAACCCACAACATTCACTTTGCTCCTCACAGCGTGGCAAGACTCGAAATAGGATGAGACATGCATCATTTCTGGTACAACGGAAGCTTGACAGTGAGGGCAGTAACAAGCAGAGTAACTTGTTCTGTAGCTGTATTCAAAAGCTCAGGGAATAAACGTCTATGCTGTCCACCAAAAGTGTTCCTGCTGCTTGCAATGAGTTTCTCTACTTGTTACTCTTAAAGCGAAGCATGGGGACATTGAAACTGGGTTTTGTCAGTCACTCTTGATCCCTTCTTGTTGTGCCTCCAATGTAAGTGATGGGGAGATCAAATCCTCAGTCCTCCTTCTGTGCAACAATGTACTTCAAAGTTTATCTGAAGCTATTAAAAGGTTTCAGCTGTCTGCGTCGACGATTCAAGTGGATATCATCCAGATAGTCCTATTAGTACAAAACTTCCACTTTTTAGAAAGACTTGTAAGAGTGTGATCCTATCCTCTAAATATTCTAGGTTGAAATGTGCTCGATACATAAAAGCAGTTGTCTTCTTCAGGCAGAAGGAGACCAAGTTCAATACATTTCCTAAAGGCAAAGAATAAGCCATGCAGTTGGAGGATCAGAGTTTAAGTTCCTTATGAGGTGTGAGAGTTTCAAGAGGCAGAAACTCAATCCCCGGAAGTTACTGATTGGTCCGGCTGCCAGCTGCTAGACTCAATCATTTCTCTGTGAATATTTCCAGGCTAAAACTGGAGAGTGAAAACTGAGTGAAAACTGAGAAACCGGAGATATAGTGTGGCTGAATGTCTGTTAACTGTAAACCTCTCAACAGGTTTTGGAAGTAAATGGAATGAATTCTTAGAAATAAGGTGGTTTAGTTTGAACCTTAGTGATATTGTCATATTAAAAAAATATTGTGTGAAACACATTGTATGGCATCTTTTTGTAAAAATAATATTAAATAAATCTTTATTATTATCACGTTTTTTTCTTTTATGTGTATATTTCATTTTAATCACATAGAGTTGTAATGCTGAGAGAATGACTCAATGAGTCATTGACAGTAAAATACCAAACAACCGCTGTTTCCAGCTTCTTAAATGTGAGGTATTATTACAGGTTTTCTATGGGGATTTCATAGACTCTCTGGTTTCTGAGAATGTGGCATTTGCTATTATTCCTTCATATTTTACAAACTACTTGTTGAATAAAAATATTAAATCAATCATTTAAGCCCGATACGGCTATTGTATAGAGATTTACAGATGTACTGACCTCCTGAGGACATGTGATCCTCTTTGGTCTCTGGGCTTCCTGCTGTAGTTGGTACACTGTCAGAGAAACACATGGATGTTAATAAAGGCCCTCTGCCCCTCTGAGCTATGTACACAGCTCAGTACAAGTTGTAATTGCATGCTTTTCGTAGATTTGTTACCAAAATAGCAGGAAACTAAATGATGTAGTACAGCTTTCAGACACCGGACATCGAACAACGTATGCACTTAACAGCCTTCCGTCTGGCTTCTGTCTGCAGCTCTGACTCAAAGGTAACACGGTACAACAGGAGCCATCAGCTTCTATATGCAAGGCTAAGCAGTCAGTGGTTTACATGACAGGAGCCATATATGTGCAATCCATTTGTGTGAATTAAGATCTGTTCCAATACTGGAAAAAACTAATACTTACACTTCTAAATACACCGCAAGCTGCAAACCCATGCTTCTCTGTATTAGAAGTACTTAATGTATCAACACAACTCAAAGTTAATCAGTGAAGCAAAGTGAAAATGGAATTGAGGGATTTTTTTTTATTTAGGGAAACTTGATTTTCTCTTTTATTTGACAAACTGGCACATTTCCAAACCAGACTCTATATACAAATCCTGCCATATTAACAATTATCTTCATTGTTTTATACTTGTTGTTGCTAGATGGGGCCTCAGAGAGACAAGGCAGTCTATAACCCGGTAAGATGTGGACTACACCAATGTCCTCATTTCTAACAACCGCTCTGATATTACAGCAAAGAAATGGCTGTGAGAGGTTGAGCCAAGTCTTCACCGCAACAGATTCTCCAGGCCGGGGAAGGAAGACTCCTGACTGTGAATGTTCATGTTTTGTCAGGCTGACTTAAGCCAACCAGCAAGATCTGGACCTCATCCATTCCTGTGACACGGTGAGCTCTAAAAATACCTCAGCAGAGGACCAGAGAAGTCAGGACTTCAGAAAGCCAGCATTATTGGAAAATGATATGTAAAGAGACCTTTAATTACAGGAAACATTTTAACGCTTTAAATTGAAATTGGTCGAACAGTACAACGTGTAGGGACAGACAAAGAGATTGTGCTCTGCTCTAACAAATGCATCACATATTTTCTGGGGAGTCAACCCATTTCCACCCACATGGCAAAAACATTGTATAATGAAGTGGGTGTCCTGAGGACCCTATTTCAGCTGAGCCTATTTGCAGGTAGTAAATCGTATTTTCCCTGGATGATGGTAACCTATTTTACTGAGGGATCAGGAATCCGCTGCTTTGCATGTTGTGCATGTGTTGTGTAGGCGAGTGTGTTCTAGTGTGTGTCTTTTGTGTGTGTGTGTGTGTGTGTGTGTGTGTGTGTGTAGTCTTTTTGAACCGGCAGTGTATCTAATTGCACTGTATCAAACAAAATGTAATTCTTCCAGGGGTGGAAAAACGTCTCTTTGCTATTTATAGATCACAAATAAATGTGCCGTTATTTAAAGAATCAAGCTAAAGGCCCAAGTCAGGTCAAGTCAGTCAACAACATTGCTAATCAGCATATAAAACAAATTAATTACTCACAGTAGGACTTCCATATGGGCGGTTGGTAATCCTCAGGGTCTGTAAAAGACAAAAATAAAGCAGGTTTCACAGTGGTGTTAGACTGTGCCCTGTTTTCTGTTGCATTACAATCTCCATTTCAAACCCTTTCCCAGTGGACTGACTGAGCTCTTCGCCATAATTATGTCACTGTTGTTTATCTCTCTGTTATAATTATGCATATGGCTTCCTTCACACTGTGCAGCTGCCTCTTGAGATGCACCAGTGAATACACTTCTAATCAGTGTGTCTGCTTCAGGGATAATCAATACAGATGTTTGTGTGTTTCACTAGCAAATAAATCAATATTACCCACCTGCCGTGTCCCTAAAAACACAAGAATACGAACACACCAATCAAAATGTAAGTAAATACAATTTACATCCCACAATCCACGGTGAGACATTCCTCTGGCTGATTTATGATTATGTGATCACATTCCTGAAATATATGACGGTGCTATTATGTTAGAATGAAAAGAGTTAGGGAGGTGATGAAGTAAAGTAATGAGTCACTAAACGAGTACGAGAGGTTGACAAAACATTTTACTACAGCTCACCACACCACAGCAACTCCATAACTGGTAATCATTGGATGCCATTCACATAATTCCTAACAAGTTCTGACCCACATGCAGAGAAATTACATTTCATATTTGAATGTTACTGCACGTCCTACATGTTCACACAGCGAGACAATCATACAGAATTTAAACACGGTGGTCTACAGCTATCACATAAGCAGATGACACTAAATGCCAAATGCACAAGATAACCGACAATAAATGATTAATCTGCCCCTCCGATGTTTAGAGTAATATCTTTCATTAAACTCCCAGCCCCAGTGAAGGACTCAATCGGATGTGTGAATTATGAATCATGCCGGTCAAGAAGATACACGTCGCTCATTTAAAACATTCCTTTGCAACCATCAGTAGATCAACGCCACGCCCCCCTGAAAGAAGTCAAAAACACACGAGGGCTTGAAAACCAGTGAGCACTTGTTAGATGTCTGCACTGACGTACGGGCAGCAAGATGGAGAAACGTGCACACATAAATGGCATCAATGTTAAAACCGTATTGCTATTTCTCTTAGAGTCCCTGTATATTCTTGTGCTATATTTATCTGTATAACTGACAGCACTTAAAGAGATGTAATTTCCTTCATGCCGTTTTCTCTGCTCACTGCAGCGGGAGGCTGGTTGCAACATCATCAAACACACCAAATGCTCATTAATGCGCCCCATCGTAATAGTCCTGTTACTTTGGAAAGAGATGAATTTATTACACAGGAAAGACAAGATAGGTGCACATGATCCAATGCTGAATAATTATGTAAATGATGAAACGGCAGCTTGACTGAGAGCTGGATGTTGTGAGAGTGAACCATGTTGCTAAAGCCCTCCACAGAATGTCTGCCTTCAAATACAATGTGATGTGTGGACAATGTATTGCTGACGCTTTGTCACTGCGTATTGCACTCGCAAGTCGGAAAGATTTATTCCACTGCGGCTTGTTTAAAGGATGTGATTTCTTCTGGTCGGCTGCCAAATACTCTTTTCAATGCGATTGGTTTTAATGACAAATGGAACTCAGCAGCAGCTTCGGCTCGGAGGACGGGGCTCTCGAGGGATTCTGATGCAAACACCAGCCCACGCTTACACACACGCACATACATCAGGCCACACTGTGCATACCCACTCTCACACAAACACACACGTATACGCAGACGCACTAAGACACGCACAGGAAAAGAACATCAAAAAGAATTGCTAAGCAGCTCAGAGTTTGTGTCTGATGATCAGGGAGAATTTAGATTCTGGAGCAGCCAAAAGGATTTTTCCGCCCAAAGACACAGCTATTAATTGCGGTGCCCTCCATTAATCTCCAGTCAGAAGCATTCAATACAATAATTACCGACGGGTATTTGCTTTGGTGACAAAGAGAATATGTGATGAATGAAGATCAAGCTCGCCGAAAGACGTTTATCCCCTGAAATAACATCTGCGCTAGAGTCTGTGATAACAAAAATATATATATAAATCTACGTCAGCACATCAAACAATAACTTGTGTTGAGGTTTAATGAGTACACGGATGACAACAGGTTCAGAGCGTTTTATGACTCGAAGGTCGTGTTCAATATCACCCATATTAGTACCAAAAAGAAAAGAGGATAGAAAGAGAAGATAGAGAGACGTCTGTGTAGAGTAATTTAATTTATATGGGTAGAATGATGTCAAGTCCAAATAAGACTCACCACTAGACTATTTAAGTTGACACAACAAATAGAGTAGCTTTATATTGACTTAAAAAGCTACGTATTCAGCTGTAGCGCTGCCTGACTGTAAAATACCAGCACAGATAATGTAATTGACTATTTTATGTTAAATCGATGGAAATGTAATACCATGTCATTGTTTCTGTGATTTTATGCTGATGGGGAAATGGAGCCGATCATCTATCACTTGCCCAACAGTAATATAGATAAGAGTTTTTATATTGTAACAATACATTCGATGTCAAGCAGAAGTGCTGGTTTCTTTACAGACAGGGACACGTACCCCCATAACAAAGAATGGTCTTCAGGATTTGCACTTGAGAACCTGAAAGCTTGGCCCATTGATGCACCATGGGACAGGCTTTTTGAGTACCAGACAGGGATTTATCTTTCCAACAACCTGGATTGAGTCAAAGAGAGAGGAGTTCATGCTGTTTTTGAAAACTCCAGGATAGATTCAACATAGTTCATGGGGAAATTCTCTTTGAACTCTACAGACAGAAATAGCATTTCTCTTTGTGCATTTGAGATCTGTTCGGTTTCTCAACCCTTAAAATCGTCTGCCAGTAGAATAAAATGTATGCAGGACTTCAGTGATCTATCAATCCTCTCCTCCCAAAAGCCTGTTACTAATTAATACTCGCTATGGCTTCAAGGTCCCTCTGCAAACATACCACCTCCACGTCACACAGCTCAGTGCACCATATCCTCTCTGCTGTCGAACTGCAACAGCAAGAGGAACCAGAGTGTTTGGACCAACACCTTGTGAGCATTACAGGGTTACACACATGAGTGGAAATAACGTACATGCACCTGCTCATCAATGTTGGGCTGTCTATCTGAAGGTGAATGAGTTTGTGATCTTTTGTTTGTTTTGGTGGACCTCCAGTCTTTTTTTATTTCAATTATGACATCCTCTGTGAACCCCTTCTCTTCTGGTGATCCTGAGGGTCAATGTTATCGTGACCTTGACTAAGCAATGATGATAATGATGACCAAGTTGGTGAGAAACCACATATTTCACCCCGGCTTCTTTCCTGTGTTAGTTAAGTGTATTTCTCTCCGCTCTGCTAGAGCTGAACGAGCCACTCAGAAAAAAAGTGGCTTGTTCAAATATTGGGCTCCATGGATGATTTAGAGGACTCCACACTGACTCATGTCTGGAATGTTACGGGCACCTACTTCTTGTATTCACATTTTCAATACTTTGATGTCCTGGAAGGATAAGATAAGCTGTTATTGATCCCCAGAGGGGAAATTCAGAGTTAAGAGGATCCATTCATGCCAAGACATGTGCAGATCAAGCTTTTGTTTTTTAAATAATGTGAAGCTTTTTTTAATTTTCATGAAATAATTTATCAAACTTATAAACAAAAAGATAATTTAAAATGATAACTTAATTACCCTTGGTGAAAAGAGAAAACACACACACACACAGCAGGGAGACCATCTGTGCATTACACTGGTCCAAATGAGCATTTCAACACTGCCTTAGGGCGGACCAGATACTGTGGGCCAGGTATGAGGGTGTGCGTTGTGTCCTACGGGGAAACTGTATCTCTGGCACAACCCCCCCTCCCCTTCAGCGTACGTGACACAAATCCAGTCCGACATGATCTACATTGGTTAGGACATGAAATAGATGTGGTGGAAAGATCTCGAGGTGAACTGCAGCATTTTCCCAACACATGTGCAGGATCGTGTTGAGCAGACAGCTTCTCTGTAATACACGGCTGTAATTCTGCCTCTCTGACCAATTTTGTCATTTAAGTCGGGGAGCTCAAGGCATACTTTCATGCTCTATCCCTCAATTTATTTTCAACGTTTTATTTCTTGGAGCCGTCTGGCAAATGGTGTGCTGCTGGTACAGTACATGTTTCAATGGCCACCCGCGTCAGGAATGTGTAGGAATCTCCCTAAACTCCACGAGTACACTGAAAATATCGTTCCAGGGATGAGATTGCAACATATGTGCTGCAATTGTGTTGCAATCCTTTCAGTTTGTCAGGTACCTTATTATGACTGGCCTCAAACATGTTGAGTATATTATGCACCTGTGAATAGAGTGGTATACAATGAGTCCCCAAACCTGAAAATCTATTAGCATTTTTGCACTCCTCGGCTAAATGTTTATTTTATTTTTTATAGCTTTTTGGTGAGCTGTCTAAAATAAAGTCTGTGGTTACAACAAGCTTTAGAGATTTCAACGTTTTGTTCTAGAATATATACATATTAAAAAATGTTTATATTAATGTAGATTTTGAAGCTGGCTAAATGAGTCCTCACAGCCTCTTGTATCCTCATGCTTATGCGACTGTGGTGTAAGACATTGACCGCCTAACGTTAGCTTTTGCAGTTATAGACTGAGTCTATATAAAGCAGTCTATACTTTATAAAGTGGTTTCTATACATACCATTGTTACTTCAGTTCAATAATTTGCAGGAAGTACAGACTTAAATCAATGTCGGCTCTTATAATACATTTACGGTTGCCACTATCAAAAGTCAATAGTCAACACATAAAGCTGCCATCAGTGACACAAGTTGGATTAACTTTATGTATACACTCTGCCCCAGACAACAGCCTCCAAACAAGATAACCATAAAGACTTATCATCAACTAACTACACCCAGAGCTCTTTGTTTGCAGCCAGAACTGACGTCCTAATATGGAGCAGAAATTTAGCCGAGATTCATTTTTGAGTCATGTGCCTTATAGACAAGATTATTCAAATGTTGGGTCTGACTGCCAAAGAGCTCCGCATGAAAATAATAATACCCTTGTGACAACCACTCTATCCCTGGCAGCAGCGCAGCTTGTAACCTCTGATAATTATATTGAGAGCCCAAAAGTAATGACAACCCTCCAATGCCACAGAGAGGAAATACTCTCCTCTTAAAGCAGCAGTGGTCAAAGAGTAAATCCACTGCTTTCTGAAACGCACACATGAGATAATGCTCTGGGAAACGTGTGGTTTCCACAGGCTATATCAGCTTGGAAATGACGGTCTGTCCCTCCCAATGGGCAATACCTCGAGAAACTTGACTCTGCTTTGTGGTGCAGAGGGAGTAAGAAAGTAAAACAAATATTATGGATACTATACAATGTCCTCCCCCTGTAAAAAAACGTTGCCATGCTATGTTCAGTTTTCCGTTCGCATTTGTTTGTGGGCGTAGAAAGTATCGCTGCACATTTTCTAGACTCTTCGCAGTAAAATATTAAATATTGGTGGAAACAGCAAACATAAACAGAAGTGCTGAGCCTGGCATTATAAACAGCCTCTCCCTCTCCTTGTCTCACACACAAACACGCACACACACACACACGTGCGCACACACACACACGCCTCTGGTTGTTGGTGGGGCCGCCACATCAAACAGTGCTGTGATAGTAGAGTTTGTACTTTATACCCTGGCAAACATGAGCAATGTGCTTTATCAACACAGAAAGGGATACAATGGGACAAGCATGGCACTTCTATTTTCTTCTGGGTTTGTTTGAACAGCTGCTAACTCACTTTCTGTTCACATTCGGTGAAAATTCTTACAAATATATAATAGGTGAGACTTGCTGAATACCAACTATTATGCAAAGGAATTGTATTGGAGTTTTGTGAACACTGGCAGTATAAACTGTATGATGTTGATCATATTAGGATTTTATTTTACAATTTCTGAGAATGTCCCAGCCTGGTGCTGTATTTTGGAAAATGCTGGACTAAAGAGGCCAAAGACAATCCTTACAGCCAGCCAATTGGAAAGTCAATAAGGGAATTATGAATCTACTGACAGCATTCAAACCCCACGTCATACTGACTGCATCTCAATCCCTCCGCACATGAAATGTGTCCTTTCCCTCAAATGTTTCTACCTCTGAAGCTTCTTTAATAATGTGTTTGTTTAATGCATACAAAGCACGCTGCGATGGAGATGGAGAAATAAGAAGATGTCACATGTGGCTTTATGCAAGATAATGAAAAAAGTTTGATTCCAGCTAAATAAAATAAAAAAGGCAAACGTTTCAAAGCACACGGACAAGCAGAAATATAAACTCCCCACAAATGAATGTCATATTAGTATTATTAGCCTATTATTAATTATCGGAGGGTATATATTACGTGAAACGCGTCAGCGTCTCGTTTGAGTGTGGGCTCTTTGAACTCTTACCGGAGGACACAGATGAACCGGAGAGGCTTGAGTTGCTGGATGCTGCCATGCCAGCCCGTTTCACGGCTCGGTTATTCCCGTGTGGCCAAGGTGCGCTCACGGCAGCTCGTCCCCGGCGGGGCCTCCATTTCCCTCGAGTCCCAATGGGCTTCACCTTTGACGGCTCTCTCGGTGACTATTTCATGTCTCGTCTCGACCAGAGTCCACCACCCGTCTGTCTGAATCCGCCGATCCTTCTCTCCTTTCTTCCTTCCTTCTCTCCTTCCCTCCTTCCTCTCGGCGAGGAGCTCCCGCTGCCGCATCCACTGAAGGGTGCTGCCGCCGCAGATGGGAAGAGACCGACAAGCCTCAGGAATATGCACCGTGGATCAGTTCCTCCGAAGCATTCAGTCAGACAGAATCTGTGGGTCTGTTATTGTGTCATGCAGAAACGCAGCTATGGTTTCCATGTGCTGATGTGCCACTTTAAGGATTGCACTAAACACACTACGCTGCGGCGGAGACGTGCCTTCTTAAAGTGGAAGTTTGGAGCGGGGTTGCCCGATGTGAGCCAGAAAGACGGGCAACATAAGCGCCAGAATGTTTGCAGAATACAAAACAAACGTTACTTTTTGCGTTGAAACAGAGATATGAGATTCGTGTGCAGAGGCCCGACTCTCTGAGCCACAGTGTTCCAGCTCGTGTTTTCATCAGATGGCATGTCATGTTGAAAGAGACGAGTGTCAGGGATCTAGCGCCACCTGGAGACTAAAGACGAAAGAAAGAGATGGATGGATGGATGTGCAACTAAAATATAAGCAACTATGTGTGACCAAAAAGAAAATGAGCTCGAAGAACACTATCTTTGTAAATTGCCACCAAGACATAATTAAGTGAAATCAGCTATTTATACACAACGTGTGTTGCAGTCGCCACCTCGTCACAAGAGCTGTCACAGTCCACAACTTTCTTTCCAGCTCTAAGTAGCTTCATTTCCTGTATTTTTCCGCCCCCTCGTGGCCAAAGATGAACAACTGCAACATTATTTGGAGTTAGTCACTGATTTGAGGTACTTAGTGTTCTGTTTTTAAGGCAAGCATTCTGACATTAATAGCAGGTACGTTTTAACATTAATAATGAGCGGCCTATTGTTGTCCTTGCTGGCTCACTGTCACTCCTGTGCTTTTCCTACTCTGACAAGTGTAAATGTCGGCAGTGAAAAAGCCCTACAATATATAAAAGCCTATAAAGTAAAGCTATACATATATTGTGAGGGTTTAAGTATACATGGTAGCATCTTTAAAGCAACATTCATAAATGTTAGGCCACTGGTTAACATACACATAGCTTGCACATACAATATTAACAACAACATTTAATTAAATTAAAATGTATAACAATTATCAACTTACACATCCAGCAGTCATAGAGCAACGTTATTATCCAACTGGAGTTGTGTTTCTGGTGACCCTGTGAATCCAAATCCATTATTCAGCTTTTTTCTTCCTCTGGTTAGAGCTTCACCAACTCCTGAAAAATATATTTTTTTATTTGTATCTTTTATACTAAGTGGATGACCAACCTCTGTCTGGAGTCTGGTGCTGGGCAGTACAATACACACAATGCAACTTTAATTGTGCGCCAATGTTGAGAATCAATTTTCCATTGAGGACATTTGACATTGGAATGTGCCTGCTTGATTGACAGGTGTGCCAGTCAATCAGTCAGCCCTGGAGGCTTTACAAAACTTTTTATTCTCTAGTGTTTGAGAGGACGGTGATGAGCAAACTTAAACCACTTAGTGTCCCAGTTCCTCTGCTGTCTAGCGATAGGTTAAGTGTACAGAAGGCTACAAAAGCTGACTGAGCATTATTCGGGTCGTGAGTTTAAAGGCAGCACTTTAAAACTCTGTGCTAAATAATGTGAATAAAATAAATAATGTAAAGGGTGTGCTTAAATGTAACTATGAACACAACTGTGATAATTAACACATGTATACAAAAACTAGTATATTCATTCAAGGATGCTATGTTCATTTATTTTGTGAACTTTCACCAGCACCAGAGCTAACGTTATATACTTTATATACTTTTTTAAATACTTAACTTATTTTTCCGTTTTCTGATGCTAAAATAACCCTTTACAACAGTTAAATAATTAGTAGAACTTAACGCTCAACCTTAAAACTTCTAAAATTGCGATATACCACATATTTCGTGCACAGACCGTATATATAGTAGTATATTACATAATAACGAAATAATAACTTAATAATAGCTAACACAACGTAACGATTCTTACCTGTCAGCCTGGTTTCCCTTTTCTTTGTCTAACAAAATGCTCAACACTTAGCGTTAGCTGAAGCAGCCTTCGCTGCTAACGTTATTTTGAAACAAACAGTTTAAAGACAGTTTACTTACCAATTGAGAGCAACATTCTTTGAAATAGGAATATGTTTAGCAGATGTTGTAGCACACACAACACGTCTTCAATTGCATAAAGGAAACTTAGCTTTGGAAGTCTCCTGCAAGACCTCGTTGAGGACTAAAACGCCGCCGTACCACAGTAACGACCACATGACCTAATGTGTCACCTGACCCACGCAGAGCTAGTCATGTGACTCAGTCCATCCGACTGCTCGCCAGATGAACGTCTCTCTGACTGACGGCTGACATTCATCCAGTCGTCAACATGAGGTGAGTAACAAACTAAAGTTTACGGGTTTGACCCCCCGCGTGGCTGGCCTGTATTCCGATACGCGTTGTGTTCAATGCAGGCTGTGGATGGGAACACTGCTGCTCCTCTTTCTCTGGGCCTGTCTGGACTCGGCGCACTCGCGGAGCTGCTCGTCGCCTTTTTTCTGCCCGAAGTCTCACCGTGTGAGCGGCCTGAATGGAGTCGACCCCGGGTCTCCTCTCTTCCTCACTCCGTACGTGGAGAAGGGCGCCATAGATGAAGGTAGAGGTGCACCCACGCTGCTGCACGGGGTCTAGATTCACACGAGTCATGGCTACAGTGGCCGACATCCTTTACTTTTGATCCAGCCAGGAAACTGAGTCTGGTAGGAGATCTGCCGGGGGGCAACGTCAAGAGTTATGCTGGCTACCTCACTGTCAACAAGAAATACAACAGCAACCTCTTCTTCTGGTTCTTCCCTGCACTGATGGTAAGGGCAAACCTGTTCTTCACAGCAGGCTTTCCAAAGGACAGTCCCATTACTGCCAGAGCTGCAGCTTGGGACAAAGAAGCCTTTTAGAGAAGTCAGCCGATGATAAGGAGCTGAGTCAGCAGCAGTGTGGGACTTCAGTTATGACTGTTTTGTGTTAAAAGTCACGTTTCTTTTTTTATGGTTGGTCACATGTCTCCAGCCTGATCTGACCCTGTTGTATAATAATCTACTGACTTCCCCACTGGCTGGTGCTGAGACCTTAACTCTCCTGTGTGACGCCCTGATGTGTGACAGGCAAACCCAGATCAAGCTCCGGTCCTGCTCTGGCTGCAAGGAGGGCCCGGTGGCTCCTCCATGTTCGGTCTGTTTGTGGAACACGGACCATATGTGGTGTTCAAGAACTTGACTGGTAAGAACGCATCGGGTATTACGTTTTTATATATATATATATATATATATATATATATATATATATATATATATATATATATATATATATATATATATATATATATATGACACAGACAAACACACACTTGAGCCCTGAGTTTGTGTTGGAGCCTTGTTTACTGTTTTGTGTCTCTGCAGTTGGTTTTAGGGACTACGCTTGGACATTGAGATATTCAGTTTTGTACATTGACAATCCGGTAAGTATTAGTTATTCATCCGCAGACAAAAAAAGCCACTAACTAATAACATGTAACGCATATTTTATTCAAGGTTTCTCAGCTCATCTGACTTTTTTTGTGCATTAATTTGTTTGTTTCTCCAGGTTGGGACCGGTTTCAGCTTCACGAATGACGACAAAGGTTTTGCTCAAAACCAGGATGACGTTGGCCGAGATCTGTACAGGTAAAGCCATCCAACTCTAACCTAGTGGCACTTGATCTATGAGTCTGTTTGATTACTAACTCATTTATATTGTATCTCTTCTCTTTAAAGTGCTTTAACACAGTTCTTCCAGATATTTCCTGAGTATCAGTCCAACGAGTTCTATGCTACTGGAGAGGTATGTTTTTTTTTCTGTTCAAGATTTGCAAATGTATCGTGTCAAAATGTACAATAGTGGGGTTACACATGTGGCTTTTTACCGCGTACATATCCTACACCAGTAGGAATTTCTACTCCATTAGACAATCACAAGGAACACATTTTGGATAGGTTTATAAGTTTGTCTTAAAATATCGCCACAACAAGAACATCTGTCTCTGACGACAACAGCAACCAAAAACACATTCTGCATATTTAGAATATGGTCCTGATCTTTGTGAACCTTCTCCGTCCCCATGCAGTCGTATGCAGGAAAGTATGTTCCTGCCATCTCGTACTACATCCATAAAAACAACCCCACTGCCAAAGTGAAAATAAACTTTATGGGGATGGCTATCGGGGACGGGCTCTGTGATCCAGAACTGGTGCGTATCTGACCAAGTCTGGTTTTCTGATCATCTTTAAACCTCTGTTCACCTGCCTAGGTGCTTTTCAGTGGATCTGGTTGATTAGACCTCTGCTCAGGTTGAAGGTTGGCCGGAGCTTTGATGATCATGTATTATGTTACAAATCTTCATCTACCAATAAGAATGATAGAGGGGTCAATTTTTCAGACCCTATAGGTTCCACAAAGCTAACGGGAGACTCACGAAGAGTCCTGACCCGGTCCTGAGACCTGGGCCCTATTTCTCGTACGTGGCTAACGTGTTTAGCGGGATAATTTTGTGGATGAGATTACACAAGCCAGGGTTTTCGGTTCCTCAAAGCAAGTTTGGAAAAATCACCATAGTAACACATCAAAATATTTGAGCTTGCTCCAGCGCAGGCTCATTCAGTCTAGCTGGATAATCTGGCCACGCCCCCTGAAGAAAGTGGCAGCTCACTTCCTCATTGATGAAGGAGCGATATTACTTAGATTAACGTTTTATAGGGAGAGAGTTCTTATGATGTGAAGACGACTTCCTATATGAGTGCTATCCATTCTGCCCACAAGGAATCATTTATTAAAGACCTTCTGGAGCCGTACATTGAACACAAAGTAGTTCATGAAAGTCAAAGCACAGACGAATGGATGTGATTTGTGAATAAAGAGGATTTCCATCTACTTATCTAGACGTATAGTCGGTGAAAGTCACCGAGCTGTGTGAGCCTACGGGTGATGTTATGTGTGTGTATATATATATATCAATGTTATGAACCCAAACACCAGGGCATTAGATGTTCCGACGTTTGTGGGATTTCCACAACAAGTATAAAACAGAAATAGTGGTTATTTTTTAATCCATGGTGAATGGCGGAAGTTATAAATGTTTCCATGGAGATAAGCCACGCCCCCTCTCAAGCGCGAGTGAAGTGAATGAATTGATTAGATGTTGCCATGATTATGGTCTGGAATTCCTCATATACGTTCATGATCATCTCCTGCTCGTCAGCGGAGAAAAGGAGGCTCTTCCTTTCAGTTTATTTGCCTTTGTGCTGTTAGTAAATTATGGTTTCTGTGATCGACGCGTCTCCCTTTTTGAAGTCGGACGGGCACGCGCAACTATCCTGTGAAATGACGTCTGGCTCAAATTAACGAGATGGTTTGAGGGCGGATCAGCCTTTGAGAAACCGGGATAGCCTGATGTTAATCATCTTGTTAATTTTATCTCGCTAATAGGACATTTGATCAACTTTGTTGAGCCACGTACGAGAAATAGGGCCCAGGTCTAGCCAGAACAGAAGCTAGACCTGATTTTCCCATGTCTTGTGAAAGTTAGTTAATAACTCTCTTGCTCTCTTTGCTCACATGTTCCAACACTTACAACATGTCTGCTCCAGCAGAGGGATGTTCCCTTTTCTTTATCTTTTCCCCGTCTGCCGTTATAGTTTTAGTGGTTTACATTTCACTCCTGTCAATGAAAAATGACATGAGTATAGTATTTTAAAGCTTTTTCTTTTCCATTTCAGATGCTGGGTGGTTATGGTGAGTTCATGTACCAAACGGGCATGATAGACGAACACCAGAGACAGTATGTCAACCAGCAGACAGACCTGGGGGTTAAATACATCCATCAGCAGAAGTGGGTGGAGGCTTTTCAGGTAGGAGGCGCCTCTTATTTTTCAGAACACATTTAATAATAATAATAATAATCCATTTAATTTATATAGTGCTTTTCAAGATACTCAAAGACACTTTACATTATACACCATAGAAACAGCTACGGGGAGCAATGCAGGGTTAAGTGTCTTGCTCAAGGACACATCGACTAGGGCGGGGATTGAACTGCCAATCCCTTGATTGAAAGACGGGCATGCTAACCACTGACCCATAGTCGCCCATTTGTCTTCAGTTGTCTAGATTTGCATTAAGTTCTTATTGTTCGATGAATTCCTTTTTGTTATTTATTTAAATTTGTTTACATTTAGCTGACCGTGTTGTTACCATCTGACTTCAGGTTTTTGATAGTTTGCTGAATGGGGACGTGGATCCGTATCCCTCCTTCTTCCAAAACGCTACCGGCTGCACTAACTATTACAACTACATGACCTGTCGGGTGAGTAGAAACTCTGTTCTCAAAGCTGCTGGTGGGACTTCTTGGAGCAAACATTTGAAAACCTTTATTTACGAACACGCTACTCGTTGGTCTTTGCACAACCCACCACATGTTCTTTGTGGCACAACAGGAGCCTGAGGACCAGGAGTACTTCTCCCAGTTTGTGACTCTGCCAGCGGTGCGTCGTGCCATCCATGTGGGGAACCTGACGTTCAACGACGGCTCGGAGGTGGAGAAGCACCTTCTGCAGGATGTCATGAAGAGCATCAAGCCGTGGCTGGGGGTGTTGATGGACAACTATAGGGTGGGGGCTTTGGGATTATCCTCTGTGTTGTGTCTGTGCAACAGTGGTATGATCCCTCACTCCCTCTCTAACAGTCTTTTCCTGTTTGGTCCATTTCTACATCCACCCAGGTCTTAATCTACAGCGGTCAGCTGGATGTAATTGTAGCAGCACCACTGACCGAGAGGTTCCTGCCTACTGTCAACTGGAGCGGGGCGGCCGAGTTCAAAACAGCACCGCGATTCCACTGGAAGGTTCAGCCCAGCGACACAGAGGTGGCTGGTTACGTGAGACAAGTGGGAGAGTTTTACCAGGTGGGTTGTTAACAGTTGAAAATCAATGTGAAAAGTACTTGGGAACGACTGTTTTAACATCTGTAATCTATCCTCTTGTCACACAGATCATCATCCGAGGAGGAGGACACATTCTGCCTTACGACCAGCCGGCGAGGTCCTTTGACATGATTGACAGATTCCTTTCAACACGCGGCTGGTCATGAATGTTTTGGTCCTGAAACCGCTGATTAAAGCACCTCCACTTTTAAAGAGCATATTTTTAATTATTGAGTGTTGATTTTAAATATTTTTAATTTTCCCAGCCAATGTAAACAAGCACATTGTTGAATTTTAACACATTTCTTTTTAGTAGGTGACATTTGAGGTGGGACTCTGGACTGCTCCCTGATGCAAATTAAATAAGTTGTGTTAACGTGCAGCCAGGTCTCCCACGTCTTCACACAGTAATTCAGTCTGATGATCAAGTCAGAGTTGTATCAAAACCATTTCATGTTTTGAACTGTATGAGGGAAATATGCATTCAATCAGAACATGCGTGATGATGAAATATTAAGAATTAGCCTTGAAACTACAATTAACCTGTAAAAACCTGTTTTTTTTTACTAAATCCGAGTGCCTTAATGATCGGCGAGCTTTGCTGTGTTTTTGTGATTGACATCTGTTGCAGATGCAGCATTGTTGGATGGGATTTGTCCCTTCAAGTTCTGTTTGGTTAGTCTACAAAATGTCCACCAGGGGCCACTGTGCTTAAAGGCATTTTATTAGAAAGCCAGAAATGAAAGAATGTAATCTCACTAAACTTCTGTGGGCATTCAATGTCATTGAAATTTGTTTCTGATTATCTTAACTAAAAAAAATACTAAATGAAACTGTGAAGAATAAGTGCCCCTTTGCATGTTGCGACAAACGGTTGTTAATTTCATTCTGTTTGGCTATTGTAGTGGTTTTAAAATGTATTTGATTTTGTAGTGGTTTTAAAATTTATTTGATTTGTTGTAGTGGTTTTTAAAATGTATTTGATTTGTTGCAGTGTTTAAGTTGGTTATTTGTTTACAAAGATGTGTGTTGTGTGCTGTCATTTCATCAGGCAACTATCAAGATGTCTAGACAGTTCAATAATTAATGAGTATTCTAAACCTTTAAAGCATCTCACTATTTAATGAGCAGGTCCGTCTCAAGGACAAGCATCGGGGAAAACTTGATCGTTTGATGTCGATGTTGGTTTCATAGCATTCTGCCAATGTTATTCTCAAACATTCAGCTCATGTCTCTAAGCACATTATTTCACACTGGTTATCGGCACAGAAGATATTTGTGACACTAGAATTCAAGTTCAAGTAGTAGTGACATCAAATGAGTTTGCTAATTGTTACAGAACAAGTGCTTTATTTTCATACCGTAATGTAACTGCAGTGATACTTTAACATCTGTACAAATGCAAAACAAAATGGAGACAGTCATTACAGACACACACAAAATGTACAAAGTTATGCAGGCCAGAATGGATTCATCCGTTCATTACATATAAACAATGTATTTAAGCGCTGAAATGAGCCTCGACGTACAACAAAAGGCAACAAGTGCTATGCAAACATTATTTACAAACATGTACCACACATTTACTCCCTTCAATAAGAAAGGTGGTTGCATTACATGTACAAGATTAATGCAATTATGTACAATATTTATAGTTTTTGATTTAAAATAATACATTTATAACGTCATTAATACAGAGGCATTGTTCTCCACCGCTCACAAATCCACACGGACGCACTCACACTGCACTTTCTTGTCTTCCTCTGCAGTAACATGTGTTTTTCTGAACCTGGACCCACTTTCAAGAAGGAAACGAGAGACTCATCTAACTCTAAATTAGCAACATCCTCCAATTGATTCCAGTTAAAGGTTTTTTGAGGTCATTGCCATAATTAGTTACATGCGAGAGGTTAATTTGGAATGATCTAAAACACGGTTTAAAATCAACCTAAAATAAGGCAAGCTTCAGTTCAAAGGGTTTGTACGACAAAGCCCTTTTCAAGAGAATCCATTTCTCTCATTGACACATATCAAAATGCGCACACTGACTGAAGGGTTGTCACATGACAAAAACAGTCCAAATGCTTCAACCAAACTTGAATGTACCCATTATGAGGATAAAGATTCACATCCTTCATCTATTTTCTTGCAGAATAAAAAGGACTCAAACTTAACTGTGCAGGGTCTTTACAACATGAGCTCTAGGTTCCCTTCCTTATCTACAGACATGATCCATGCCAGGCACAGTCTCTTCATAAAGCCAAACACAGTTAAGTTTCTCGCTGGTGTGTGAAAAAAGGGGGGGGGGGGGGGGGGGGGGGGGATCACTGAGAATTACTCGGACCTAAATATGGCTATTCTACCCTCTGGCATGACAGAGGACAAAGTGCATAGACAGCTCTGCGATCGCTCCACCTGTCAGTGGAATGTATTTCATCCATCCTACTGTAGAACACAGTGCATTATGGTCATCATGCTAATGAGTCGACATTCCTGGTCATAGGAAAGAGACAAAGAGCAGTGGTGGTGAACATGAGAAGGTGTGAAGTTTCAAGGCTGCGAGGGAGATAAAAAACGGGTCACTATTAATACATCCATCGCCTTGCAGAGGAGGCCTGAGAAAGAGAGGAAGAGAAATTGACGAAGAGGTCATAGGTTAAATGGAAAGCAGGTACTTTTTCTCCTTAGTCAGCTGGTTTTGGGCTCACATGCAGCAGACATCAATTACAAAACCAATAACACAGGAAACTCATGAATAAAACGCAGGGAATGAAAGGGTTTGATTGTTTGAAGAGAAAGAGTTGCTGTCTACAGAAAGCCAACAAAAGATTTTACGAAAGATTCAGGCACATTGTGACATTTTGAAAAGCACAAGCATAAACTGCTCCTCTTTAGAAACCGTAAAACACTTAACCAGTCGTGGGATGCCAGTCAGAAATAAAAAATCTGTCACTTTCTCACAATGTTTTTTGTTTTTCTTCCTTTACACACCTGCTGAACTTTGTTCTGCAGAGGAAAGAAGGCAGAACATAATATAATACATAACTAACTTGCATACTCGAAAACGATGGATACTAAAATCCAGATGCACAAACACACAAAAAGACGCCTCAGTAAATAAAGCTTCAGTTGGTCCTGGAGAGTGAAGAAGTTTGTTTCAGCTGCCTCACTGGGATCAGTGGGCAGTTCTGTAGCTGGAACAGCTTTGTATGTCCTCGGGACCAGAGTGGCTTAGCCATGCTGATCGAATGTGGACATACAGTAGAGAAGGTGATCAATACTGCAATGTATTGCTTCCAATTGATCATGCTGTATTTCATGACACTCTTTAAGAATAAAGCTGACAGGGACAAGGTTAACAGTCATATTCGTTACTCAGAAAGAAAAGTTTCATTACACCTGCTTGCATATTCCTGTCTTCAAGACATCACAGGGACAGTTTGACTTGGCTTAAAGGCAGCAACGTCCCCCTCATGTAGAGTCTGTTGCATACACTCAACACACTGTTCATAAGTGATACAGAGAATACATTGACTCATTTGTTCAGTCCATCAGGACTACAGAGATGTAAGGTCTGCTAATAGCCGGAGGCTTATGTCTCTGTCCTCCGGTTCAATGACCATCATGGACCTTTTTGTACCATTAAACAACAGAAAGAAAAGTCACTTAAATGCTGGATGAGATTAGCAAAATTCCCTTTTTGCTAAAAGCACAAAAAAAACAGGTAAAAAAAAGAGGCAACAAACTAAAGAACACGTATGGGTTAATAGGGTTGGTCTATAAAAATACATACTGGAGCTACTGTATAAAGAACAGCCTCACAGGCCTTTGAGGTTTTTCTTGATGGAGGGAACAAGGGGGGTCAGCATGTGCAGCTGGCAACCCTCAGAAAGCAAGGTGTGGGGGGGGGGGGGGGGGGGGGGGGTCTCTCTTGTCCCTAGTGAATGGAGTTAATGTCTGTGCGGTGATTGGTTTGCCCGTGCACACTGCTGCCCCCTATAGTTGTGGTGGAGGTGGTGATGGTGTTGTGCTGAATGACCTGCTGCTGGGAGCACTCTGGTGCTGGACTGCCCGCCGGACTGCTATCTGGACCTGAGGAGACAGCAGAGACATCAGTGAGGATGGACAACGTGTGTGTAGTAGTGTGAACACTGTGACCCTCAAGCTTCTACAAAGATATAATGTGATAGTAAAAACAAATGATAACGAATATCAAAATAAACACAGACCACATTATTGTAAACAAAACAAACAGCTTTATTAGCAGAAACAAATACATATCAACAAATGACTCACACCCAAAGTCTCACCTGTCATCCCAAAATAGACCATGAATGGAAAGCACAAAAATGGAAAAGTAATTCCATAAACAAGCCTGATGAAGTTTGGATACATTGAAGGTGACATCTGTACACAAGCTAGACTCATCGATGGAAGTCTCTCCCAGCCCAGTCTGGGAGTTGGCTCTCTTCTGTATAAAAGAACCATTCAGCCAGGGGGGATGTGAGCCTTATTTTCCTGCGCTAAAGTCACAAAGGGAGGTGCCTTATCCTAATTACATGGAAATGTCACTTGTATCCGTATCAAAGGGTGGGGCTCTGAAGTCATGCTCGGCTGAGCCGAGGCACAGTCCGGTAATCAGTGAGATCTTGGGGCATCCATGAAAGTTTCAATGCCAATGTGCAGCCTGTGACGTCTTTCGCACATTGAGTCTCGGCTGCCTCTGTACGGAGGTGCTGTCAGATGGAAAAACAGGGCTCATATGGGATTCAGACTACCAACTCCCAGTCCAGGCTGGCTACCAGAGTGTGAAACACCCATATGTGAAAAGAAGAGTCCCGCCATGAGCGTGGGAGCTGGATAGCAGCACATAGGAGCGAAGAGTCTGGGCATTCACTGTGTGTCCATCACACTTCAGTCTGTAGAGTTTAAATCTTTCCTCTGGCAAGACAATTAACATTTCCCCACAGTGCTAGCTGCACTGTATGGCTAAGGCACACAGATGAAGGTGTGTTTTTGGTCAGATTCCCAAGTGTGTGTGTGTCTGTGTTTAATCTGAGCTACTCACTGAGGTAACCTTGGGACTCTTTCTGCATAGTGGTGATGGGACAGTCCTTGTGTGTGAGGAGAAGCTGCTTGAGTTGGGTCACCTCGTTCTTTAGCATGGTCACTTCATTCTGAAAACACAGAAGCATTTTAAGTCTATAATTTAGGGAATCAACCATTTTACCAGCGCTATTATCACCTAATCAACAAACGGTGTATTCCAACTTCAGCGTTAATTTATAACTTGCATTGGGGCTTAAGACTTTCAATTTTGAACTGAAATTTGGCAAAAAGCTTTGGAACTTGAAAGATGAGGGCATTTACCAGACCGGGTAAAACATGCTCTCATCTATCAGTGTGCTGATTATCAACAGTTACAGAGCAGGTCCAACAAAAGATGCTATTCAGTGGAATTATGGGAATTGTAGGATCTCTTTTTTGGAGCTCTACAGCTTTGATTTTTACCAACTGACTGATTGTCAGTGTTGGATAAATACACCCTCTCACCAATCCAACTTATTGCCATCATCTCTGGTCCAAAACGAGACAATACACGTTAAGTTCTTGCTAAGGACCTGTGTCAAAAATACATGCTGATTGTTGCAGTTTTCAACACCTGAAGTTCACTGTGTACCTGAAGCTGCATGTTGGTCTGAGTGAGCTCTTCTGCTTTCTTCTCTAACGATATCACCCACACTTTTCTCTTCTGTCTGCATCTTGTTGCCGCCGCTCTGTTCCTTTCCAGAAACTTCCGCCGGCGTTCATCCGGATCTTCGTCCACTACTCGACGGCGCCGTCCCCCGCTGGGTGGTGGAGACTGCAGTGTCTGCGTGGGATGCATCTGCTGGGTTGCAGGCGACATCTGAAACATGGGGAGAAAGGTATCAGCTCTCCGATGAGGCCGCGTCTGTCTGTCTGTCTGTCTGTCTGTCTGTCACCATCCAACCAGAGATGTAACCATTCGGACACACCTGGAAAACAGCCACCTGTCTGCTGTCACTGCTCTGCTTCCCTCAAAGCATCTATACATTACCTCCTGCAGCTATTCCCAGTCTGGCAACTTCCCCAAAAACAACATCTGGTGCCACGTGCCCTGTGAGCTGGGCTGAGTGAGTGAGTGACTAGGCTGATTCACCAGCCTGCCCACCTTGTTAAAGAGGTGTCAGGAGGCAGTTTTCCACCGCCCACTTCCACTCAGACTAACACCACCAGACACAGTCAAAAGACTAATTTCTAAAAACATACATACACTGACAGATCTTGACATATACTTGGCAAGGTCAAGTGTTTTCAGTCTTCTGATCATTACCATTTTTATGAGAACCATGGAAAATACAAGCTGCTTTAATGGCCTCTGTACAGAGAGTGTTGTTTCAATGCCTTAATGATACATTTGGAACATACAGTGAATTGCATTTCTTGATGCGGACTGTCCTTCATCCAAAATGCTTGGCACTGGAGAGGCCATTAGACAATGCAAAGGACAAAGTGTCTGACATCATGTTATTTTTTATGCTGTGAGCAATACGTTCAAACTTTCAATTAGAATGCAACTAAATGTATTCACGGCTAAGATGTTCCAGGACTATTAGCCAAGGCCGTCTGGTCATCATCATCGGGGCATTTATAAAACTTCTTCAGCACCTGGAGAATGTTGTGGCCACATAATTGCATATTGGCAGTGCAGGGTGGCGTGGCGCTTAGTTTTCAAAAGACACGACTGAGCATCCTTTATAATGGCTACGTTATGGCCTCTTCTTGACCCTTTCCCTTCATGGCAGACGTCCGGTACAGACCTGAAGCTGACCAACCTCAAAGGGAAAAATGACATTTGAGATGTCTGCCAAGAAACTACTCCTTGGCAGGAAAATGTGTTCATCCATTGACTTACAGTGAATGTAAAGCTATACTGTAGTGCTATATACTACTAAATCACTATGGGATGACTTCAAAACTGCTCAAAGGGCTACTAAAGTGCTGTCTTGTTTTTAGTAATGATACACATATATGATATACAGTGGCTTCTAGCAGTACAAGAGGTTTTAATGTGCAGTGTAGTTAATGTGTTATTGAACTTGTGGATCTGCCTTTGGGTATCTAAAAGCTTAAGCTCTCCCGGGAATGTGATTTGCTTACATGTGAAGCGGAGTGCATTGGAGGGTGCGGTGAGGTCTGGTGTGGGTGCCCGGGATGGAGGTGGGGATTGTGGGAGTTGTGATGGGGGTTGTGTCCCTGCGGGTGGTGGTGTCCACCCCCCTGGCCGTGGCTCTGGCTGTGGTGGTGGTGACCGTGGTGCTGGTACGCGTGGGGAGGGGCTTGCAGGTGTTGGTGCGGGTGCGAGTGCATGTGATGGTGGGCGCCTTGCTCCTGCCGTGATGACATCATTTCCATCATGTGGCCCATGGAGTTCATGTTGCCGTTAGCGATGGCACCTGGATGGTGTGAAAGCGCAGCCTTCAGCCTCTGAGTAGACAAAATGGACACCAAACACAATGTTTAACATAATTTTACATTCAAAATACCTTTTTTAATTGGTACATTCTCTCATCTATCAGTGTGCTGATTATCAACAGCTACAGAGCAGGATCATAAGCTTAGATGATGAATGGCTCCATAAATCCATGTGTCAAGAGAACAAATCAAAGCCACTTAGGCTGTCCTCTGTCTCTCCTTCAGTCTTGTCATTCTCACACTTTACCTTCCGTGATTGCCATCCCACTAGTCCCTCCCTCTCATATTTCTAATAGCCTCTCTCTCCTCTATGTAAGTGTGTGTGTGTGTGTGTGTGTGTGTGTGTGTGTGTGTGTGTGTGTGTGTGTGGTGTGTCTGCCTGTGAGATGAGCTTGCTTGTAAGGTGCTCAGACTGCTCCCTTGCTGTTGACCCAGCAGGAGGTTTGTTGCTTTAACCGCGTGGTCTACTTAGCCGTGACTGGACCGGTGTCTCTGAGCGTCCTGGGAGAGAGAGGCTCTCTAAAAGGTACACTTGTGTTCCCAGTGTTTACTGAATGCACCTCTCCTCGAGAGTCTGTTTTTCTGGGCATCACATAAAGACAACCGCAAGACCAGAATTTGTTTTGAACCCAAATATACAAGTGCCAAAGTATTTCATCAGGCTTCATCTGTTGTACACAAAGCTAGACAAGTAAAAAAAAACGTTCATGTCTGAACCATTTCACAACTTTCTTTTATATTTTTAGGAATAACCGGTTGACAGAGTGTTGAATGTTGAATTTTGATCAATGCCAAGTGCACTGCTGACGTGAATACATTATTGAATAAAATAAATGCCTGTGTCCAGTCTTATATCCTGTCTACAATTAGTCCATTTGTCACTTTGAGCAAAATGTTAGCAACAAAACTGAAAACAAAGGCATTCATTTAAAGGCTACTGTTGTGAATTCCACAAAGTTTTCTCTTCTCTTTCCCAGTGTTCTCTTTCCTCTCTTGTCTCCCTTCCCCCCTCGCCCAGCTGCTGTCAGTGAGTCCATGCTGTGTCCAGGGCTCCATATCTTTTAACAACCTTCACATTCATGATTCCCATAGGGAATGGCATCCAGCTGGTCTGGATCACAACGCTAAGACACAACCAGAGCACAACATCAGCCCTCCACTCTTCTCTCACATTGTTCATGAGTGGAAAGCTTTTTACCCGGAGGGAGGAGACAGTCAAATAAATCACTTTAGAAGTGAGGCAACCATAAAAGTGCATACTCTCCTGGTTTGTATTACATTTACATATTGTATATATGTGTTTGTGAAAGGATTTATTCAGTAGTCATCTGAACTTTCCATGCACAGCTTATTTGATATAACAGCACATGAAACCAGCAGTTAAAGTAAAAGTAACCTTGCCAAGCCTGTTTTGTCTGAGTATAGTTTCTACTAGTAAACACATGGGATGCATGACAGAGCAAAACAATGCTACATCATCATGATTTAGATTGTATCTGTTGCCCCTCATTATGAATGCTTTTCTATATTTTCTCTTTAAATGTTTAAATACATCTTATTGCACCCTAACCGCCGCCAGCCGCCTTCACCACAGCCTCAGCAGCACAACTCTCAGGGGCCACAGCGCTCCTTCTTTGGTGAGACAGGGGTTAAAATACCACAGAGTGTACACTAACACACAGCGAGGGGTCACAAGCCTGCAGCTGTCCACAGCATCACAGTCACACTGACACTCGCGTAACAAGTGGCAGTGAGAAAGCTCTGACATCCTGTCATACATTGTTACTATCAACAGTATTAGTTACATTTTTGCAGTGGATTTCTTTCAGTTTAAACATGCAGAAATAACAGACAGCTAGTTGACATGCAACTGAAACAGAAAATGGATTTAAACAAGCTTACAGATATCAATCAGAGTCACCAGTGTCGACAAGGACATCTTCCGTGTATCACAGGATGAATTCTGAAGCTGACAGCCCACACTAAACAACTTCCCTTCAGCCGTCAGCCTGTCAGTCAGCACCAGAGTGGTGAGGCCCTTCCCTCTTGTGAAAGAAAACACCGTAAGAGTTTGACAATCTCCTGCCACTTAGTCACAGAGCAGGCAATCACCTGAATGGACAGCAGCCAAAATAATCTGTTGGCTGCCTGTCTCCCTCTCCACTGTGTTGTTGAGGTGAATTAGTCTGTGTGAAGGTAGGATGCTCATCTGGAGCTGCCTGACTCTCTGTCAACCCGGCTCCAGGAGAGAAGGACAGAGAGGGTAAAAGGGAGGTGAAGGGGGGCAGTGAGAGAGAGAGAGAGAGAGAGAGAGAGAGACCAGGGGTGGGGGGAGATTAGATGGCTTCTAGTGTCTCCTCCCCACACACATCAGCCCAAGACAGCTAGTGCTCATTTATCAGTGTCTCTGAGAGCTGTCCAGCTGGCAGTGCAGCGCTATCTGTTTATTAATTGAATTAGCCTGCATCTGAAGAGGCCCACGAGTGTCAGGGTACAGAGGCAGGTCAAAGAGCGGCGGGGCCACTCCAAGAGTTGTAGTGGGGATGGTCACAAGCCGGATTGAGACAAAACAAAAGGACCATGCATGATAAGAAATAAAGGAACATGTAGCAAGAAAAGACTATAGATTACTCAAATAAATGGTGTTACAGTAACACACTGAAAACGTAACAGTATAGGTTAAAGAAGAAAAAACACAGTTCACGTCCTGTTAAAAGAGAAAACCCTTACCGTGATGGAAACTTATTCCAGAGGCTATCTCTGCACAAGTGCCCGCTACTGCTCCATCTGGAGTTGAGACTCCAGCTCAGTTAAACCCATCTCTGCCAAAACTTAATACTTTGTATCCAGAACCACAGTGACGCAACTATGGGACGTTAGCAGAGCGATGATGAGCAGGCTGTGATTCTTAAACACCTTCATCAGCTCCCTAATGACTCTCTAACACATGGTTGCATTTCCCCAGACTGCACTAAGCACAATAACTTAACCACCACGTTCATTTTGCTCTAATGACACACACACACACACACACATATATACATTTCTCCTGCAGCAACATGGCCGCTGCAGAAAACAGTCATTAAATCAGTGCAGGTGTTAGCCTGTGGCGGCACAGGGCGCTCACGGATGGGATGGCACACAGTCTGTCCTACCACTGTCTGCCCTGCTGTTGTTGAGTTGGGAAAACGAAACAACAAGAGGATGAGCAGCCCATGGCAGCTTCTACCAGGATTAATATATAAACCAGCAGTCTATGTAGTCACATGCAGTTGACACGTCATTTCATGTATTCTGTAAGTATTGCGCTTATTGATTTTCCATTGTTAAAACACCATCCCTGGTTCAGCCATCTTTTGCCCTGAGATGAGGTGTCTCCTCTCAGACCTTTGCCCCCTGACCTCTCCACTCCCTCTCCTTTTTTAGGCTTTTCTCATTTATGTGGTTTCAGGGATACCAGGTGATCGCCCATTAATGATATTTATTAATGGCTGCTTCCTCTCTGACACAGGGGGCTTTGAGTGATGTTGCTGTGAGTGCCCTGTGCACATCCTGAGAACACACTCAGGTTTCTCCTCGCCAGATGACTTCATATCTATTAACCCTGGGAGGAAGAAGCAAGAGCACGGAGCAGGTACAAAGGGAGGAGACCACGCCCGCCTCAGGATGGGTAAATCACACCCAGCGAGGTCAGGGTGAGCACTTTTATTCCCCTTAAAAGTGGAGCAGTGTACTATCAGGGGACCTGTGGACCTGTGGCGCCGTACAGCAGAATTAACCAGTCTGTGGAGTCATTGTTTAAGTGCAAAAAGATCACATTTTCAAATGGAGATCTTCAGCTTCACATTAAAGACTCCATGGAAAAACCTTCTGTCTGTCTCTGTCAGCCATTTCTTTGCACTATAACAGCACAGTGATCATGTTTAAAAACACAATATTTCTAATTGCATGATATATCATAGCTGTAACATTCCTGGCAGTATTTTTTATGGGCCAAGGCCCCCTAACTCGCTCTCTAAACCCAACATGGGTTCACCCTCTGCAGTTGAAAGCTTGAAAGCAGGAGTTTGGCTCGCCTGCCTTGCCAAGCACTCAGAGGATCTAATTCCATCCTCCTCATCTCCACCAGGACCACTACCCGACCGTGCCTGCCTGCAGAACCCACCCTCTGTGCCCTAAAACTCCACACCCCCATTAGTTCAATTTTATTAGATTTCCCTCTCGCCCAGAGAGGCAGTAACTTGCCCGCCCTCCCCCTCTCACACACACCTCTTCCCTGTTCCTCCACCCCCTCTTCCTCTGCTTGCCAAGGGCTGGGGACTGTTAAACTGATTTCCTCAGGGAATGGAGAGGCAGACAGTCTGATGGGAGGACTGTTATGTCGCCCCCTCTCTCCTCTCACAGGTTTTGTGCCAAGCTGACAGACCCTCCCTGTGGTTCCAGACAAGACGGGGAGATGGAGATAGTCCGGGTGTTCTGCCACGGCCCGACACTCGGGGGAACCATGGCGGTACGGCCGCAGCAAGACACACGCCCACCGAGGAGCTCCAAACCATGCACTCATACTCTTGGCAGCTTCTCTCCATCCTGTCAAGTTAATGGATGGGCCTCTGACTCCAGTCTGTATATCCCCACTGTTCCCTCTCTTGTAAAGCCCTGCTCGAGTGCAGCTTACATGGTTATCACTACCCACTGCCACAATCTTGAATACAAAGAATGCCTCATAGCAAGCGAAGCAGACAGAGCATGAATACAATAATAAACACACAACATGTGTCTTAATTTGTGGCATCAAAAGCAACACACAAATTATATATCATCATGCTAATAACTTGAAATGTGATGGCGTTGATCAAACTTTAATTCAAAGATGCTTAAAATAACTGAGCTCAATTTTTTGTGTATTTTGGCTGAAACAGGACCCTTAACTTCACTATTTCTAATTAAATTATAACCAGTTATTTTTGTTTGCATTTTCATTCAGACGTTGTCCTGTGAATATAAATACTCATACAAAATACTCTTATAATATATTTTTCTATCAGTATATTCAAGCTATTTCAGTTACACATTTGCATTGGGATCCCACTTTGTTAAGACACCCACAGGCACAATATTCCAACATGTCAAAATGACAGAGAAGCAAGGGAATAAGAAAAAAGAAGGCTATTAGTTTTATGTTAGTTTTGATCACCATGAAGAAAACAGAAGTGGGTCTAATGTCTAAGCATTAACTAGTTAGGCGATGAAGTAGTGAACTAACTGGTCGATATTAACTGATCAGACTGAAAAACTCTTGACACAACAGACTTTTTTCCAATCACCCCTCCAGTGTTCGGGAGGTCATTTGGAGTCTCTCACTGCTCAGGCTCCGGGGGGCTCATGGTGGCTGGACCAGTCCGGTCTGGCCCGTGTGGTTATGGCAGCTGGTTTACCCAAGCTTGGCTCTACCGGAGCTCCATCCCATTCACGGGCCCTGAACCATGACCAAATGGCCTTCACATACACATCCCATCAGCACAGCTAAAACAACACGCAGTCATCCAAAGACAAACAGATGCGACACTCTGCGCCACAACTGCCACCTTGGTCTCATTACTGAAATATGATCACAGAGAGGTTGTTGCATTACGTTCTATTAAATAATGTGTACAAAATAAATCTTTCGCAAATATATCCAGAGGTCTGATATAATTCTATTATTCAACTGTGGTTAAACACATTGTTCATTATTGCAAAGATCCTGTTGGTGAATAAGAATAACAAAACCTGTCAAATGAGAGACAGACCAAAAGCAGCATGTCCGTTTACTTCTGATTTACTATTACTACAGTATGTATGCGGCCCACTTGTCTCACTGGCAACACAGGGAGGCAGTGAGAGAGGGGCCCCTCTCTGGTCTGTGTCCAACACTGATAAACTGGCAGACACACATTGATCCAGCAGCTCCTCAGCCCTGCACTCCACTCCACTCCACTCCACTCTGCTGAAACCACTGGCAATAGAAAGAAACATCACTTGTTTATTATCAACTACAAAACTGTCTTTGCATCCAAGCGCTGACATTGACCGCTTTCTCTATGCAACAATGTGTCCTGGTTTGACTTCTCTTTATCACACATCCACACGCTTACTTACCTAACCACAAATATGTACCGAACAGATCTGCATCAAATTATATCTTCCAACTACAACTTTATGGTTTGTTTTAGCCCACTTGGTACACAGATGTGCTTTGACTCCAAGGACAATGATTGCCAGAGAGGGTGCCAATGCACTGAAAGCAATGAGCATGCACACACATACATACAGTGCACATACACATAGTCTAGAGCTCAGTGAAGCAGCCTGCAGATTCAGCTGTGTTCTTAGCTCACCGTCCCTCTCTAATGACCTCATACCCTGACAATGCCACCATTCATACAGATGTTGCTTAGAGTCAGACTCCTATTGTGTGCACTGCTCCTCCTCACAACAAGAAGTTTAGCCAGAGGTGCTCCCCTATGGTGGAAGGAAATGAATGGAACACGTAATTGAGTTACGCTGATAGTTTAATTGCTTACTTCTTGCCGAGCGAATTGCTCAATCAATCGCAGTGGAGTAAAGTTGAAAACTGACAGATCATCTTTTCTTGGAATTACCGTATTTACACATGCAGCTTTCAAATGTTTCACTTGTTCGCAGTTTAGGGCAACACTTGAACATTCAAAGTCAATTAACCCAAATGCATGTTGTGATTCTGTAACTATACTTAAACTTAAGAACAGTAAGGTTTGTTTAAGTAAAATGTAAAAAGCTACATTAGCGTGCTAGAAACACTTTGATTATTGGTCCTCCTGTGTCCTATGAAATGTTTCTTTAAGAGACTCACTGTTTTTTCCCCTCCTCAAGTAAAAAGGAGTACATTTAGAGCATGCCAGGAATTATGTCATCCACCCATCTAGTGCCAGCTCCACAGCCAAGAGAGCTACAGTGAAGGAACATATAGTATTGTTTACCTCGTAAAAAAACTCAGCACCTAGCCTGATGCTTAGTGACAAATGTATTGTCCTTAGTAACAATGTAAACAATACATAATTGTAAGATAATAAAAAACTAATTTTTATACATCAGACTCAAACTGTTTCAAATCCTCTCTCTCTGAAATTAGCAGGCAAGCAGGATGTGTGGAAAGCATGGAGCTCATTTAAAAAGGGACACAAAAACAAATGCCGAATTGGACCACAGACATGAGTTGAGTCCCGTAGTCGGCACTCGCAGATGTTATTTAAAAACCAACTTGATACGGGCCTGTTTGGGCTTCCCTTGTTATAGATGAGAAATGATAGTGAGTGTCTTTCATCATACAAAGAAAGGTATCAAACCATCTGAGCAGGAGAGGTAGGTATTCGGGGGAGAAAACAATGCACGTATGCCCATGTGTACTGATATAGTACTGCATGCATGCTGGTATGTGCACCAGCATGCACGTGTTATGTGCATGTGTGTACATCTCATTTGATGTTGTTTTTAAGTACATGGCTTTCTGTGAATGTCTCAAAGTATGTGACACCATGCAACGACGATGACACAGAGCTGGAGCAGTGGGTGAGTGTGAGTGTGCGTCTGTTCGCGAGGCCCTGTGGAGCGCTGGCTCTGAGCGTTGACGTAATGCTTTGGCCGGCGTGCTGTGGAACTTGGCCTTCTCTCTGCAGTGCTTCCTCTACGCTGTGAGGGTCAACTATCCCACAACCTCCAGCACACAACACACACACACCATTCTATTCCCCAGACCACAACAGAGCAGAACATAACCACACCCAGCACCATGAGCACCCAGTCCTTAAAAGAAGAAGAAAAAAAACACACTTGAACGCAAACTAATAAAACACTCCCAAACAACTAGCTAAAAGCAAAGAGGGGAAACATACAAGTCAGTTACTGCTGTACCACTTAAACGATGGCACTTAAGGAGAAAATCAGAGATAGAAAAGAACAAAGATGGGCACTGATGCAGATAGGGTCTTTGGCCCAGAGAGCACAAACAGAGAGCTTAGAGCGAGATATGAGTCCCCAAGGGGCCACAGCAGTCCTTCGGCTCATTAACTATTTACACCAGAGACGGCCTCCATGCTGCTTTGGCCCACCACAAAATCAATTAGCCTTCATTAGCCAAAGCTCAGGGCATGCTCTTTCTGGCAATGGAGGGTTAATCCTGCTACCGAGGCCTCCAGTTACCACAAAATATCAAAGAAATCACAATATGAGCTTACATGCATGCACACATATGGAGTGGCAGAGGAAACAGAATTCCTTTCATGTCACTTTGCAAATAATTCTTCCAATTTCTCACACTCACACAGTTTAGTATCTAGGAATATCAATACCATCTCTCGTCTTTCAACTCCCCTGCTCACTCGGCCTGTCTATCTATTTCCTTCATGTCTATCAAAGTCCCACTCAATCCCCTTCTCTGCTCTCACAATGTAAACGTTGAGCAGAAAGAGTGCATCCAGGTCCGTGACTCGGGGGTGTGGGGTTACAGTGAGGAGATTTCCCATTGGCGGAAAGTCAACATGGTTGGGGTAATGCGATTAGAGCTGGATTCAGAACGTCGCAGGGGACACATGGGCCTGATCATGGACCAGTTATCCGATAGCGAGGCCGTATTTATCGACCTGGCCCGGGCACGGATATTACAGACATTAGAAACCCTGTCTATGCTTATGAAACCTACGCTGGAGATCGCACTCTGATAACACAATTAGTCTCTCACTTTCTGTCCACAATCATGGAATTCCATCAGTTGTGTTCAGACATCAGGGAGCAGAATCTCAATTGATCCACGTTTGGTTGCTGTGCCTCGTGTCTGAATGGCCAACTAACCAGAAAGTTGCATGGTCGCAGGGCCTGTAGCCATTTAGTGACTGCATATGTTTATGGGAGGACTAACAGAGCATTTACAATTCAATTACATAGATAGGAGGAGAAAAAAAGAGTAAGATGTGTCTGGATGATGGCCAGGGGAGAGATAAGCCTAATCCACTAATATTGTGTTACCCCAGCGTGTTACCATAGGAACAGTTGAAGAGATTCAAAAGACTACAAAGACGATCAATCTTGAGAGAGCATGAAGAAGAGGGAGAATTAAATGCCCTGGGAATGCTCCCGCTCTACTGTATCAGAGCAATAACTCTTCTAATGACCTCTGCTACCTCCTCTCACTCTCTCTCCCTCCTCAAGATGTGTCTGTCCAGCAAATTCAGCTATCAGTGAACCTTTCTGAACACAAAGAGCAGCCAATGCTTTCTTAATATGGCTTGTAATTGCATGACACTTGCTCTTATTTATATGGAGTTATTTATTTTGAAAACAAAGATTGGCTGGTTGTCATGTTGCTACAGGATTTATCAAGTCGTATCACCCCGAGTGTAACTGTCCGTCCATTGGGCCTTAATCAGATGTATATCAGTCTGTCACTGGCATCAGTAATAGCAGTGCTAACATGCAAAGCTGAACCGAGTGGAAGGTTTCTTTCTGTTAATTTTGACTCTCACTCTTTCTGTCTCTCTCCTCTCTCGGCTACGTCTCATTCCCGCTGCTCTAACTGCCCGCTTTGTGAAGGATGAGGTCATTTGATTTCTCCCTGCTGTGTTAAACTAGTGCTAACAAGTTGCAGGACCTACAGAACATGTTCTGTACATTAAGATATATATCAGGCAGTCGGTGGGCAGCCCAGCCGCAACCACATAAAGGGCCCTTTATTCTAGCCAGAGTCTCCAGTGCTGCACTGGCAGGTTCAGACACAGCTTTGATTACACACCAAATGATGAAATCCACACAGACCTAAGAGCACAGCTTTGCTGGCACAGCCCAGTGGAAAAGAAAGTTGCAACACGTTGAGTGCGTGCACTTATGTTCGTGTGTGCATAAATGTGTGTATGTATCCATGTGAATACATGCGTATACTCACCAGTTTGGCTTCTGAGTGCATGGAGGGAATGTGAGCAGAAGAGCAGGAGCTGTTGTGGGTGGGTCCTTGCATACCCATCATATTGGAGCCCATTGACATCTGTCTCTCCATCTGAATATTTCAATAATAAAAATCAAACGTTCAAGAAATATTATTTTCAGAACACAAAAGAAGTGTTATAATATTAGTGTGAGACTCATCCTGCAGGACAGTAGGCTAAGAGGGATGAGGTGAGAGAGCATGAGAGCCTGATTTCTCATGACAGGCTGCACTGTGCACAGCTCTGTGTGATGATAACTGGAGCTGACCCAAAACAGGAAGCTAGCACAGAGGGACTTAACACAGGAAGCCGGGGCAACAGGGCTGTGTGTGTTTCTGACAATAGTGTGGTGGGTGTCACTCAGACTAACATATTAAGCCCCGGCCCCTCCTGGTGCAGGATGTGTTAACAAGGTGAACGAGATGCGAGTAGGTGTGAGTTAGTGATATGAATGCATTCAAATCTGTCTTTGTGTGAGTGTGTGGTTACTGCCAGCCTCTCAGTGACCCTGGTCAGTGTGGTCATGTGTCACAGCTGAGACCTGAATGTGAGGAAATCAGCTGGTTCAGCTGACAGGGGTCAGAGGTCACCTGCACAGGGTGATGATGTGAGCAGTACATGCAGGAAAGAAGAAACCTTTGTGTGAGCGTCAGCATGTACACGTGTGTGAGCTGCTGTGGCCTCCCAGCTGCTGAACTCTGGGTGGTGTGCTGGTCTCCATGGGGAATGGCCCCTCTCCAACCCCCCCTTTGCCCGAGCCCCGCTTCTCCCCCCTCGTCCACAGAGACTCAGGCCTAGAACCTGACACACAACCTTAATTGCACTAAGTGTGTTTTGTGTAAAAATATCACCCAAACCTGCACCCCTTTCCTGAACCGTCAATCTTCCCCAAAATCGCTTAGCTCTTAATTTAATAAACATGGGAGTTTTTTCCCATACCTTAAACACAGTCTGTCTTGTGTTACAATGAGAACATATGTTGTATCATTAGAATCCTGATATGAGGAGCCTTTTCTGGGTTATTATCATTCCCCGCTACCCAAAGTTGGTCCTCTAATTATTTGGGCTAAATTACAATAAAGTCTATATTCTGAACCCAGTGGGAGACTCCTTCCTTACAAACTGTGCTAAATCATTTAAATGGTGATGAAAGACATCCCAAACTAATACGAAGTTTATGTGCAGTCTGAATTTACACTGTTGTCACATATGAGTGAGTGACTCTGCTTCTCCATGCGAGTGCAGCCGCGAGTGAGTGGGCTCTGTGCCCTGTTATTGTACTCACAGGCATTAGCACGGCTGAGGAGCCAGGCATGGTCGGGTCTGGCAGAGTTCCAGGCATGGAGGCTGGCAGAGGCTGTCTCTGTCTGTTTCGTAGGTGCAGCAATGAGGACAGAGAGCCGGGGACAGGCCTGAGAAGACACACACAGACAGACATTCAGACAAGTTCAGCTTTCCTTATTCGTTTGTCATATGACAACATCAAATATAACTATCACCACCTGTACGGTGCTAGTTATAAGTTATAACGTGAATCATTCACAAGTGGTGTAGAAACACAAAATGACTGCTTAATAACGCCAAATAACAGCTGTAATCATATCTAACAATATGTGAACAGAACTTTGAAATTCAAGGAACATGTTATCAATTTCTCTTAGGAGCTTTCAGCCTCATCCGCAGTCAGAGTTTTCTCAGTTGTCATGAGAGCAAGGAAGTAAATAATGCTAATAATATCTCTAAATTATACATTACATTTCATTTTAGCTGACGCTTTTATCCAAAGCGACTTACAATCATGTTACATTCATACACCGTAGACACAGCTACAGGAGCACTTCAGGGTTAAGTGTCTTGCTCAAGGAGACATCAACTAGGGCGGGGATTGAACCGCCAACCCCCTGATTGAAAGACGGACCTTCTAACCACTGACCCACAGTCGCCCTATATAGCAAGTAATTTGTCAATAAATGAAAAAATAAGTATACTTAATTTATACTACACATTTTATATTCAGACAAAAAATGAAGATTTTAATTGATTAATTATGTATATCCATTCAATCATTTCTACTAAGTTTTAAATAAATATTTATTGTTATGTTGTGTTTTTAAAGTTCAAAAGATGTTTACAAAATGCTGTAGCCTGAAAAGAAACCTTGCACTATTCTAAAAGTCTACAATGTGAGATCGCTTAACTGCACTTGCATCTTAAAAATAATTCCCCACATTTATGCATTTCACATCTGAAGCAAATGTTTTCCCCTCGTTTTTAGTTTCCACGTTTCGAGAGTGTGTTGCTGTGTAGTCATGCTGCAGTTGAAAGCTAAGGCATCTTGGGAGTTTTTGGATGCACTTAAAACAAGCACACTTCATGTAGTACAATGGATGAATAACGATGATGGCGATGATGAATGCATAATATTTCTCATAATGACCACAAGACGTGCATGACGAGAACCACTTTTAGAAGCTGCTACAGCGGTGGGAGTCCTGTGGGGAAAAAACCCTCTTGGTGACCACAAAAGTGTGCACGGACCAACCGGCCTATCCACACTCATGGCCACATCAATAAATCACATGTACAGATGAGGCCCGGGCTAAGCTTAAACTATTGACAGCAGTCTTGTCACTGGCTGAGGGCTGCAGCCATCCAAACCAATCCATCTGCACGCGGTGACATCATTCATACATCAGCCACCAAATCCCTGCTTGTAAGAACCCGTATTCCCAGCTGCAGAGTGCTGCTCCACCCACATGCATGCAGTAACTATTCAGCCCCTCAGCTTAAAAGAAAAAATGCATTCACGACTTGACTCTTCAATAACTTGTATCAAGAGAATCAATAAGTCTCCACATTATCGATATCATCAGAATGAATGCAAGCTCCATTTCCTTCAGCGTTTAAAAATGTGTGCAAACAAGAAGCATTTAGGTTAGCTGTGTTGAACGGGTTAATACAATCAATTGACCGCATCATAGCCTGGATTAGCGCAAGAGTGAGAAGTGAAGGAGTGATGGCAATTTTGGAGCGGGGGGGGGGGGGGTTGCACCAGAGCAAATGCTCCCCCACCTGAATAAATAACTGTATTTTTCCAGACCTAAATATGTGCATTTAAGCTCCAGACATTTAAGATTGCTCCACACACAGCATCATTACCATCCCGACTGTGTGTCACGCCTGTCTAACATCCCAATTTATCACAATCACACTCATTTAACAGCACATTTGACATCTGAGCAACACTGCGAATCCAAACATTTCCACATGGGAAAAGTCGTGAAAGTACAATGAGGTATGCAGTGTAGCTGCACACTACATCAACACAGTCTGCGTTCAGACTGTCCAAGAGGATGAAATAACAGAAGCAGTGGCAGTGACACGCCGTCGGTTTTGTATGAACTGTTTTTCAGGATTTGTATTCCATACGATGACCCCCTGATGAGATGAATGAGATTTATTAAGCGATTTTGTCGCCCCAAACCAAAGTGGAAAAATGTTAAACTATGCTGTAAAATCTTTGCTCGCATCTCCTTGAAATTGACTCATTCATGGTATCTAATTTTCCTTCAAAAGTGGCTTGTTTGTTATATAAAATATATTGTTGTATAATACAGGATATCCAAATATTAAATGCATTACAATGTAATCCTTTGCATATCTATATTATTACATTGTTTAATATGCATATGTCCAAGACCAACGTAACCTTGTGCATGCTATACATTCATTATGCTGATTTAATGATTTCATTCACATTCAGAGTGAGAGTAATGTTACATGGTCCTGTCTTAGGCAGATTGCAAGTGCAACTATTAAGGAAAATCAGATCTTTTTAACCCTGAAGCAGAGGAGTAAAAAAAGAAAAATGCTTTTGAACTGGGTTCTGGAAGTGATTTGGAGAAACTATTTAAAGTCCAGTGCTTGCCAGAAACAAACACTCCAATACCAGATCAATGAAATGCTTTCAAGTGCTGATATTGTTATGAGCAAAGTCAAATCACACGGCAGTCAATAAGTGTCAGAGGTCAGGACACGGCACAGGCAGGTCGCTTGGTAGTGGCAGGTCAGGCTGCTGCTTTCTCGAGAAGAAAGGTTCCTTTGAAGCTCGTACAGGTTGCATTGCTGCGCCCGTCACCTGCAGCAGACCGGGGGAGGACCAGCACCGCGTCCGCCCCCACCACACACACCAACACACAACCTGCTTGTCCAGTGGGCAGAAACACATCTGACACGCTTCCTCTGGGGATTCACTCAGCTTTGTGCTGACTCTGCTAATAAATAAAGACATCTATTGCTGAAAATAAGAATTGTCTTACTTGTTAGAAAGGACATATCCATTTTCTCACTTATTGATGTGTATGATATTGTGTTTAATATGCATTACAGTATCAACAGAGTTGAAACACAAGTCTGTTAATTTAAATTGTTTCTATTTCCTGATAAAGACCTGAAGAACGTTTTCTTCTCTGTGTTTTTTTAATCTGTTTGGCCATCTCATTCTTCAATTAATTGATGTTGTAGTTGTTGGCAGATTAATTAAGAAGTAATCAAAACAAAAGTTAGCTGCAAACCTTAGTATCAAGGCATAACATACTTTACTGAGCTTGTTATAAATATATATATATATGATAAAAGCATTCTAATTGAGATGTGTCTTCTTTTTAATTCTCTTTTTCTCTCAGTGTTTACATCTGTTTAACTGTGAATACATTATGCACCAGACCGTACAGTGGATTAGTGGATTAATGTTCAGAGTGTTTCAGTGTGTGCATGTGTGTATGCATGCGAGTGAATAATGACAGGCTGCGGCTCCACTGAGGGGATTGATAATAGCCTGGGCCGTGGGCCCCAGGGGAGAGCAGGTAGACACTCTGCAGTCCTGACCCTGCACTCTCACATTACTGAGTGCCTCGCTCTCAGCCCAGCTCTCCTCCACAACCCCCGCCCAAGAACCACCACCGCACCACCGCACCACCCCCCCAACCCTCCGCCCACTTTCACTCCACTATGATATCACTGCCAGACCTTCTTCTCTCTCTGAGTTCTTCTTCTGCGTTTAATTCTCTAAGTTATCCTGCTATTTTCTCTAATGTTTCCCCTCCTCTCATTGTCCTGGTATTCTTCTATAACTGTCTTCTGGACCCCTCAGGGTGCCCACACCTCAACTCAAGCCCCTCTGGATTGGCTTGCTCTAACCTACATATCCTGCAGTCTGCACACACACTAAGCTTTACTGTCCCAATCCACACAGTCCCAGCTCCAACTCAAGCACTGGAGACTTAAACACAAGGGCTTGGCTGCTGTCCAAGAAGAGCAAGAGAGGGAGAGAGAGGGAGAGAGAGGTGCAGTCAGTCCACTGACTCATATCCTTCCCTTTCTGACTCTGCTCCAGCAATGATGTAATGCTCTTGGCTTTTCGCCCTCCCCCACCCTGTGCCTGCCAACCCCCAGATTTCGTCCCTCCCTCCTCTCCTCTCGCTTTTCCCTCTCTTTCCCTCCTCGACTCGTCCAACATCTCTGCGCTCACTCTTCACTTGGGTGAAGTCACTGCGAGCTCTGGGTAGACACAGCACCGAAAAACTTTCTAACGTAACCAAAACAGCCCAGGGCCAAGTTCCAGACGTTAAGGAGACGGTGGTGTAGTCGCCATGGGAACGGAGGTAAACAGAGGGAGAAACAAGGGCCTCAAACAGCTTGCAGCTGCCTGGCTCTCTGAGTAAACACTACACAGGACCTGCCCCTGATTTACTGCCTTTAATCACTGGTGGGAGGAGAGTGCCATGGGGTTTGGACTGAGGAAATAATACGAATCTGATCAAATAAATCAGACCTAATGGGTTACAACACAGGCTGACTTTTATTAGCGGGCTAGAGGAGGGATAGATGCTGGACTGGGATGGATCTGGGATGGGGTGTCCTCACATTACGGAGTCTCAAGCTGAGTTAAGCCGTGCCAAAGCACAGTTGAGAGATGTTGGTGTATGATTCTCTGGAGTGAATTAGTGCAAGTGTTGGGGTATTTATTGACCAAATATGACATTGTTTTGATTCGTTGGATGCTGAGTGAAGATGGCTTGTCTTTTATTTCCATCAAAAGTAAGAAGTATGTCAGTACATTCCTATCACCATTCAATCAGAAATAAATATCATCTTGTTACAAGCTAACATGACATGCAACACCTGACTGGTGTAATGTTTGGCTTACACCACCCCTTTCACTTTTATTAATACTTCATCTTTCTCCCTCTTCATATACTCAAACTTGAGTATTACTTAGCTTGTTTGTCCCACTCCTCCTTAAACAACTTATCTTCCTCTCATCTAGCCACCTGATACCTGACTTCCAGCATCAGTCTCATCGCTCTGTTTGACATTCAGTTTTTCATCTTCATTTTCCTCTCGTAATCTCAGTGCATTTTTTTCACACCTTCATTCATTCTGATCCCACTGTATCCATACGTCCATCCAAACATGATCTATCTTTCCCTTTCCTTGTGCAGACATGTCTTTTATCTTCACCGCCACCCGACCTGGTAGGCCTACATCCTCACATCTGATGGCTCTCTCCCTCTCTCTCCTCCACCCTCCTGATCCTTAATTTCCTCTCCTCCATCTTCATCATATCCTCCTCTTCCTCTCCTCCGTCCACCTCTGATCCCTTTCTTCCTCTCCTCTGTCCACCTCTGATCCCCCTTTTCCACACTTCCCCACGTTGTGATCCCTGCTCTCCAGAGCTGTGAAGCATGTCCCTGTGTGTGAGTTGCTTGTGCAGGAGCCTGCATGTGTGGTGGCCCCGGGGCAGGGATGACACAGCCCCACTGGAATGAGAGGGAACAGAGTCTGGGCGTTCCTCTACAAACGCACTATTAAACCCACTGCAGTACACAATGAGCTCATCTTAATTCAGGTCAGATGTACATCCTGCATTCTCTCTCCCTTTCTTTTTCTCTCCTTCTTCTTTCGTAATTGATTGCACTATACCTTATTGTATGCATGCTTCTCTTCTCTCTGCCTGCTACTATTCTATGTGCATTATCTTTATAGTTTAAACACAGTTCAACAGTTTGCCATATGCGTCTGTGGAGAAGGGCATTTGTCAAGTCAGCGCATGAGGGCACTCCTGCATTTTGTGGAGGTTGCGCACTCCTGCACTCAGGGCGGACCTCCTTCCTTATCACCACTTTCTGAATGCAATCTAATCATAAACAATAATAAAGGAAGTTTTGTTTAAATTGTGAAGGTCATGAGTTCAAAGTGTGTCCATGGAAAGCCCATAACTCTCCAAGGAGCTGTGGAGGCTTTCTCTGTTCCAGCACAATGGGTGTTGAAATCAGCACAGTTGTTTTATCACACGCATGGGAAACAAGTGTTATGCAATCTATGAAAAATGTGATATGGAATTCCAATTATCAAAACTATCAGCACCACTACACTATCATTAATTAATTGGTAGGTAACAGCGGAAGTACCATATGTGGATAAACTGTGAGAAAACTAAATTACATCAGGATCAAAATAAAATAAAAAAGACCATGCACATTGCAAATGTATTGCATTTAATTTGTTTTTAAGATGTGAGCTTTTTGGAAAAGTGCAAGCCAGAATCTAGAAATCATATCAGCTTGATTGATCATAATGTGATTTGTCAAAAATATTCATTGAAATAGAGAGAATGGCAGATATCAGCACGATCTTTTACCCAGTGTTCCTTAATAACCAATTAGCATATCACCAAATCATCTTGAGAAAACACAGGAAGTTTAAATGTGTCATGCTACACTTGAGCTTTGCATGAAACCTGCAGTTTAGAAGGCATGCAGACCAACATCTATGTGTGCTACTTCCCTTAAAGGCAGAAACGAGGAACACAAGTGGCTGTTGGCTCTGAGGTGTGATAAATATTGTGCAGTTAAAGCAGCATGGTAAATCAACCCACAAATGTACTTCCTTCAGAGCTTTGCACGGTGATGTGACAAACCTAAAGTTGCACAGAGTTAACCCAGTGTGGGACATCACCAACAAAACACATTTAAGTTTAGAGAACAATCCTGAAAATAAAAATAACTCTCGAGTATGGTGGACTAATTTGAAGTAAAATATATTGTTCATGCCTCATTTACATCGGATCAAAGTGATACTAACTTCTCTTCTGAAATGTTGAAACTGGCAAACCAAAACTGACTGATATCAACAGTCAGTGGTGTTAGGGTTTGGCCCCTTTTAGGCTCACAAAGTTCTCAACATTTATCAAAGAAAATGTCCACATGTAATAAAAGCAGCTGTTTTTAAACAAAAATTGAGATACGTAATAAAATACCACATCATCATGAAGTGATGATTAGATATTTTACCACATCTGTACTGTAACCACTCCTTACTTAATCCAGCTGCATTCAGGTTGATTGGTCTTTGTACTGGAAGCGATTGGCCAGAGTTCATCCACAGTCAGTGGAGAAAAATGGGATTTGTTGTGCCTTTTGCCCACCCATACCAGCACATCTCTTTTCAGTCAAAAGGTTGAGCTTTCCACAGAATGTTGTATCTCACATGGTTGACTAGTAATGCCCAACGCATTTTACTCCAGATGTTTATAATTGATAAGCAGAAAGCATTTGTATGATAATGATAGCCGTGACATTAAGATCTGCTGGCTGTTTCTTATCCCTGGTTTTAACACTGGTTTGTGTCAGTGCAGCTCCCCAAAGACCTTGTTTAGGGACTCAGAGCAGAGGGGGAGAGAGAGAAAAAAGAGAGAGAGAGAGAGAGAGAGAGGTCCTCAGGTTTCACAGCTGCAGGCCCAGCTCAACCCTAAAGTAAATGGACTTGAGGAAAGCCAATCCTAATTGATTCCAAGCCTCAAAGCTCTTTAGTAAACATTGTGGAGCAATGAAAATGACTTGTTATCCTAATTCATTGGACGCTCACACTGTGCGTTCAGCAGAGCCGAGCACGTAGGAAGCAGATGGAGACGAGATTGAACCGATTTAGTTTGGTGATTTCTTCTCATTCAGAGATCTACCCATCACAGAGATTAAACGCTTTATCGGCCTGAAGTGATCACTTGCACAAACGAGGCAGATTAATTGACGAGGATAGCTATTTGCTAATCGTCTCAGAAACTAAGCACATGCACTGTGGACTAACAAACCAAAAAAAAGGAAAATCAGGAACGGATTGGCGACTACAGTTGAAATGACTTAACAGGACAGCAGCGGCGTCAGAGGGAACCCCTGATCTGACCTTCAGGCTCCTTAACTCTGAATCTGTCCAGAGCACAGCTAGCCTGTGAAGTGTCCGGCTTTTTCTGTGTGTGGGAAGTTCCTGTGGAGAGACCCTGTGCACAGAGTCTTTGGTTGGCCCTAATGGCTTCCTGTGGAAGCCCTGCTTCTTAGTGGAGGGGTTTCCTTTGCCCATTTTCCTGCTGATGTGAACATTTCCACATTTCTCTCGTGTGAATCTACTCATCCTATTCATGTGTTTCATGTGGATTCCATCGTCCTCGTAAGGAAGTGACGCCTCTTCAGTTTTAGCACATACAGAACATGCGCTGCTTAGGAAATGCCCCATAATGAATGTGCTATGATAACTGCAGCTGAGACTTACGTGCCATCCTGTGGCTGAAAGCCACTGCCACATGGCATACTGGCTCTGGTGAGTGTTTAATGACAGGTAAACTCAGGTGAAGCAGGCCCAGCAGAGTCTCTGTTACTGGCAGTGATTGCTGCTCTTTTAAAGGGGTTGAAATTTCATCCCTGTCCTCGACAAAGAGCCTGACGGAGTGTCAGTCAGGCTTAGTGATGGGCCTCCCATCCAATATTCACTAGCTCCTCGAGCAGTAAATCTACACAGGACAACCTCGGCGCCGCACATGCCGAACACCGAGCCATCTCAATGTCTTGCTTGCACACAGGCCTGGTTTACAGAAATAAAGCCCTGGCACTAGTTTGAAGGTGGTTGTGGTTTAGGGATAAGGAAGGAATGAGGTCAGAGGAGTGTCTCCAGAAGGAAAAAATGGTATAAATGTTTGTGTGTGGTAACGATTATGTTCTTGATATTTAAAGACAAAAAGTCACTTGAGGGACAGCCATTTCTTTCAAAGACCCATGTTACTATGAGTAGAGGGGTAGATTGGTGACGGTAGAGTTTATAAAATTGCATATCTACTACGTACAAAACTCACAGTGTGCAGATATGGAACATCAGGGTTTGATTATGACTGTGATGAAAAATGCTTTAAACTGCATGACCGATAAATAATGAAGCATCACACGACACAAAGACTGCAGTTGACATCTGCTGTTTCTATACTACACCTGTGGCATGGCAGTGCAAATGTATCAGAGAAACAGAGCTCTGAGGTTGTGGCTGATATTCCCATACAGTGAAAGGAACTATTTTAGAGCATGAAATGCTAAACCGCTGTAAAAGCAGTCACAGCTAACGCTTTAACAATGACCTCATCTTGTCCTCTGGGACCCTCTTTGGCATGCTCTGCTGTGGGACAATACTGGATGAACAGCAAAACATGAATCGCCCGCCCCACACACACACTGCTCCGCATGTAACAAAATACTGACATTACCTCAGAGACTATGGAGGGATGACACAAAAGGACCAGGCCCAGCCTAAGGCTGTCGCTGTAACAGGGGCGCACTTGAGGTGAGAGGATACACTCAGCACTCCTCAGATAATGTTCAGTCTGTCAGCAGTTCCTAAGAGTGCTTCTACTACTCGATCACAAAGAAGAAACATATAATGGAAAGAGATGCAAAGATAAAAACACAAACAATTCTTCCCTCTCTTTCTCTTTCAAGTCAAATAAACCTATATGTTTTGTGAATGTCTGGTGTTCTGCTGGATCCCTCCACCACTGGGCCTACTCACCCTATCTGTCTGTTGGTGGATGGAGCCTGAGTGATGACGGAGCTGGACTGAGGAGAGGGCAGGGCCTGCTGGATCACGATGCTGGTATCATGGTTGCCCATCCGTGAGTGGGACTGCTGGTGCTGGCCTGGGCCCGTCTGGCCGTGCAGTGAGACGCTCTGCAGCGAGCAGAGGATACAAGGTTAGGAAGGTTATGTCACATTCTTCCCAGCACGTTGATTTTTCAGCACAGCTCAAGCATTACAACTGTTTGAATGGGTAATGAGGAACTATGTAAACTATCATCCACAGGCAGTTTCTGAGTTGAGGAAACATTGCAAGTCTAATAAAGACCAGGTTTCCTTATTGTTCTTTGCTCCGTTTGTTTGTTTTGCCTCTGTTACATGTAACCACATATACAGTAGATGAAGAAATATCCAATACCGTAAGAAACAATATATCTCAGAGATAAACGCACATATCTTGGCATAAAACAAAGTTTAAGTCATTTGCATCAAGGCAAATGTGAAACAGCTGTTGGCAATGATTATATATATATATATATATATATATATATATATATATATATATATATATATATATATATATATATATATATATATATAAAGAGAATACTATACTCACGCAGTCAAAACATTTTAGAAATCTGTGTGCTGACCATAAAATATACGTGTCACAGTTGAGGAACGGGAAGTTTATCAACCAATTAAATCACTCACGCTTCTATTAAAGTGTGATTAAATGAATGTGTCACTATTTAATATTCATATTGGACAATTGCTATTTTCCGGAAATTTCAAGCTTTCACTCTGCTCATTGTGCTGTGCACTCAGGGAGTCTTGCCCTGACTGGCCGTCTGCTGACTTAGCAGATACTCCCATCATAAACCACACTGGCTTGGGAGGCTAGACAAGCTGACCCGAGCACAGACGAGCTCCAGAGCCAAACCACCCTGACGAGAGCTTAGCTACAGCGTGCACTGCACATCTTTACAGACATTAGATAAGCAGTCTGTCCTGTGGTGGTTTGACTAGTACCTATGTTAAAGGTAAAGGTGCCCCAGGGTAGATATATAATGCATACATGACCACATCTTATGTGAGAATGTCTGTCTGAGTCTTTTATTGCCGTCACAAAAGTTGTCTCAGGGGTCTCTCTGTACATCTGGGAGGAAATAATACTCCTTCCTTGAGAGATAGCGGTAGAACTGTTTGAAGTTACAGGTGGAGAACCTGATCTCTTTCCTCCTCATCTGTGGTGGGTGACAAATCTCCACCTGCCAGCCCTGTCTGTCAGTGTCAACAAGACTGATGGGGATCGGGGGAGCGTGGGGCGGGGCACAACAAGGGCTGGACGTGCACCACGTGACTACACTTGGATGAAAAGAGGTGGATGACAAGCAAACAGATTGCAGCTACATGAGATCGAGGTGTTCCATTAAAAACGTGTGCATCAGCTCATAGTGTGTGGTCTGCTGTTACATGACTGATGGCAGAGGCAGATAACAGTTCATAACCACCTGACCTAACCAACCCCTTTGGGTGACGCAGGGTTCCCCTCGGTCTTTCAGCCTGAGGCTTTGTTCTCCACTCTGCAGTACCTGTTTACTGTCCTCTTCTTCTTGGGCCTTGCAAAACTCCTGCTCAATGGAGCAATCCAGTTCACTGAACAATCCCACTTCCTCACAGTTCTTCAAGAAGCGTGTTGGTGTGGGCGTCTGGTCTGGAAATCAAGGAAAAGTTTTTTCAAATTTCCGCTTTGAAATCAACTACCGTTAAATATGTACAGGCTGCACATTCACCATCATCATCATGATCATCATCATCATCACAGACCACAAAACACTACAGCACGAGCAACATTATTATTTCCATTATTCATTGGGTACTGTGTAAGTTATTAAACATAAATGTTAACTTAAAAGTACATTTCATTGGCCCAATTTCTAAACAAACAAACAGGACACACCATTAAACACAATAGTACCTCACACACACACACACACACACACACACACACACACACACACACACACACACACACACACACACAATGTTAGCGAGAAGTTCCCTATATTTTAGACAAATTAAAAGCAAAATTTATTAATTGTATAATTTAGACTGTTTAACCCTTAATTTGCAAAACCAATGAAATTGTTCTGTTTTTGTATTTTCTAATCTATGCAGTTAGACTACAAGCTCTTTACAGATGCCAATGTAGATCTCCATGACGACTAAAGTAAAGAATGTACATTTTTGTTATGTTTTTGCAATGACTTGAAGAAAACATAACTTTCCTTCTGTTAGCGAGAGAGATACTGTGCTTGACAGCCCCCTTTCAGCTGATGAAGTACAGGTCCCACCTACTGAGTGGGGGTCTCATTTGTTGAGCTCAGCCAAGCTGGGTATTCAACTTGACGTTGTGGGGGGTGGACAGAGATCAGGTTTCAGACACTTGAAGGTGATTTTAAGGCTTGTTTCAAAGGCTAAAAGCATACTTCATGGTCTGTTTATACATTCTGGCTAGACCAGGGATTGACTCAAACTTTCATGACCTGTGTTCCCAAAATACTGTTTTAGTCTAAATATACTTTTCTTTTCCATTTTTGAACAACTCTATTAATAAAAAAGCGAGTAATGTCAATTTTTAGTTGAGGATAACAACTATGAGTCAAGGATTTTAGGTCAACAATTATAGTCCTTACATTTAAAGAGAAGACAGCCCCAGTGAGAGCATGTTACCATGGTGGCTCAGCTGTAACTTACAGTAAAAGCACTGACTATTTATCCCGAGTTCTCAGGAGGAGAAGTGGTCAGCGCTGTAACTCAGACAATAGGCGATAAGAACACCCGGCCTTGAAAATCCGATCCTTCTGTCCACTGAGCATAAATAATAAAGAAGACACAATCTCCGCAGCGTAGTGTTGTCAGCTAGTGTGGCCTGGAGATCTATACTTATGGATCAGCCTTGGGTTGACACTTGTTTATGCGGGACGCAATCTATAGTTTGATGTTTCTTTTAGTACTAAATTATAGATAGGGCTGTCCAAAAGACATTCTTAGTCGACTAACACCCATACGAATTTGTCAACTAATCGAATAGTTGATTTAATCAACATGTTTGTAAAATGAAGTTTCTCCACAAAGAACCCCAACATCCATAAAACCATTGGAAACCATCTCCCATTACTTCTCTAGAAAGATCAAGACTAATGACATAAATCGGATGATGTGAAAATGCGAATCACACTGATGAGTCCTCCAGTCATACGTCATAAGTGTTATGCAGTGAATAAGGCTGAGCTGCAAGGTAGTGTGTATCATAAGCTTTACATTATTATTGTAAACAACATGCCATAGGGCAAACGAAGTGTGAGCCCTACTGAGGCTGTGAGTGAGACTGTATTAATGTAGCCGTAACTCACCTGATAACATGTTGTCGTTCTTTATGGAGGGGAACTTGAGGGTCATCTCATGTTTGTGTCGATGTATCATCAGATGGTCCTCCGTGGGGAATCGCTGTTGAGTTTAAAAAAAGTAGGATTGTAAGAACTCTTAAGCAAAGACAAACAAGTGTTCTAACAACCAATTAAAAATGAGCCAATACACCTAGGCTTTTACCCAAAATAACATTCACTGTTATTTGCCATCTAAGGAGTGCATCCTAAAATCTAATAAAAAATCCTAAAAACTTCAAAGATAATTTGGATCTAGAGGTACTTTTAAAACCTGCACGTTAATCACGTTGTGTTACACAGTTCATTGATATTCACTTTCTCCCCTGTGCGTGAGGCAGTAACCCACTCTTCAGGCCTCCTCAACATACACCTCTTCATATTACAGGCAGACACAAACACACATGTGCACTGTGTTGTGTTGTTTTGTCTCGGCACTCTCACCTGAGAACAGCCAGGAGCGTTACACACGTACGGCCTTTCCTGGTCCGAGTTCATCCCTCTAGCCACCTTCTCATAAAACTACAGGAAAAAGACCAATGGAGAAAGCAGGGAAAGGAAGTGAATTACATGAGTTTCCCCCACCAGCCTCGAAGAGGAAAAATATACTTGTTGTGTCGTGCTACACATAAAATTGCTATTGCACCTGAAACAGCTATGTGCTTATTTTCAGTAATAAACCGTTTTCAAACACAACAGTAATTCAGGATCCACTAAAATAACATCAACGTTCAGGGTTATAAAAAGACTGGAAACACTAGAAAAGCATTTAAATAGTCCAGCATACTTTTTTTTATTACACATAATCAGAGACTATAACTTGCTCTAAATCCAGGCATGAACAAAAACAACAACAATAAAATAATGAATTGTTATAGCACTCTATAAAACTTGCAATTAGTATTAAAGTCAGTCAACATTCATTTCTGCAGGACCAACCACATATACAGAGGTGCACATACACCTCTGGGAGCTACTGTGATGGGTTCCAACTCAGATTCGGATGGAAAAAATGACACGATAAACCATGTTTGAAATGCGCAATCAAATACCACAGTTTCACCATGACGTATTCACATTTTTATTCTCACCACAAATTGACAGAATATGGTCTAACACATCTGGTGCTAGGTGCTAGTCCCTCTTCACTAATTTACAGTGAGATGAATTGAACGTTAAATGGAAGACACTTAAAACTCATTGAATACGCTTTTTGAAAGTTGACACTCTATTTTCAAATTTCAGCCAGCAATCATTTAAGGATTACATTAAGTTCTTCAGTTTGTACCCATGTAGTGAGAAGGAGAAAAGGAAAGGACACAAAAGGCAGTGTATTTCTTCTAATAAACTACTTTAAAAACATTTGTTTTCCTGCAACGACTGCCAAATATGTGCTTTGTAAGTAATTGCTTGTTACACTAAAGCCATAGCCATGCATCATGTCAAATGTGCAATGGCTAAAGTTATTGTTTTAGATGCTTTAATAATTTAGAGTGAAAAAGAGGACACATTTTCCCAGAAAAAATAAATGCCTTTTGCCTGTGATCAAAAAAAATAAAAATAAAATGAGTCCAGAGTCACGTAAAAAATTTAAGGCCAACAAATGCTGTAAACATCCTGTCCATCCATTCACCTGAGGAACTAAATCAAGCGCTCAAGGATGCATTCTGCGTTCAGCTTTAAAAATATATTGAAAACAGCATGACGATATTTATGACAGGATGTCAGAGAGAAAAACAACAGAAATAACAGGTGCATTTTTAACAGCTTCTCAAGATCAAACCAAGAGCATTGACATGCCATTTAAAGTGCACTTTAATCAATCCTTCAATGCATGTGATGCCTCACACACATTTAATTATGCCATTGACTTTTGCAATTGTTCCTGCCAACAGTATCTATTGCAGTGCTGTTCTATTATTGTCGGCAGATAAAGTAGAAATGTACATGATTTTTTAAAGAAAGAGGTAACAAGGAAACGGTATAAAAACCACATATTTCAATATGAACTGCATTGTGTCTGTAAAGATTAAGACACAATTAAAGACAGATGCAAGTTTAGATTATTTATTTAAATGAAGAAGAACAAATTTAATTATTACAGTCAGTAAATTATGGTAGAGAAGTAATTACGTAAGTATCATTTGGACTCAAGCCCTTGTTCTTGCCTGTAACATCATGTTTTAATGCCTGCTGGCTACTGGGTCATTATTATGTATTTCTCATTTCAAGGTCTTATCATTGTCCAGTACAATGCAGCGTTCTACCAAACGCACACAAACAACCTCTGAGTTGTCACCACATGCCAGCACTACAGATGCCCATCATGTTCTGACAGATGTTTTAACATGTGTTCAGTGAGTATGACAAGTGTTAAGGTGGTCGTTATTAAACCCCAGCACAGCACCCAGGGACCATCTTTATCTTCGAGCCAGTGCCTGGATCAATAACATGAAGATTCTTAATACTGAACATGCAGGTCTCTTGGTCTGGGACGGCCCCGGCTTGCCCAAAGCTGCCCCGAGAGCATGGGAACGTCCAGGGAGGAGACCCATTCTATACTCCAATAAGTGACAAACTATATTTGAATAGTGCCTGGTTGAATAAGGAAAGCTGGTACGGCGTACAAAGACACGGCGCATCTGCACTCAGACACCACAAAGTGAAGCTAAATGAAGGAAACTGTGGATGAAGAATCTACAGAAGCAAAGCAACAACTTGTACCACTGTTTAAATCCCATCAAAACAAACAGTTCAAAGGGGTCTGTAAGTAATATTTTAATCATCAGCATTGGAGTTTGTTTATCATGTGCGCTCTTGATAATGAGTAGAACATCTACATTATTTACATTATTTACAGCACTGAGACAGCACCACACAGATGGCATGTATTACACACATACAACACAACGTGTATTACTCTACTTCTACCTGCCACCATCATCAGTTCACCAAAACAAATCCGAAATTCAAGTCACTGCCACACGTCCCGTGTCGAGCATGAATACCTTCATACACTATGTACATGTGTGTCTTTTTCATGGGTTCAGACTATTTCCTTAAGCACAGTCAAAACACTCAAATGTTGTGTTATGCTAAGCAGTGCTGTTTACCTAACAAGCTGTACTTCATGACCGAGCGTGCAGAACAGCATCTGGACAGGGTCTCTCTGTCAGAGAGCAATGAGCCCTGGTCTCTCTTTCTGTCACCAGTTCACTCTGTAAACTCACCTGGTTTCCTTTGACACAACAAACACCACTAACACTGGTGATCCCAACCCTGACCACAAAATAGATCCAGGACGATGGCAAGTACGCCTGAAGAAACAGAGCCTGGAGAAACAGAGGCTGGAGAAACAGAGGCTGGAGAAACAGAGGCTGGAGAAACAGAGCCTGGAGAAACAAAGCCTGGAGAAACAGAGCCTGGAGAAACAGAGCCTGGAGAAACAGAGCCTGGAGAAACAGAGCCTCAATAAACCATGGACATGTCGTGAGTCCACATTTTAGGTCACATTTAAATTTAAAATACAGTAACACAGAACTTTCAGCTGTTTGTACAATTCATGTTTGTGCACACAATGGGGCCATGGTTTCAAGATTTCTTTCTAAATCAATTGTACAACTATGAAGCACGACTCCACTAATAAGAAAGTGAAAGAGTATCCATGACTAATAAAACAGATGCAAAAATGTTACTTTTACCTTCCTGTTTCTAAAATGGGACTTGGTCATTTTATCACATTTACCAGGACATTTGAACCATATGATGCATAAAACTTTTAACCATTAATTCTGTGAATGCCTCTATGAATTATCAAATAGCTTTCACACTTAAAATTACCAATACCCAACACCCCTTTCCTTGGAAGGGGCACTTGGCTTGGATATAGATGTTTTAGTTTAGCAGAGGAAATTTGGTTACACTTTACATTAACTATATCCTGATGTGTGCGAGGGGAAGGATTAGGGTCCGGCGTTCGATTTCAAGAGGAGCTTGGGAGGAATTCTCCAGTTAGACCACATATTAGAATTTAAACAATATGGTGAGGAAAAGAGGGGTTGGGTGCAAAGGTATACGGGGTTAAAGCAAGCACAAACATGCGCAGCAATTCAAATCTCCAGCTCCCCATAGCCTGGGCCTTTGACAGCACAAGCTCAAGGTAGGATCACGGCGAACCCTGAGGCAGGGAACATGGCCTTCATTGACGATGAGAATGCATCACAAAATGACTGCTGTGATGTAAACCTCCAGCCATATCAAGTACTCTCTTCCACAACATGTACACTTTAACACATACAAAGAAGCTTCCTCGGAGGGCCACCATGGCGCTCACATTATTCTATACTAACAAAATGTGTTATACCGTTACTGAAACAGAGGGAAAAGTCTGCAGAATGAAATTATTAAAAATTTACAAGTCAAGTGAGACTTCTGTGGCCAGACTGTCTATTTGTATTATAATTGATGTTATTCGACCCATAGTACGATCTTTATCAGAGGAATGTTTCACCTTGAGCACATGCAATAACCATCAACAAATAAAGGTCACATTTCATTACTGCAGTGAGCCGCTGGACCGCAATCAAGCTGAACATTGTGTACAATATGTGAAGAATTAGAAGGTTATTAAATAACTTAAATTATCCAGTGAGTTTAATGTTTAGTCAGTGACTTTACCATTTTAGGTGTTTTGTATTCTTTTTTGTAATTATTCACATTTTCATGTTTATATCCTATTTATTTTTTTTATTCCTATTTTCTTCAGTAGATTATTACAGAAAGTAAGATTTTAAAACAAATAAAAAACGAATTTATCTTGCATTATTATTATGTCACAATTTTGTCAAAGGATATTTATTGCCAAGGCTTTTTGCAACAAATATGTGGAATACGTATCTTCATCTTCCAAACTTTTTCTCAAACTGATGCTTTCACAAAACATAACTTTGTTCTATAGAAGTACCACCTGCAGTAGCATTTAAAAGAAAAAAAAGTCCATCTCAGTCTGTATTAAATGATAAGAATTACGAACATTATCATCAGGTGCTAAACACAGCCAATTAAAAAGGGATACAATAAAGCCTCCACATGAATCTAAAGCAGCGTGCACGAGGAACAAGTGGTTATTGATGTTGTCCCATAAACATAATGACAGCGGGGAGTAATCACATGCATCTTTCTTCTTTTTAAGCCGTATAGCGCGCCTCGTCAGCACAACCTTCCTGAAAGTAACCCTCAACATCTCAGCGGTTAATCAAATATCGACTGGCCTGCAGAATGACGTAATGTTGGTCACATTGCTCTTCAAGAGCAAAAGGGACCGTAAATGTCTCGGGAACAGGGGCATCACTCTCTTCTTTTTAACTGGCATGACAGCCAAACCACCGGGCTATCATTATCCAGGCGATCACTGGGGGACCGCAGCACGCAGAGAGCCCGGGACTAACGCCGGTATGCGTATCCCGAGATGGGACGGGCATGGCAGTGATGCAGGGATCCAGCTCCGAGCTGTGGAGCAAGTAGAACAACTGGAAGAGAGCTCCTGTGAATTGCAATGGCAATCATCCATTGCAATGACCCTCTGCAGTTTGTATTCGGGTTTGAGATGAATTCCTGCAGACTTTCTCCCTGACAGGCACTTGACTCCGCGTTCAACTTCAACAGTCAACAGATAGGCCGACGCACGGACACCGGAGAGCGATGACAATGCACGGACTCTAACACAACTACACGATCCCTTTTCTTTGCACGCACACATGACTGGAGAAGAGGAAGAACAAATATGACATCTTGACACTGCTGAAGAACAACAAAACAAGCTGTTGCATGAAAGAAAAAGAAAAAAAAGGAGGAGAAAAAGTCAAAAAGATCGCTTTGAACAAACACAACAAACCTGCAGCGGCGCGTGCACGGTCCTCTGCATGGTGGTGTGAGGTTTTCAACTTACCAAACAAGTGTAGAAAATGTGAAGCAGTCTCTGAGAAGAAACCACGTTGGACTGAGAAAAGATTACAATACGATCTATTTAGAGAAGCATAACGTCACCCCCGGGTGACGTCACGTGGGATTCCTGAACTTCTAAATCATTGCGGTCCGCTTGGAGGCGGCGCGAGCGGGGCGGAGTTTACGAATGCACACCCACATGCATGGGTGGACTCTGCTGCTGGACCTGGAGTGGGCGTGGTGCAAAGCGCATCTCCAGGACTGACCAATTAGGCATGCAAATAAGCCCACTTCTTCACGGATAACTTTGAACTGTCTCAGCAGAGTGGCATCACTTAAATAAGTAGGAAATTATCACTTGAAAGACAATACTTAACATGTTGTAAACCAAAAAAAACTACAAGTAGCAATCTGGAATCATTACAATACGCAATTTGAATCCTAATGATAGTAATAATGCACGTTTTTCTTGTTGATGCAAACAGAACACAGAAAACCAGCCTTTTTTACTGCAGACATTTGTATTTGTCAAATTGTTACAGTGGGAAAAGCACAGGTCATGCCTCAATCAACATGAACGATGCTCTCTGCTCTGTTCAGGTGTTCATTTCAAGCGTGACAACAAGCCAGCGTGCACAAAGAACCCTGAAACTGAAGCAGATCAAATGAAATTCAGCCGTCGTTAATTTGATTATTTACACCTGTGCTTTTCCCACTGGGAATTGTCCAAATCTATTCTGTGAAAAAAATGCTTCCCAATTAGTTGCAAAGAAAAGTAGGCCCATCGAGTATTTGCCAGATGGAAATGAAACTAAGCCTTTATATTACATTTGAACTTGTTCATGTCGGAAGGGACTTCTATGCAATATTAAGCGATGATTACTAGCCACCCGTGTGTCCAGATGGCTGTCTGCCGTGACAGTAATGCCTGGATTAACCTGGAGCCCTGGGGCAAAAAATAGCTCATTCCTCCTTCCCTCTGTAAAATATGTACAGTTTTTCTCAGGCGGAATATTAACTGGTTTCAGACATACATGAATTTTGACAAATGCAACGTATACGCACCAAAACTGCAATGAAGAAGGTCTTCAAACTACATTTTGACCCCAGTACCCTCTTAATTGTCACATCGAGATTAGAAAAATATACTGGAACCAATTCAATTGGATTGGCACACACCAGTAAATTTGGCACTTAAATGGCCCTTTAAATTCTGGGGCCGTGGGCAGCGAGCGATCCAGCATCGGTAACAGTTTTCATATTTCAAAACAACAAAGCGTAATTATCACTTTTGGACTTCACTGTCAGAGCCTGAACAGTTGGTTTTCTTTGCTCCTGGCTCCTTTTCTGATGAGCCAATCAAACGTATTTCTCAATTTTGTTGTACATTTAACAAAACATATCTAATGAAAGGGCCACACATTGGCAGACCTTTGATGCATCATCAAGCTTCACTTGCAAACAAATTGAGCGCGCAAAGCACATCATTGTTCCCGTTGCCTTTCCTGACTTCTTGGCCTTAACCACAACATATTAGAAGAGATTTAACAGTACAAAGCATTTATGTTGGAGCTCTGTGTGACCTGCTGGTGCCAACAGGCTGTGATTTCTTGGGCCACAGACACCAGTAGTGAAGACATCCTCGGCTTCAGGGATTAATGACTCCTCACACTTTGAGAAATGTTTACCACTCGCCTGCGACCACTTCACCAGACGCACTAAGAGCTCTGTCACTGAAACAATAACGCAGTCTGAAAAGCCCTCATAACTCAGAGCTTCTCCGCCTTTGTCTTTTAACCGGAGCTTTAATCAACGTTTATGACATCCTTTTGTCTCTTTATTGCCATATATTTCCCAACCAATCCAAACATTATGTTCCCAGAGGAGCCGACTATTAAGGTTGGAAAGAGCTGATACAGTTTGGGTCAGTGACCCATACTAAAGCAGATTTGATCTATATTATACTAAACCTTTTATTATTATGTCTTTGTGCATTTGAGTAAGATCACCTTGGGAGGATTAGCACCAGGGAGGATGCTTTGTTGCAGCAGGTGCAAAAGGAAAAGGAGGCTAAATAACAAAAGTGTCAGAAATGCTTTTAATTTGTAAACAAAATATAAAAAAACTTTAAAATAATTTTCCTGTGTGCACCAACCGAAGATGGAAAGTAGTCATTCAAACAAATGAAATGTTACTGTAAAACATAGTTTCCTGCTCTACACATCTTCAGCAGAGATGATTGTGCCTGCAGGGATGGAAATGTTGTGTTCTCCGTATGACTACATGGCGTTCCTCAGAAAAACAAGCAGGATGGCAGATTGTACATTCAGTTTTACACTATCTTCACTTCTAACAAACACTTACTGTTAAATGTCATGAAAGATGGGAGCAAAAGAAGACAGCATTGCATTTTTTCCAGAAAATTTCTTAAACAGGTATGTTTATTAAATGCTGAAATAATTTAATCTATCAGTAGCTCTCTAGTTTTTATATGCAGAGGTTCAAATACATCTTCTTGTAGTCATGCTCTGCTCTAATACTGTGTCAATGTCTAGCATCTATGAAAATTGCTTCTCCACACTTCAACACAGCCATGCTGTAATTAAGATTCTGAATAGGCCGGTGGGAATTTTAACTTTAACATAAGTGCATTTGTTAAATCAATAAACATTTATGTTACCCCAGATTAAAGCTTCTTGAAAGAATGACCAAAAGTTTGAAAACCACTGTAGCAAGAGGGTCCTCGGGTCCTGGGACGCCGAACATCACTACTGGAACTGAGAGCCTAATTCAACAAAACATATGTGCTGGGAGGTTCCCAGTAGATAACCTCAGTGACATTCACGCACTCAAACACTCAACCCTGTAACATTTACATTAGGTGGCTGGTGAATGGTGCTGCCTGTGAGAGGACTCTTAAGATTTATGAGTGTAGGGCGATGTCCTCTGTGCTCAGCATTTGTGTGTAAGTACATCAATCTTTTGAAAACTGCATTGGGCTTCTGTATTTGTTCATTCTGGATTATTAAAGTCATTTGTAAAAGCAGTATGACCATTGTGTCATTCCTCCCTTTATAATTTACCTTGGCACGCAAAACATTCGGTAGTATGATTATTACATATAAACACTTTGGTGATTTGAACTTAAATACATTTCTTAGGGAAGTTTTTGGAGCTGGAAGATCTGTTTCTGCTATGCTTCTTGCTTTTATAATTGTATATCATAAACATACATGACATTATATAGAGGTTAGAATACGCGGGTGCAATATTGTAAAGGCCAGAAGAATGCAGGTGTCCCTCTTTACTGTAGTGTGCGAGTGTAACTATCGAGTTGAGAGCAAATTACCTTGTTGGTTATAGCTCAGACTTGTTGGCGAGGTCACCGAGGGCAACAGGGTTGTCTCGTGCAGAAAATCACAATGCATCTATTACCTCATCTACATTTATGGGCTGTAACAAGCTAAAGAGTAATGATCAGTTGCAGCAATGCTCATCAAGCGCACACAATAACAAATAACAGCTTCCTCAAACGAGAAGCTGTGTTTGATGTAATACGTTCAAAGTAATATCCCAGAGTTCTCAAGCAGAACTGGAAAAAACATATAATCATCATTGTGGTGGCTGATCTGAAAATGGGCACGGCCCAATGACGACCCACTTTTAATGCGGATTATAATTAATGCAAACAAGAAAGTCATTGGCAAGTTAAAGTGAGTAAATAATATTACTGAAATTTAGCATTTTCAAAATACAGTTCCTTCCAAATTGCAGTATATCTGCATTCCAATGCAAACATAATTCATATTTACTGTCTTCATACCAGTGATATGTACTCTTACATGTACATTGTGCAGACATTTGATTTTGTCTTGCAAGTGATTGCATCATTCTACCGCTTTAACTGAAAACAGCCGGCAAAAAAAACAAAGCCTTAAGTACTTTAAGTGAAACTTGCACACACAAGGTAATTGTTTACTCTCTGCAAATAGAAAATTGATTCCATACATGACTAAATCTATTGGAAATTGGCCACTTTTTTAGAATTGTGAGCACTTCATATATCAAAATGGCAACATGTTCTTTTCTAGCTCTATCTCAAACAACTAAATGAACTAAATGACCTTGTAGTACACGAAACATCAAGTTTCATGATGGCACAATACCGATGTAGAAATAACATCAGACAAACGCTTGAAGCACCTCATATTGACAATATATTCGATACGTGAGTACTATATAGCATTATGTATGCAACAACACCCTTTGGGATAGATATAGAAGACCCCTAAAAGACTGAACACAAAGAACGAATCTGGCTCATATCTAACATCTGACCAACACTGCCACCTGGTGGTCATCGGATGTTCTTCAGCTACATGTTGCTCCAGGGTATGATCCATGCCTCAACTGCTTCAGTAATGTTCATCACAAAACAACACAAAATGATCATTACATAATGTCAATTAAAACATTATTAGATAATTTAGTGTGAATATAAGTGGTCAACAATTCAGATATAGATATAATGAACACAATCACTAGAGTTTGTTAATGCAGTTCACACTTTTAGAGAAGACACTGCTTGGGTGGAAATGTAAACTTTGGAAGGATTGAGCAGATAGTTTGTAGTAATAAGTACTGATTGCACTACACTTACGCTACAGACACTCCCCTTTTCTCCTCAATCTTCACTGTACTAACTACACAGTCAAGTTACATACATCAAGTTAGACACAATTTGAAAACACACAACTTCCCCTCAAAACGTATAAATCCAATCATATAACTTATTTCGAGTTTCTTTAAATATGTGTTTTTCTTTCAAAACAATCTCTGCTTTTCTAATGAAAACCAAACCGCTTTACTTCCGGTCTGGTTGCCTCTCTCTCTCTCTCTCCAGCGGGTTTGACGCAGACCCGAGAAGTCGCCGCACCGCCCCTGCCGCTCCAGCTGTTCCCACCGCTGTCCGCCTGCTGTCTCCCCGCTGCTCGCTGCTGCTGCCTGCCCCCATTTCCAATGCAGCAACGACCATGACAGGCATCGCCGCTGCTTCTTTCTTCTCCAACGCGTGCAGGTTCGGGGGCTGCGGACTTCACTTCGACTCGCTGGCCGAGCTCATCGTGCACATCGAGGATAACCACATCGGTAAGAGCCGATGCGTAATGAGCGCCGCGGCCAGCAATGGCCGAGGTTTGGTGCTAGCAGGAGTGGCTAAGTTAGCGAGCTAGCAAGTTACTTCCTGCGTCCTGACAACACTGTTGCTAGGTGTGGTGGCTGCTGATGTGTACGTGTAGATATTACACTTCATGTTCACTGCACATCTGTAGCAAAGCTGTATCACTGATTACAGCTGCAACACCAAGCGAGTCGCACTGCAAACCCCGACAGGAAGACAGTCCCTGAACGCTCCGTCGACTCGCTCGTGCCACATTATCGCAGCGCGAGGCCCACGCGCAGAGCTGCCTTGGAGTTAACTCGCAGTCTGCATGAGCCAATGAAGATACGCTGATTACTTATCCGCTTGTTTCCATCCGCCTGACAACATGCTGCAGTTGTACTGCTAGCTGTAAGTAATGATGCACTCTTAAACTAAGTTACTGTCGTACTTCATCACGTGCAGGAGCGTTTCTCTCTGTAATAATGAGAGTTTGGGGCTCTTTCATATTTTATGTTGCTATTGCCTATCTTTGCAAATATTGGTATTATCATATTTTCAGTTATTTTATATATCGGACAGGGTGGTTTTTAGAGCTGCACAATGGATCTACACACATCTGCCAATATTATCTTTTAAAATCAAACTTTTATATTATTATTATTATTATTATTATTATTAAGTTATTGACTTACTGCCAATGTTTGCCCATTGGTTAAGTTAGCTGAGTATTTGAAACAAACGTTTCGTATTATTATTTTAAAAATCTCATTATGTCTTTGTATACGAATATACATAATTATCCGTATATCCCCACATAATTTTTTACCATATGTCAGATACCATCGTGAAAATGTGCAAGTATGATATTGAGAAAATATCACGTAGTGTGCTGATTTCTGAAAAGAAACTAGCTTGCAATAATGTTCAGCCTTTGTTGTGTCTCCAGCCATTGAATGAATGAGACTAGCTGTTTGTACAAAAGTTGCAGCATTCATTTGCTAAAATATTACTCCTGAAATTGTATGCTGTCATCTGTGTTAATCACTAATCAATAGTACCGTTACAATATAACCTCCTGCAAACAATTTTGTTTGATCAATTACTTGATATTTTCTTTAAATCAATTTTTGTCATGCGGTTTTAAAGAATATATGCTACCCAAAATCTGACTATCTGAACAATTTAAAATGACCTTTAGACATACTTGTGTCTCTGGCTAAAATAAAATATTACATTAACTTCTGGAGCAGCTCATTAATATAGACTGTGCTGCTCATAATAGTAGTGTCAAGATTTGGACTTTGACTTGCATGACCAGGATTAGTGGTGTATCACGGTCAGAAAAATCCTACAATTGTGCTCTACTTGTAGTGTATTTACCTCCTGTCCAATCCCACATGAGTGTGGGTCTACAGTACAGCGGCGCCAGCTCATAGCATGCTAAACTGCAGTGCACATGAGATGGCAACTCAGAAATGCTGCCCCCCTGACTGCTCATCAAGTCCCACCACAATCAACTAATCAACAGCGCCACCTCTTGTTCATGTGGGGAAAAACAATAACGAGAACTCCCTGTGTGTGTGGAGCCGGTGAAGTCATGGGGTCAAACTATGAAAATATTCATGGGCCTCAGCTACCTTTATTATGTATTTCTCTGATTGGCAAACTGTCAGACTTTGTGCCCATTTAATTGAAGCTTTACTTACTTACTTGTATGAAGTAATATAATATTAACTGTATGGAATAAAGTTATTTATTAGTTAGATATGTGAAATGCATTTATTAGCTGTGCACCATGTTAAGTACTTACAAAGGCTAAGACACCTCTTTGTACCGGGGAAACGTTTTGTTTTTATTTACTGTTGTAACATGTAAAAAATAAACGTATGGTATTGAGTTTATATGATAACTTAATTTTAGGGCTTTTAATTTAATTACCAGGTGGTTTTGTGTTGTGGAAAAGCATTTCTATTAACTAAGCCTAGCTAAAGTGGATTCCTCACCTGATAGTTTGACACTCTTTTAGTTCCATCCGTTTCCCGGTGTAATATTTTAAACTCTTATATTGAAGCTGACAAGGCCCAGCTGTCTCTGTTGTTCTTGTTTGTTGCTTGACTGGCTTTAATGCCCTCTGCCCTACGATAGTGGGCTGTGCATGTGTCCGAGGTGTTAGCCTTAGAAAAATGACTTATTGGGGAATAATGAGGCAATTAGTTGGCTCAGAGTGGAAACACTTTGCTGCCCCCCTCCTTTGTCCACTCGCCTGTGCCCACTCTGAGAAGTGCGAACTCTTGCGCGTTGTGCCAAGTGCCTGTGAAGCATAATTACAGAGAGAGTGCTTGATTTGGCTTGTCTTCCTCCTCATCTGGTGGCCTGCTGCTTGAAGCACATTCTCCTTTATAATTAGGCGCCTGGAAAACAAGCGGGCGTTCTTGTCCCCGCTTCCCTCAGCCGGCCTGCTGGTCATGTCTGTGAACAAAAGGTGGCGCTGCTCTGCTATTGGTTGAGGGGGCTTTCTTGAGATGCCTGGTCTGTAATGTAAAGGCTTGTGGTGGATATTATGCCAACACTTACTTCCTGGACTCATTTAACAACACAGTAAGCTTGACTTGCAGTAAACAGCCCAAAGGGCCAAGCTTCAGTAAATAAAAACATGTTAAAAAGAAAACATTTGCGAGATATATAATTGACAATTCAAGGAATACTTCTGATTACATTTCTTATTACTTTTTATTACAGTTACTTTGATTAAGAAGCCTCACCACCTAATGTCTCATAGCTAATGATGTACAGATTAAAAGCTTCATGTTCATATATCGTGCAAATTACTTCCAGTTATGTGGGAACGTGTTGTGCTTTTCCTGAAAAAACTTGAATTAGAATCTCATAAAACAAATCTGTTGTTAAATCAAATTAGAATACAGAATAATTTTCCATCCCACATCAATTATGATAACACTGACTCAAAATAGATCTGCGATTGCTTGTCCACCAACAGATTCACGGTTGTGATATGAGCATTGGGTGGTCCACTTAGACCTTTGTGAACCAATTGAGCTAACTTATGGAGAGCAGGTTGCTAATGAGCCCCAGAAAACACCAGTAAGACCAGAGGGAAGTTTTTAATACTGCGCCTTAGTCACGTTAAGCTTGAAAGATATCCTCAATGGTCTGGTATTCTTGTGGGGCATTAAACAAACTGCACGCACTAAGCCAGTGAAGTGTTTACCTTGTCACTGAGCGACCAGAAGCGAATAGCGTCCATGTGATTTAGACCTGAGAGTGTGTGCTGCTGGGCCTCTGGCCTCCTGATGGCCTGAAGTGTCCAGGCTTGGTAACAATGAATCTGTTTGTTGCCAACTCACTGGAGGCTCATTTAGTAGATTTTGGTATGCACCCCCAAAATCTGTGCGGATGTAATAAATTTAGGAAGCAGTAACTAGTTCCCTGATCTGTGCACCTGGTGGGCCTAATTACATTTCCCCATCCCCCGACACCAGTGCTCCTGTTGCTGTGCGGTGACTGGGACACGAGGCGCTCTTCATCGTGATGATGTACAGCCTGTGTTGACTGCACACGGCATGGACGAATGGGTTACATGTCTTATTAGATTAATGAAATGCTTCAATAGATCACATTAAACAGATATTGTCAAATTATGCCGATATGAGGATTCCTCCTTTATAACAGCTATCCACAAATTAGTGTAATTAAATTCTGTTAAAGCTCAATTTAACCGAAAACCTTTGGCAAATGACTTGATCTCGTCTGTCAGTGTGTCCCGGAAATTCTCAGACCTTTGTAAATAAGTGTGGCCTGATTATATCCCTCTGATTATGGATTTAAGAAAATGCATATCTGAAACCATTATGTCTGCAATGAGAAGCAATAGATGTCTGTTTTCATACCTGTTCCTTGTATTTACCTGTGTGCTTGTACAAATGTGTTGAGATGTGTGTATCACTTAGTGTGTATGTACACGGTTAAGTTACTGTCTGTGCTAAACATATTTATAATGGATCATTTTAACCTCCCCGTGTTTTTTCCAGTAACCCGCGAAGGCAGCTTACACATGGAGCTTGACTCCGTTTCATTTCCTCCTCAGAGGTCACATCATAATGAATTACCTGTGCCACCACTCCTGGTAATGTCCCCCGCTGCTCACAGCCGCCATAAACATGTCACCATAATGCTCACCACTCTGCTCTACCCCACAGTGCATTTGGCCATGAGGGTGGATGGGAGAGCCAGAGTGTGTGTGTGTGTGTGTGTGTGTGTGTGTGTGTGTGTGTGTGTGTGTGTGTGTGTGTGTGTGTGTGTGTGTGTGTGTGTGTGTGTGTGTGTGTGTGTGTGTGTGTGTGTGTGTGTGTGTGTGTGTGTGTGTGTGTGTGTGTGTGTGTGTGTGTGTGTGTGTGTGTGTGTGTGTGTGTGTGTGTGTGTGTGTGTGTGTGTGTGTGTGTGTGTGTGTGTGTGTGTGTGTGTGTGTGTGTGTGTGTGTGTGTGTGTGTGTGTGTGTGTGTGTGTGTGTGTGTGTGTGTGTGTGTGTGTGTGTGTGTGTGTGTGTGTGTGTGTGTGTGTGTGCGTGTGCGTGCGTGCACGGGTCGTGGAGGGCGTTATGAGAGGGCAGCGGGCGTCACTTCCCCCTGTTGCCTGAGGAAGGTTTGTTGTATGATCGTCTCTTGGTTTCCTGTCCCGTCATCGGAGCTCAATGAGAACATGTTATTGCATCATGTTTTCTGCACTCATAGAGACAACATCTGACTCAGTCAGTATACGCTCCCATGCGCATGTTGCACACATGAACAGTAACAATCGGCATATTCAGTGCTTAAATAGAGAGTAAGATTTGTGTGAACTTTTGCATTGAGGCTAATCAGGTTTGAGTAAATAAGAAACACAAAACTCTGGATGGAAACGTGATGCATTTCTAAGCTGGGAAGTAGTTTCACTAAATGGGTTTCAATTACTTAGAAGGTTTTTTTTCTGATCCGCAGCAAATCAGCAACTTTTTGTTCATTTTCCCCCAGATTTTTCTCTTCACATTGCCAAGAGGGAGCTCTTGTGGAAAATGGTTTAAACTAGTATACATCTTTAAAAAATCTTAGTAGAAAATCCAAAATGAAAAGGCCTTATTAGACATACTGTATGTTTTAGATCTGTTCTTGGCTACTTCTATCTTCCTTATGCCTCACCTGACTTGTCACTCGTACATAAACGATCACTGAGGCTTATAGGAACTGATTGTTTGCCTTTGGAATTAGTGGTGGTGAATAAATGCCCTTTTTTGTTTCCCAGAAGGCCTCTAATTGTTGGCCACCAAAGTGGACCACCTGTGTAGTTTGATTAGAGGGGTTCTCATCTCTATTTGAGGCGCCTTCATCCTTCTCCTTGACTGCCGGTGGCCCCAAAAGAATAGCAGTCTGTGGGGGAACTGGCCCCTGCAGGCCTCCCTCGCCCCGGTCCCCACCTGAGGTGTGCTTGATTTACAGCGTGTGGGAACAGATTGATCCACTGCTGTTTGAGCAGGCTGCCATTCCACTCCTTGAGTCTCATTAGGGATCTTAGGGGGGATTTCTTGTGCACTCACGCACACACATACCAACACACAGCGCTCCGAATAGTCTCTGCACTGCCTCTGGCTTTTGGCAGAGGAATAGTGCCGTTATGAATGTGTCTTTCCTACTCGGTGTTTCCATGACTTTGGCTGGAGAGTAGAGAGAGGTGTGCTGTCCTTCTCATTGGGGATAAAACCACTTAATGAAACACTTGCTTACGACTGAGGCCTTGAGAGAATCCTCCTGAGCCGTAGGCGCTGAGGTTTAAGCTGTTCTTAGAGCCTACCTGCCAGTATCATAAAACTCTGCCACTATTTCAGCGTCAACCAAGCGGCTCGGCCGTCACCACTGAGTGGATGATGCCATGCGTCTTTCATCGCACATGTCTACTTTTCAGTAAGACTGACATTGGTTTGTAGACTTAGATTCCTGTTAGACCTCTAAAATGTAAGCTTCCTCATTTATACTTAAATGTGGATTGGGTTGAGTTCCACTGGTCAACGTCAACTTCCGCCGTGTTCGTGACAGAATTAAACCAGTAGTTTACACTGTTAAAACAGAGAGTGGAGTCTGCGTGGTATGTTTCCTTTTTATAGATGATTGTGTGCATGTGTGTGTGTACTTAACATTTATACACCATGTTGGCATTTTTTGTCTGCATGCGTATATGTCTCATTATAGCTTCTGGATGACAAGATGAGTGTTTATGATTAGCTCCACCCAAATGGGAAGTTGAATTAACTGGAAAGCTGTTTTGAGAGCTCATTTTGAGTGATGACCAGGCCAGAAATTAACAATCACAGTGACTATTTTGTAAAATACTAGAGAATAAGAATGCCCAAAACGGCAACAAATGTCTGATTTCTAATTCATGACTTTCTATGAACATTCTCCAATTTTGGTGCCAGTCGCTGACTTAATAGAGTCTAACATTTGTGAAGTTTCCTGCTTTATTTAAGTAAATGTGTGATTAGATCATAATTAAATGAGCCTCACTATAAGCATGCATGTCATGCAAAGTTCCAAAATTTGAGTTATTTAGAATTGATGGTGCCGATGCATCTCAGTTGGTATTGACATTCAATACCCGGTCTGTTCAGAATTTCTGTCCCCATTACAGAGAAAAATAGATCATCATCTACTGGTGAAATCCCATACCAGAGAGCACCACCCAATTCTAATCATCTTCTTTGGCACAAGGTCTTTGTGTCCAGCAGACATTCAATGGAAATCTGTTTTAGGTGTTTTGTTCTAGGCAAACAAACCAAACAGAGGAAAAGCCTAACACTTCAGAAGTAATAATTGAGTATGACTCAGGGTATTATTATAGACTTAATAGGGTGTTGCTTATCCCTTTAACCAAGACAACTTTAATTGCATACATTTTCTATCATTGCCATAGTCATTTTATCAACATATCAACTAGGATGTGTTGCTTGCTGAATATACAGATTCTATTAAAGCTGCAGTGTAGTCACTGTGCCTCATGAAAGCATCATCTGAAAGTTTCATATTACAAATAGCCTGAGGTGTAAAGTGTTGCGTATAAATGAGCTTGTGGATGGAAACAAGCAATAGATTTAACCACATGGGGTAGCAGTCTTCCACAGCTCTGTCAGAGGCAGACAGGGAGGCTCAGCGGGTAAGTGGTAGAAACTGTTGTTTTATGGGGCATCTCTCTTCTCCCACATGGACGGCAGTGGGAAGAGCGTTTGAAGTCAGACCCGCTTCACCTCAGGGTGTGGAGATTGGCTATTGTTGTACATTTAGCACTGCTGAGCAAGATGAATGTCTGGAGCACAGCATGGGAAAACGCAGTATGTGTCAAGTGTGGTCATGTATGAGCAATGTGGCGCCTTTCAAAGAGTGCCATGGAAATCCAAAAGACAAGGCACTTGAGATGTTCTCCCTGTATATTTGATACAAAAGTCAAATATACAAGGAGCCTAATTATGCAGTACAGAGCACAACGTGCAATTCATTCAACTAATAGGCATACAGTAGGTCGAGAGGAAATACGTCAAGAAAGCATCAGCTTGGAAACTGTGGCTCTTCTCCAGCAATACTTAACTAAGCAGTGACTGCCGTCTAGACGGTGGTGCATGACATCATGTTCAAACTAATTGTACTGCACATTGATTGCACAATATCCTGCAATTTGATTATTTTCGAGACATTTTTTATTTATTCGCCTTTATTTGTTGAGTCAGCTGAGTATACATGCATGCTCTTTGACAACCCAACTCCTCACATTCATGCACACACATTCATACCTGGGACCCGCCCAGTTCAGCTGGAGGCTGGTACTGTCTGCCACTGGGGTAGTTTTCCTTTAAGGTAGCACAGAGAGTGAAAGGTCAGTCACATCACTCATCTCTCATTTCCAACATTGAGAAGATACAGCAGAAGTTCAGTAACATTTTTCTCTTTACAGATGTACAATGATTTAAGAGGTTTGGAAATGTTTCACTCAAATCCATAGTGGATTAGTGCCTCTCTCTATTTTCTGTCAATCTCCCTGAAATGTTTGTCAATGTCAATATGTTTCCATGTTGACCAGCCCCGTTTTAACATTAAAACCTGGATTGTAATTGCACCCTTTTTAAAAATCAATTAAGTCAATTGAATGTACTCAATCCCACCTTTAACCCGCGCCTGGGCAGGGACAAGACATTAAAGGCAGGTGGTGCACCCAGTGAAGCAAATACCGCATTGCAGTTTATATATGGTAAATATCTCTCCGTGTATTGGCCATACAGAGAAAAAAAGAAAACCACAACCTAAAAAAATAGATCAAATCAAGCACACTGCTTGTCTCAATATTGCCTAATTTGACAAGATGTATCTCTGTGTCTCCCGCCTGCTCAGACACAGACCCCCGACTTCTGGAGAAGCAGGAGCAGCAGCAGCCGACATATGTTGCCCTCAGCTACATCAACAGGTAAAGAAATGTATGAACTACAATCGAGAAGGAAAACAGCCAGATTTCCACTTATTTGTGCAGTAACTCGATTCTAAGTACATCTACTTTATGAATCTGACATAATTAGACATGGATGTTAATAGTCTTTGGCCCTGTAAAGATGTACAGAAGATCTCTCAATCAGTGTTACTACTGTGTCCTCCGAGCTCCTATGAGGTCCTACCAGTATTTTCATCCGTCATCTGGTGGATTGCTTAGATGAATTGCTTCAGTATTTGGAAGCTGTTTTTTTTTTTTTTTATTGCTCGAGGTTCATCCCAGTCTTCTTTGATATGGTGCTTGAGTAGTTGTTTTAAAAGCCTTACGCAACCATCCAGTGTACAAGAAGGTCTGCCGCTGTCTCCAGGCCTTCATAAACACATCTTGATGTGGTTATCGCTTAATTTGTTAATTCCACTTTTGCTTTAACAATGTCTATGTTAACATTTCATTTTTATGATACGCATTCACCGAAGACTTTACTCTCCATCATAAACCCTGGTGTATGTTTTTTTTTTTATGGGAACGGAGCCAATTTGATGTTGGGTTTTTTTTTCCCCAACATGTGTTCTACAGTAGCAAACCTTCAATATCTGAACTTTGTAGACACCAGACAGTCTCACAGTCACACGTCGCTCATTGCACACTGAATGAGATGACCGTCTTTTCATGAGAAAGATTGCACACCCTGACCGGTCTTATATCCCACAATGCCAGGTTCATGACAGACGCTGCGCGGCGAGAACATGAGACTCTGAAGAAGAAGGTGCAGCCCAAGTTGTCTCTGTCTCTGACAGGCAGTCTGTCCCGCAGCAGTGTTTCCACTCCGCCTCGCCACACCAGTGGAAACCTCACCCCTCCAGTCACCCCACCCATCACCCCTTCCTCTTCCTTCCGCAGCAGTACGCCTACAGGTACCTAGCCATCACAAACACACTCAGCTCTCTAGTTAGATGTAGAGTGTAGTGACTGCTACGTGTTATGCATTGTGTATCTGGTCTCTTCAGGGATCAAATAAGAATCACAAAAGGCTGCTCCCTTTGTCTTCGTACTGCAGCTGTACCAGCTGGCATTCATGTCAAGATACTGGCAAAGAGCACATCATGTTTAATGACTAATTGAAATGTTATGATTGAATGTTGCTTGTGTGATATTTCACTGTTAAATTATTTGTTGCCCCTTCGTGTCTTTCATTACTTGGTGGATGAACTCACCAGCTATGACTCCAATGCTGGGTAAAAGTTTGGAATTGTATCAATTATGGATCTTGTGTATAAAAGCATCGGAGCTTAGGAGAAAGAATTTTAATAAAACTTGCATTCAAGCTACAGAGAAATAGGGGCAGCTAATTAGATACATTCACATAACATTACATAACAGAAACACGTTTTAGTTCTTTCCCTTCTAATGTTTTCCCATGTAGTCATGCACTTGTTTTGTAAAGTATGCAGGCTTTAATGTTATGTTTTGTTTTTAGCTTTTGTGGTTTTTGAGCTTCTGGCATAACATCTTTAATTAATTGATCAAACAATTTCTGCCCGCAAGAGCTTAATAAAAGACATGCATTCTTTCCCACGATTGGCATATTTCCGGAAACTTTGTAGTTCTGTAACACATGAAGTCGAAACACTTCCCCAAAGCACATGTTGAGACGGCCCACGCTTGTGAACCTGGAGGCTCAAAAGCAAGGATTTCATTGTCGAAGATTAGTCTTGAAGTATGTACAAATCAGAGCTCTTTGGAAAACACGCTGTGTTATGATCTCTTGCCTGGTCGTGATGCCCTGAGTCAAGTACTGTTCGACGTTCTGTCCTTCCCCCTCCCACAGGTAGTGAATGTGATGAGGAGGAGGTAGACTTTGAGGAGTCTGACAGTGATGAGTCGTGGACCACAGAGAGCGCCATCAGCTCCGAGTCCATCCTCAGTTCCATGTGCATGAACGGAGGAGACGAGAAGCCTTTCGCTTGCCCCGTGCCAGGCTGTAAAAAGAGATACAAGGTACGTTTCACTCAGGATCTCCTCACATAGCGAATTGAAATAATTTCACCAGAGAGGCCAAATTATCACCTGGGATATTTGCATCGGGTGAGATATGAGATTTTATTTTTCTTATGTAACATCAAAATGGATTCCCTGCTGTTGACCATGGAAAAATGGTTCTTAGGTGAGCACTGCCGCATGGCAACAAAAATGCATACATCTAGTCCACTTCAGTGATGTGGAGTTTTACAGGATTTTCCATTCACATCTGGTGTGTGCGGTTGGGATAAATTATGTGCAGCTTGAGACAATTGCATCGCTGACGTGAACGACAGAGTTATAGGCGATAACTTAGTCTGAGGCAGCAGGCAGCATCAGGCATCTGTTTAGTGGCAGAACAAGACATTTATTTTCCCCTCGCTGTCGTCTACTGTCAACGAGCAGTTATTATATACGTTATATGCAAGATCTAATTATGGGAAGCTCTGTTATACATCATGTATAACAGGATAACTATATATATCATGTATAACAGGATAACTTACAAGTGTAATAATATGTTTAGTCACAGTTGAGTTTTGTATTCTTTGCTTTATTACAGAATGTGAACGGGATCAAGTATCATGCCAAGAACGGCCACCGAACCCAGATTAGGGTGCGAAAACCCTTCAAGTGCCGGTGTGGGAAGAGCTACAAAACGTCTCAGGGTCTCCGCCACCACACCATCAACTTTCACCCACCCGTCTCTACTGACATCATCCGCAAGATGCAGCAGTAGAGACCGAGTGAGCGACCAGCGCTCTCCCTCAGGCCACTTCCCAACCATCTGAACACCACCATCACCAGCAATGGCTGTTTCTCATTCCACCAGTTTACCCCCCCCCCCCTTAAACCCCTGCCTCTTCTCTTTCTCTCCCACTCTTATCCCACTTTGCTATGACACTATTTTTGATTGCATGGTATAAATGTGTTATTATTATTCATCCTTAACTTTGAATGTTGAAATTGTATGTAGTTCACAGTTTTGTATTTTGCACATTTATGCTATCATTGATCTAGTTGACTTTTTTTCCCTGACATATGGTGCTTGTTGGTGATGAGGGCTTGTTGTAGACTAAAGCCCGGCCACACCGCATCACGAGTAGCCTTGCATGTACAGTAACCTGCTTATAAGGCAGTGTGACGTCAGAAAAAACAGGAAGGATTTTGGGGCTTTCTTTTTTTTTAGAGAAAAGAGGCGCCATTACCTTGCCTCTGTCTCATTTGAACCTTATATGACAGAGGCAATTAAATGAAAACAATCAGAATGTGTGCGATATAACACGTTTCATTCTCTATCAGATTTATTGTTAATAATCAGGTGTTTGACTAACGTTCATATCACAAGTTCCAAACCTCTGTTTTCACTGCAAACACTTGTGTGTGAGCACCAAAGGCTGATCTCAGGTGACGCTTGTAAGCATTTCAGCACCACAGTACTGCCACGTGTTCTGATAGTATTTCTGTTGTGCAGTGGGATCATGGGAACTGACCGTTATCGTTGCCTAATGTTCGCGTTCACGTTCCCGAAGACTGACGCAGTTTTCCTTGCTGTTTTACAGTGAAGAATTGAAGCACTTTTTATAACAAGTTTCCAATAAATTAGCATTTTTGTTGCCAATATCTCGTTTCTGGTGTATGTACATTAGCTACCAAAATGAGGCAAAAGGCCTTCAGAGCTGAAATGTGCAACTTCTACATTGCTCCAAGGGATGATGTGTACCAAACCTCCAGTGTTTCCAGTATTGTGAGATTTCTGTATCTACTGTAGTTGCCTTGAATTGTAAACCATTCCAATCAGTACAGATCTTTGTATGGCTTTATTTTGATCATTCAGACAAATCCAGCTAAGTGCAGACATTACACAGACAGCTCAGCCCAAAATGTTCGCTATTTACCGACTCCCGGTCTTATGAACTTATATGATTGTGTTTGTCATGGATAGAGTAGTTGGTGCCACGGCTAGCCATGCATTTAGCACATTTATGTTGGATGAAAAACATGCAGTTTCTATAGTGTGCCATAAAACTATTAAGTCAATATAAAGTCAGTTGATGGGATGTAGAATGCCATTTAATCCTTGAAATAACGAACCGCAGATTATTAAATGCAACAAGATTGTGGATTTATCAATTTTGAGCCATTGGGCAACATCTTCACTGCATGAATGTCAGTGTTAATGAACTACGGTCCATTTGAGAATTAACAGTATTGTACTGCCAGTATGGAGGAAAGACTTTGATATAGTGTACAGTGAATGTATTGTTGTGTTAAGTGCATTAAATTATATTTTCATATTGTGTATGAAAAGGCAACACCAGAGGTTGTCGGGAGAAATAATGGTGTGCTGTATTTCTTCAAAAAGCTGCTTCATGTAAACTTTTGTTACATTTAGAATAAAAATTCCTCTGATGTGTGCCTAAAGATTTCTGTGTTATTAACTGCGTGGACACGATTCAGACCCAAACAGACTTTATTAGTTCTTATTAGATACATGAGACTCACTTAAATGAAACATTTCTATGAATGAAATAAGTTATTACTGTAAAAGAGAAGAACAAAAGAAGAAAATTTAACGTAAGCTCTGCATGCACTGATTAGCTGATGATATGAAGGATCTAACATAAAAAAACAAGAAATATTCAAAATCAAGACAAAGGAAACCTAACATAAAACAAATATAGAATCATACACAAAGTATCTGACTTCACAATATCATTGGCTTTTAATTATTCTAAAATAGATGATCTGATGATGTTCTGTATTATCATGTCTAAATATAATCACTGAAGATTTCTCCATGACTGCATATTGCACACCAAGGCTGCTTTCTGAAAAGAATGAGTGAATGACTTGTACAGTGAGGTTTAAGGGGGAATCATTTGGTTGGATATTTTAAATGTAAGTTTGGTAAACACTTATCTTTTTCCCTGATAAGTTACATCCTGTAGTCTGACAGATCTGTGTGAGTCAATTCAAAGTCCATATAGGTAGAACAGTCATATACCCCTAAATTATTCTTCAAATCCAAATGACGGGAAACCTTTCACCTATAAAAGAAAATGTAAATTCAGCAGCCCCGCCATATACACAGAATTAGAATGTAATTTAAAAATGTCACATCACTTCAAAGGGTTTCTCTAAATTGAAGTAACAAAGCGAAAGTCAGTGAAGTCCTAAAGAATGGATCTTCACACCATTACATGCAGAAAAGAGTGCAGAGTGATTTAATTCAGTGGTCACAGGAAGTAGGCAAAGCGGATGTGCAGATTTTTTTTGTTTTTCTAGTCGAAGTTGAGCGTGTGGCCGTCAAAGTGGGTGAGCACATGATTCTCAAACACCTTCTGGTCGCAGTCCAGCGGGAACTGCTCGCTGCACATGGGGCAGATTTTCCAGTGGCTCTCCACATGCTCCTCAAACTTGCTCTGGTCATAGTTGGGTGGGAAGATGACCTCGCACAGCGGACATCGCTTCATGTCCATGCTGCACACGCAGAGGACAGAAGGAGAGAAAGGCAGGGAGAGAACGCTCACGTTAATATGCAGTCGAGTGATGATGTGGGCAAACCAGGAGCGCTGGCTAATAAAGAGCATCTGTCTTGATGTGACGTGGGTGGGCTGCTGCATGACTAATGCCAACAAAAGGGGGTTGTGCAGCAGAACAAACACGTTGCACATGTTACAATGCACAGGTTTAGAAAACGTAGGGCGCAGCAAACTTGTATGGCATTTATTAGAATTTGAGCATGTGCGGGTGTGTTACCTGGGATCAAAGCAGAAGGCAGTTTGTCCATCACTCACAAATGGGCTGTGAGTTTCAGCTGCTGTGGGTTGTTCGTTGGTATTACCCTGAGAAAGAACATTTGTGTATTATGATCATTTGTGAATATTTAATACAAAGGAGAAAAAAATCAGTATGGGAGAGAATACTTAAAAGTCATGCAATTAAAATATGCATGTATGTGGGTATTAATTGGTTAATAGGATGGGTGGTGTCATGTTTGTAAAAACATAGTGAACAATGACCAGATGGAGTGGTGTTCTGTTGTATTGTAAATGATGGAGGAGGTTAGTCTTTCCATTGAAATATATTCTATCATTAAGTTTCTCCAGTGTGTGATTTGTGTGTTATTCCTTGATTTCCCATTCATGAGGACATGGGAGAGAATACTGAAATCACAGTCTGAGCTTACATTGTTGTTGTTGTTTTGCTTTTCCTCGGACTCCTCGTGGCCTTCTGGCCGGCTGTGGTTGCGGGTGGGTTGGATACACACCACATTACTGTCCCAGGAGGGCGGGCCCACAGGGGGGAGCCTAAGCAGCTGGTCATCTGAGAACTCCTCATCATCCTCATCTGCAGGGAGAGAATTCAGAGTCATAGTTGCTGCAAATATAAGTCAATTATTACTACACAAAGGTATGTGAATCTTTTTCAAAAGGAGACCAACCTTTTGAGTCTGAGATGGCGTAAGGGTTGCCAAAATGCAGCTTGCTGGGGCTCTGAGAGACCAGCAGGGGGGTGGGGGCATCCTGGGTGTAAGGGACAGGGTACTGCAGGAATAGAGGCACACTGGACTGGATACTCTCCAAACTGGTTTTCTCGCTGCCGCCCTGATCTCCCTTCCTGCTGCTGCTGCTGCTACTGCTGCTGCTGCTGCTGCCGCCCTTCTGGAGCTCCTAAGCAGGAAGCAGAATATATATATATATATTTTTTTTTTTAAACGATGTCAAAGATGTTTTTCATGTTTTCCGTTGAGTTCTGTATCTCTATGCCAGCCTGTCTTTCAAGGCAAGGAACACATCACTGCTTAAAATCCGGGTGCAGCTTCTGAGCTATGAGTTCTCACAGTTTAATTTGTGCCTTCATTAAAAAAGAAACTCTTCTCATTTTCAAAAGGGATTGGGAGGCTGTGTTTTATTGATGTTAGTTGCAGACACCAATTTAGTTTACAGTCTAAACCCCAAATTGGGTCATTCGGCTCTTCTTAACTGTAACAGCATTACCTCGAAGTGATATTCTAGGTCAGTGAGGACCTTGCTGTGGTCCAAAGTAATGGAATGGAAAATAAGAACTCATTTACTTTGCTTCTCCAATTAGAGGCATATTAAACACAAACCAGATTGGGAGAGGGAACATGGAAGGGGAATGGCAGTTTTCAAGAGTGGAAGAAGTCTATAAAAGAGAAAATGAAAGCTGTCACTAACCCCCTCCACTTTTTCCTTCTCCTTCACAACAAGTGCTAGTGTGTCCTTCAGATCCTTCAGCTCCCGTCCCTTCTCAGCTACCTGACTCTGAGGTGAACAAGACACAAAATAACAAGAGGAATTTTCAATCCTCGAACAAATGACTTGCCGGTGATTGAAAACCACATGATTGAAATAGTCTCAGACCTCAGTACGTGACATTAATTGATCACAGCCATAAAAAGCTTCCCTTTGCAAAGGACTGATTTATGCACAACACGGTCAAAGCAAAACAACCTGTTTGAATTCCTCTGAGACACTAAGCAAATATCCGCCTGACCTGTGCCAAGCACAGCATTAGCCAGGCAACTGGAGATGACTCCTCAGAGCCAAACTTCGCTTGACTCCAGAGTTTGAAATAAACAGCAGTAAAATGTCGTCTCACAGATAGGCCTGCTCGTAAACAACACTGTCAGAGAGGCTCTGTTCAAGGGGAGAGATAGCATCAAAGGCTCCATCCCAGAGCTAAACCAGCCATACCCAGCAGTAAAAACGCTGTAAGTGTCCAAAGACAGACCTGATTTGAAAGCACAGCAGAGCATCTCCTGCAACAAATGGCCTGACCGCAGTGCTAAGTGTCTAGACTGACCTTGTAGCGATCTTCATCTGATGCCAACTGCAGTTTCATGTTCTCATTCATCTTCAGTTGTTCCTTAAATTTCACCTCCATCTTGGCCAGCTCATCAGCAAACATGCAGCTACGCTCCTTCTCCTCCTGAAGAGCAGTTAGATATTAACCGGTGCTCTTTTAAAAAATCATATTTCTTTATCCTACAATGCAGGCGGCACGTACTTACTTTTGGAGAACATGAGTCTTTGACAACCGGGTTTAAACATATCATTTGGGGACAGATGATCGATAAAAGGACGTAAATAAATACGTTTCTTACCACCAGCATCTGCTTGCATTTCCTGTACTTGTCATTCCTGTCAGAAGCCTCTCTGGTGAATCCTTTAAGCTTTTCCTGGATGATGGCTTCCAACATGGGATCAGCTGAACCTGGACTTCCTGTGAAGACAATGAAGGCACGACGGACAGTTTGGCAAAGCATGATTATAGTTTTAAAGGCACTTGTTCATTGACTTACACTTAGGTAGAGTTAGACAAAACGTACCTGGCACTGATATGTCTGGACTCACTGATACCGGTATTGCTGAGGCCTCTGGTGCTGAGCTTCTCTTCAGATCCTACAGACAGGACAAAGTACGTGTTGAAAATTAGCTCTCAATGCAACTAGCAGGAGAAAAACAAACAAAAGTAGGCTGGCGCAGGCCTGAGCTTGATACACACGGGATCAGTAAACAACAAAAAATGAACATGACTTTTAGGTTCACAAACAAAAGTATGCTATTAAAACAATCACACAGCATATGATATTTTTGTGTATTGAATAATGTCTGCATTTTCATTTTATGAAAAATAAATTAAACAAGCACATTTCTCAGGGCATTTCATGGGATGTGATAGTGAGTCCGCGTGTTGCAGAAAGCTAGAGCAAGTTCTGTTCTTATGTATTAGAAGTATGAAGTATGTCGGCTGTTGTCTGGCTGGACCTACCCCTTGCTGGTCGGAGAGTCTGAGCACATGTTTTTGCAGTCGCTGACACTCCTTGTATTTCTCCTTGTAGTGTTCAGCAGCCATGTGCAGCCGCAGCTTCAGATCCTCCACCTCTCTCTGCAGCTCTGCTAGAACAGCTGGGTCTCCAGCAGCTTCGTCTTCTTCTGTTTTAGCCTGATGAAGACAATCATTACAGTAATCACATCACAGTACTTGTCCAACTGCAAAGACCCCTGGGAAGTTGTAGTGATAGAAAGAAACCCCTAAGAGACATTGTAGATGATCAAGCCGAACCATTAAGGTACTATCAGGGCCTTTTTAAAATCAAGGGATGCTATTAAATGATTCGTTAGTAAACCCATGGTGATCAACAAAAAGCTGTTATGTGGAGCTCTCCTGCAGCACAGGAAACTGTGTTGATAATCAAGACGATGTTATCTTTTTTTTTTTTTTGTTTACGCCTGGCCAAGCCTGACTTCTGGACATAATTACAGCTGCCTCTAAAACAGAACCAATAAAAGAATCCTTGAGAGACTTTTGGTTTGTGTTTCTATTACTTTGCTCTTCCTCCCAGTAACTTTCTTTGGAAAGCTGTGCTTGGTTTCAGTAAAACAAACCATACTTAGAAAAAGGGTTTGACAATAATAATAACTGTTCCATACCATTGCTCTGCTCGGTTCAATTATAGATTTTTATCAAAGTTTTGAATTTCTTTTTTCTCATTGCCACTCATTGGTACACAGAATATTAACAGGGTTTCTATGCTCACACATCACCTACCCCTGCCTATGATTATATCAAACAAGTCAAATTATAGATGCAATGTTTCATCAATAAAGCAGACTGATTATTATCCGTACCGCTTCTTTTTTGGCCTCTGCCTTCATCTGCTCTACCAGGCGCTCCAGGCGGACGCAGTGGGCCTGAGCTTCAGCCATAGCCTGGCGAAGGGCATCGGCCTCCAGCTTCATGTGGTAGAGTTCAGACATGGTACGGTCGCGGGTGCTGGAGGCGTCCCTCAACTCCGCGGCTAACAAGGAGGACTGCTGCTGGTTGGCCTGGAGCTGCTCTTCCTTCTGCCGAAGCTTCTCCTTCATGGCCTTCATATCTCCCTGCCAGAAACAGAGACGTTTCAAGTGAAGGTTTGTAAGTCCCGCAAGGTCATTATTCTTATTCTTGTTATTATCAATATGGTTTATTAATTATTATGTCATCAAGTTAAATACTGTTCATGTTCAAATCTATCTTGGTGTTGTGACTTTTTTAAAGTTTTAAAACAAAATAGTTTGTACCAAGGGGGGAACCTTGGCCAGGATTTCTTTGTACTGTTTGTCCTTCTCAGTGAGGCACGCCTGCAGGCGTCCCACCTCCTCTTTGAACTGGGCAATTGTGTTTTCCTTGTTCACATCCACAGACTTCAGCATCTGCAGCTCTGCACTCAGTTTATTGTTCTCCAGCTCCCGGTTTTTCAGGTGAATCTGAAACATACGAAGTTATAAAACATAAAGTTCTTGGCGTTAGCCTCATTTATACAACACCAATCACAATCATGTACCAAAAAGCATATGACTACTAAAATAAATGTAGCATGACCTAAATTACAAAACAGGGATTGAGATAGGCCCATAAAGTGTTCCTGGTGCAACGGCTCCAGTGTGAGGGTGCAAGTTAAATTAGATATAGCTTTTTTGCTTCATTTCCGTGGCGTCACTAAAGTATGTGGCATTCCCAGTTCCTGTGCCGTGCCGACCACAACAAAGGCACAGCCGCACCAGAAGAAGACAGAATAAGGCATGCCCTCTTTAGAGTATACAGAATAATCACACTAGTAAAAAGTGAAAAACAGGAAAAGTCAATGAACGGACTCCAATTTGGGTAATGTAATACAACAGAAATGATTGTTAACTGTACAGATTGTAAAGCTGAACATTGACACAATATATTTTGTTAATATTGTTAATGTGAATACATGTATTAATACTACCAGCACATTACCTTATAGAGTTCCTTCTCATCTTTCTCATTCTTGAGATGAGATTCAAGTGCCTCCTTCTCTGCTGTGACTTTCTTCACTCTATCCTTGAGACTAAAGGAAAGGTCATAAATATTGTGAGTCACAAATTGTATCACCCATCACACTGTCTCTGTTCACATTCAGTGTTTGGAATAATTGACCAAAACCTGCAATTCAGTGAATCACACCACCTCCATCCTGAACTCACCTGTCCAGCTCAGTTTCCTTTTGTAGACCTTTCTGGGTGACTCCAATCAGATCCTCCTCCAACTGTATAACTCTGGCTGTGGCCTCCTCCAGCCTCCTCTTTACTTCCTCTTTCACTTCTTGCAGGGCCTGGGAAGAATTCTGCAAATCCTGGGAGACAATAAAATATAATGTTGGCAACAGTTGGAATAAAGGAAACAATAAAAGACCAAAGACAATATATAGTATGCAAAAAGAATGCTTCAGTTTGATAATGTGCAAGATCTAATTAATTAATTAATTACTCAATTAATTAATCATTCTCACTCATAGAATAAATATTTTACTCCAATTTGACTCAAAACTGATATGACAAACTAACTAACTTCTCGGTATATCACTTTTCATCTCTTTCTTTGACTATGCTTCTGGAAACATGCAGAAGTGGAGATCAAAATGAACATTATGTCACAATTCTGAGTTCTTAAACTTAAGTTAGTTTTTAAACAATTTGTTTATAGGAAGAATTTCTCACATTAAAACATCATATAAAAGTTTAGTCATAAAACTAACAGCCACAAAATCTGTAATCATGTTTTCATCTGAAAAATGTTTTAAAAGCTGCAGAGGACAGAAATGTGAATTAATACTGATACCGCCTTTAAAACTTAATGTTATGCTATAAAAAAAAACATTACAACTTTGATCATTTAGACATTCATATATGTCAGAGTGTGATTTATACTTCTGTGGAACACAACTTTGAAAAGCTCTGCAGATTTGCAGTCTTTCGCTAGAGGGTGCTAATAGACTGTTTGGCCAAATGTAAACCTGTCCTTGGTATAACTACAATAAATGGAAAAGAGCATCATTCATATCATTTAGCACATGTATCCGCATGTGCTGCTCAATCAACAACAAAGAACGACTATAATGTACAACAGAAAAAGAGAAAGACTTCTTGCTTCATTAACAAAACTGTCACAAGAGCCACAAACATGTTCCTCCCTTCTTACTGCTGGCACTCCTGACTGCCCTCAAAAATGTACTCGGTCCATTTTCAGCTTACTTGGCTCTCTCTTCTCAGCTCGGCACAGGTTTCCTTCTCCTGCTCACACTCCTTCTGCAGGCTCTCCTTCTCAGCTTCCAGCTGCTCCTTCTCGTGCAGCAGGAGGGCCGTGTTTTTGACCAGCTCCCCTTTTTCTCTCTGGGCTTCCTCCAACTTTTGCTGCACAGAGAGTTGAGTTGGTCAAGATGTTTGGGCCACTCACAAACTAATTAACTTCACTAACAAAGAAAAAACACCATGCTCAAAGAGCATATACAGTTATTCACCACTGTGCATTATGTGCATAACAACCTAGTATACAGTAGCAGTTCTCGATGTAACAGCCACAACAGATCTGAGAACATTGATGCATTGAGCAGCACTGCTATGGCCCACCATACCTCAAAGAAGCTAGCCTTGGTGGTGACCACCAGGATGTCAGAGTTGCATTCATCCTCCACAGTCAGCAGCTCGTCTTCTGAAGGGCTGTTGGCACGAAATTGGAATGGCGTGCTGGCTCCCCTGATCTCCCCTTTGTGGGTCACGTAACAGAACTGGTAGAACTCAGCATCATCATTGGGCACATAATATCCTGGGGAAGAACGACATCCAGTCAGCAAACTCACAGCATTACATAGTAGCGAAGCAAAAGATATCCCTTCACAACCCCCAACTCGCCTCCGTCTTTAGCTTCTCTTAAACTGCACACTTATTCCAAAGTTATTACAAAGCACAGTTATACCTTGGAATAAGTGTGTGTATATTGGAGTGCGTGGTTTGAATCTAAAAAGGAAATAAGACTATTTCTTCCCTTCATGTCACTCTCTATTACTTTATAAAAAATATGTTTTTATTTATTTCTCTAACACTAGAATAGAGATCTATAGGGAAAGCTTCACATTTATTTCTACCCACTAATTCAGTTTTAACAATCCTCTGAACAGCACTCAGATATGCAGTTATTAAAGGTGTCAAAGTTATATAAAACTATGGTATGATCTTACCCTGAAAGACCGCTGTTCGGTTGACTGCGGTGCCTTCCACATAGTTCTCTGGGAGAGGCGACCACAAGAATGTGTAATAGTCCCTCGCTGTGCTCCAACCAACCTGTGAGACATTGTGGGGAATCCATTCAACCAGACGTTCTCACCACATCAGTGTACGATAATAACAATGGAGGATTAACAATGAGACTTCCTAGAATCCAAACAGTACCACTTCCAAAATATCTCAATTTGGTTTATTACAGTAATCATGGTGTTTTCAATCTATGTTGGAGTGATAGTGCAAGACCATACCGAAAAGGAAAAATTATAATTTCTGTAAACCACTGAAACTCCTGGTCAACACGTGCATATGGCTCAACTCTTTTCATGAATAAGCCTAACTGTGGAAATGTAACAACAACTCACTTCTAACAGGAAGAGGAAAATAGGTGACAATTTTATACATAGGTGACTTAAAAATGAAAACCAATATGTAATTATACGTATTTTATGTGTGGTTAACTGACGGCTGATGAGGAAGGAGTAACGAAAATACATCCATAACTCCAGCCTGGTGCCATAAAACTGTCAAACAAAATCAGAGTCACATCGAGCTGGCTGGCTCTCAGTGTGCACACTCAGGCACACACACGTGCATCCACAACAAGCCCAGTCACCACACAACATGGATTAAAACGTGTGATTTGACTTTTAAAGTTTAGCCAAAATTATATTTTAGATATTCATGTAGACAGATCTCACTTTTATGTATGCAACATATGTTGCTTTGATGTGTACAGGCCTTTTTCACTATCTGGGCAGTTTATTTTCCCACCTGTGTTCAAATAGCCTACAGCTACAATACTGCAAGTGTTCATCAGAGCCAGAGATAGAAAGCTCTGGTGCTCCCAAACCCCCAATTGTTGCCAGTGTAGTTCCAGCCTCCAGCAGTAAAGAACAGGAAGCAATTAAAACGCACCTAGTTAGAGAGTGTCATTACTGAAGGCTAGCCCTTACCAGTCCACTCATTAGAGCAGCAGAGGTGGCGGTGGGTGAAAACTCTGAGAGGAACTCTTTCACTTACAACAGACTGGTCTGCAATGTGTATAAATAGGAGCAGAGGAAGTAGAGACAGTATAGAACCACCATGAAAAAGAACTGGACTGGGGACCAGCAACACTGCTAGAGTAAAATGTAAAATCTCCAAACATAAAAGCAGTTACAAAATTTGATCATAAAGCCGACCATTGCATTTATTTTAAATGTGGCATTCACCAGCATTCCAGCAAAGTCATAAGCTGTGAGAAGCCGGTGGCAAAGTTGCTGCAGGAGGTAATGTGCTGTCTATGTAACAGTCAGACTGTATTGAAGAGCAAGTTGTTCATTAATCACAGAGAGGTTGTGCTTTAAAGCAGGTTAATTATAAAGCAGTGCTTCTCCTCGTCTACTGTGACAACCTGTCCCAACAGCCTTCCTCCATGAGCCCCAGAGCAGCTGGCTTCACGCCGTTTGATAAATGTTCCAACATCAAATGGGCCAAAGGCTGCGTCTGTCCGCGTGCAAACCAGAACCTGTCTACCCTCCATGTGTCACCAATAGCAGATTGAGTTTGTTGGACTTGCTAACTAAAAGAAAATGTAAACATTTGGAAATTATTTTAGGTTTGCAATTTATATTCTATGAACCAAATTACTGACAGCTGTGCTAAAAGGTACACGCAACCGACCGGACCATCGGACCGTTTCTACTCAACCGCAACACTGACCTAGCTTCTCTTAAACTAGGTCAACACTGACCTAGACATATCTGTAACATTCATTATCATTAGAGCAAAAGCGCATCAAATAAATAAAGAAAACTCAAATAAGTCTGAGACAGAATTTGCTTGTTTGACCAGGAGCCAATAGCAACTAAATAATTGTTCAGCAGCTAAACATGCAGTGTATCCAGGGTTATCTCTATGCTTACAAACAGAAGAACTTGGCACCAAACGGCTCATCTGTCAGCACTGCCAGGAACATTTACACAATTTACGATCCTGCACTCAGCCTTTTCCAGCTCTGCTCTGTGTTTTAGAGGCTCAAGAAATTAGTGATTTTAAGATCTAGTTGGTGCCTAGCTTGAGGCTAAGCACAATGTGATGAGGCATCCAACTACAGAGTGCTGGATTCAGCATCTTAACAGTCAGACATGACCTGATCTCTCAATTGTTCCTCAACACTGAATTAATATTTTGTTTGCACCTTTCCAGTCCAGTACTAGTAATTATGGCAAAAATTAAAAAATATCACTGACACAGATTCATGGATTTTAACACACGCTTCGATAGCCACCATGTCATACAGCAGTTACAATATTATGCAACATGCTCTAGCAATTAAAACAAATACTGTAATACTTCTGCTACTCCAATTACTATTAATCATTATTAATCTTTTTTTTCACCTTGAATATGCCAACCCAGTCCTTTGGATGTGGTTTGATGAACTGCGTCAGTGTATAGTGGCACTCCACAGCAGCATGGGGCATGTAACTCTTCCCCACATTCTGGAAGATGACATGGGCAAAGTTTGATGTGTCCATGTTGGTGCTTAATAAAGTCCTGTCCAGGAACAGTGCCATAAATTACTCAGCAGTAGCTACACAGGAAGAGACAAGGCACAGAATATATGATTAGGAACCATAATAACCACAGAAAAAAACAAAATGCCACTCTTTACAGTAAATGAGAAGACCCAAGCCATTTCTACACAACAAAACTGATTGGACCCTGAGAATCCTACAATTACTGTATATTGTTCTTGAATAAAAATGAAATGTATTCTATTATTTGTCTATTACAGAATAAAAGCAATTTGAATATATTATAACAATAAATATATTTCTAGAAGAGTGCGGTACATTATAAAGTGAAAGCATCATCATCTTACTGAGGCTAACCATTTTTGATATTCAAACGGAGCCATGGTCAATTTTCAGATGATAAATATAATCCTTATTCCAAGGACATGGATTTTCATTTCAATCCAGACCCATATAAAATGGTTGTGCCATCCAAATCTGCTGTAGTTTCTCATTAGACTTGAACACAGGAAACCTATCCGGCAATCATTTAAGCCTTGAATTACTGTCAACCAGTGCTTGGACATTTATCTTGAGTCATTTTAAAGTATTACCATTAAACAGATGTATTATCGTATCAGCCATGATCGTTGGCTTGGTTTGGCTTAACATTGAATATCATCTGTTGAATCTTGAATTGTGTTTTGTGGTGAAGGGACCTTACAATCAGCAAAAATAGATGACATGTTTGAAGTGCATGCAATCTGGAAGTTTCTCTATGACCAACAAAATTAAATACATGCACAGGAGAACCCATGACCTTTTACTTCCCACAATTGATGGTCAAGTGATGCAGGTTAATGATACTGTCGTTAGATCCATACAACTTTAACTTATATGTAACACCCAAAGTAGTATTGGTGTTTGTCTTGAGCTAAACACATCTATTCATTGGTCTTTTAATTAGTCCAATTTAGCTCATGTATTTATCAATTATTGCTGAAATACTGATACAGTTACACTGATAACGTAAATACATGTAGAGGAGTATATGATACAGAGTCCTCAAGATTTACTTGGTGGCTTCTAACCTCAAAGGCAGGGAAACAGCTGTTAAATAGTTTTGCAAATAACAAATGAGTAAAAAAAAGGGTTTCCTGTGAGCTGGCTAATGCTCGATTATACAGTAATAAGAAAATCACTTCGGTGATAAAGCACTTTTATACATATATCACACTTTTACTTATAATAAGGGGTGTCATTCATTGATATTTAAGTCATTATTTGGCAAGATAACTTTACTTTTGGTACACAAATTAGTTTAACACACTATGTACTTGGAATTGCATTTTAGACCACTACATTTTCAGGTATATTAATTTTAAGTACTCAGTGTCACAATGAGACAACATCGGTTCTAGATACAAGTGACCTCTGTTTTAAGTTAACACGATGAGCATCAGTTCTACTTCGGGCTGGATCTTCCATCTCGGCCTCAGCTGATATAATTTTGACCTACGTAATTGGGCCTGTGACAGTAAAAACAGCTGCTCGGATGATAATCAGAAACATTGAACATTGTCATCATCTAACGTTACGTTACAGCGATCACCAGACCTCCGATGTGTAACGTTAGATACGAATTTGGCCAAAGTTGACGGTGATGGCTGATTTTATAAGCTACAATTAGCGAGGCCTCAGTGAACACAGTGAAGCTAATGCAGCTAGCTAGCTGACGGTAGCTACCTTTCTGGATGGGATCACACGTTACAGGCTAAATATTACGTGATATGTGTTCATAACACTCCAGAGCTGCATATTAACTTAAACACTTTAAATACTCAACATTAGGTGAGAAACATCACAACAGCCTTAGCGAAGAGAGCAGCTAGCGTTAGCTAACGAGAGAGCTCAGCTATCGAGGAGGACAAGGTTAGCCGACGTAAACAGTTTACGCTAGCTGTCTCTAAATGACACGCGGATATAATACTAACGACAACTGTGTGGTTCGTCGTGTTGATAAAATAGGTATTAAACATACCAAGTTGACATGTTGAAAAGCAGCTGTAATCAGAATGTATCATAAAAAACAATTGTTGACGCAGTTCACTGCTTCCCCGTGCCCTCTTCCTGGAATAATAACAACATTGCGTCACTTCCGGACAGGGGACCTACTTGGAAATAATGCCCACTTATAACAATGTAACCACCTTAGAAAATAACTAACAATGCTTTGTGGACTTGATGTTCAATGGTATCATTAATGATATCATGGAAGTCCAAATATAGAACATAAGCAGTGGTGGAAAGTAACCAACGACACAACCTTAAAGTAACGTACGCCCTCTATTATAATGCACTACACTATTTTGTACTTTCAGTTTCAGTTCAATATTAACATATGCAAATGATAATTATAATTCTTACATTGTGGTATTACTAGTTATCCCACGACTGTGGATACTACTTTAGATTTACATAAAATATAAATAATACACTTAATTTGTATAGCACCTTTCATACAAGCAATGCAGCACAAATGGCTGCACAAAGAGGTAACATTTAAATAGAATGAACATTACAACTGTAAGAGATAGAATGTCCTAATTAATTTAAAATAAGACGGAAAGTAAAGCACACTTGATAATAATAGTACAAATCTGTATATGAATTAATAACATAAGATAGAAAATAAAATGCACTGAATAATAATAATAAATGTTCAATATCAGTACCGATATTTGGAGCAGCAAAATATACATTGTAGATCGTTGTAAAATCATAAATATCCAAAAAATAAATGTACCAAATCAATCTGTTGATGCGGAAACGCGTATGTAACCCAGACCCGCCCCTGCAGCTCAGTGGCTGAATGTGTGACCATCTGGGAGGCCGAGCTGCGCATGTCTACTCTTTGATTGGACACGGGAAACGCCATTAACGTGGGTGTTGTTACGTCACACGTAAGGTCAAGAGGAAAGAAGCATGGCCGCTGTGTTGAGAGGGGCTCGGTACTTGGGTGGAAAGTGTTGCAAGCATGTTGACTTTGCATTCGGTAAGGAGAACAAACGTAAACCGTGTTGGCGTCGTTTACGTCCCCGCGCGTACTTTGGACGGCGTGGTTGTTAATTCATGACTCTCTCTCTCTGTGAGTGTGTGTCGCTACTTTAGCGTGAAATGCTCATTGTAAGATAAGTTTGAGTGCATGCTCGCTGGACTGTGTTTAGCTGCTGCTTCAGTGGCTCCAGTTCACTATTTACTGGTGAATGAGCTTTTCTGTCAAAATGACGCTGTGTTTGCGTGACAGAGCTTCGTGCGCACGGCTCGTGCTCGTCTGCAACCGTTCACAACGCTGAAGGGTGGAACTCGCCGGCATATTGTCCTACTGTGTCCTGTCTCTTTTTGGTCGTCACCTTATGTAACAGTCAGTCACGGTGCGCCGTGTCATGTCAATTCATTTGTAGCCATTTGAACCGACGAGCATCGCAGAATACAACCCAATAATCATAATTCGTTTTCATGAAAAGAAAAAAAGTAATTCTTCATGTTTCTTGTGCGAATTCGCTTTCAGTTTAAACGACAAGGCTAGTATTTACTACGAAATACGGGAGATCTCTTTTGGTTAATAGTGTGAAGATTAAGTTATTTCTTTGAACTTTTAAATGATATAAGCGTGATTTTCTATTAAAATAATGTTTTGTTATCAACGAACCGCAAAGTCAATATTGAAAATGCCTGGTGGCATTGGGTGACTTTGGCTCTGAAGGGCAATTACATAAACTACTAACATGAACAGCTGAAGGGTTTCAATACTTAGGTTTTTGTTGTTGTTGATGGAATAATCAAAACAATCCTAGATATTACACACACAGTGTTGGGGGGTATGAGGCATCTTGACTATTGACAAACAGACAGGCGTTTTGGTTCTCGACTGTCACAAGGATACCGTGTCTTAGCACTGATCATTTTGCTGTTCTGTTTCAGTCTCATCTCGGTCTATGGCCTCGAAGACACAGGTGGGGTTCATTGGTCTGGGCAACATGGGCAACCCAATGGCAAAGAACCTGCTGAAGCACGGATACCCAGTCATCGCGACTGATGTGTTCCCGGAGTCCTGCAAGGAATTGCAAGAGCTGGGCGCTCAGGTGGGAGTGTGAAATATACACAAGCCTTTTTCATATTTATACAGTCTTTGCCAGTTTGATCTCTTGTGTTTTTGTGTGTTCTCAGATTGTGGATAATCCTGCTGAGGTAGCAGATAAAGCGGACCGCATTATCACCATGCTCCCCTCTAGTCCCAATGTCAGAGATGTGTACACTGGACCCAATGGCATTCTGAAGTAGGCTTAACATTGGTTTATCTTTCAATGTGTGATATATAACCCAATAGATTTTTGTTGGAGTCTTAATTGTGTACTTTTCTCAACAGAAAGGTGAAGAAAGGCTCCCTGCTCATTGACTCCAGCACCATCGACCCAGCGGTTTCAAAAGAGATGGCTGCTGCTGCGGAGAAGATGGGGGCAGTTTTTATGGATGCACCTGTTTCAGGAGGTACGTGTTACACTTTTGTTTGAAGTACAGGTGTATTATCTGTATTATCTATTACAATATCTTGAAATTCATATGGTCAATTGTCAGGTTATCAGGTGGCCTTCACCTCGCTAAAACTAATGTAGCCTAATACACAGGGCCTGCAATAAATACCTCTTATCAAAGGTAATAATGTTTGATTTGGGTATAAAATATTTTGGAGAGGCGTTTGATTCAACTTCATGGTCACTTTGTAGACTATTGTGGAGCTCAACACTGTATTGCATTATACAGAGGTTTCTAATATGACATTAACCCTCACTGTAATATATAGATAGGTGTGCAAAAAATCAGCTTTATTAAACTGGTAACTGAGCATATACTTTTAACCTTTTTGAGAACATAACTTATCTACCATTCCTGTAATTTTACATTATTGTAAAGCTGCAACTAGCAATTCTAAAAATTAAAAAAAATCCCATCACAAGCTCCCAGTGCCCATGGCGAAATCATGTTTTGTCATCCCAAAACCCAAAACCCAAAGATATTTACTTTGCTATCATGGAAGTCTGAAAAAAGTAGGAATCTACCATTATTTAACATTACATAATTTACCATTCCTGCTTAAAACGTTACTTAAACGATTAATCAATTATCAGCTGCAGATTTATTTTCTGTTGCTTGATCAATCAACTACCGTCAAATTGGGGCTATAAAGCGCACTCTTTTATAAGCCTCATCTACTAAAAAAAATCTTAGAGTATTAAGTCTTAAACAAGCCGCCGCAGGTTATATGCCGCTAATTTAGCGGTACCTGACAAACTCTCAAAACGACCACCGATAATGAACGGAACAAGACAAAAATAACTGTTTGATCATCAGAGATACATTGCACAATCACCACGGCCGTCCGCTCTTTGTGTGTTGACCCAGTCCTCTAGTTTGTTCTCTAGTTCTGGCTAGTGGTATTTTCTTCTGAGCGCTTTATGAGACATCTTGCAAGTTCTCCCTGCTGCATCTCCAACGTCTAACCGTGGACTCGTTGATCCCAAGTTTGAGTGCCACAGCTCGGTTTCCATTTTCAATGGCCACGTCGATAGCCTTTAGTTCAAAAGCTGCGTCGTACGCGATATGTGGTGTATTCAACATGTTTATTTCTGGGGATGAGCGATGGAGGAAATAAATCCCTAAATTAACCGCACCCTTTTTTAGCCGCCCGGGTCAAAGTTGAGGGGGGAAAAGTCTCGGCTTATAACTCGCATTTTACGGGAGTTATTTTAGCTCTACATTATTGGAAAGGTAGTGTAAACAACTACCTTGTGTCATCATGACATAGTTGGTGTATGTTTTGTAGAATACAGGGAAGGGGCTCTTAGTCCAGAGGCAACACATTCACAAGCTGCCCTGTGAGGAGTCATTTCTTTGATAGGGTTTTTTCTGGAGCTTGATACAAGTAGCTGAGGAGTGAGCCATCGCACTTCCTTCATCCCCAGTACACATCAGGCTCGCAGGAAAATTACCGTGAACCCTGAAGAGGGAGAGGAGCAGCTTCTGCCTGTCGAAATGTTCCACGCTGTTACGTGGGAGCTCTCAGACTTTCTTGGGGGTCCACACAGAAACAGTTTGTTTGAACTTGGCCTCGTCAACGTCAAGACAGCCACTTTCTTTGAATTGATTTTGCTCCATTTTATAGCCTGGCCCTAAAGATTAGTAATGATTTATATGCTTCCTTCCTGTGGTAGTGCACATGGATTAAAGTTGTCCAGCTCTTTGCCTTGAACTTGTGTGTGTGTGGTGCCGGCAGTTTAACTGAAGTGTGTCATACTTTGATATATCATGTCAATCACGGTAATGAAACTTTTTGAACATCTTTAGTGGTCAGACAGAAATCAGTAGAAGTACAGTAGCATGATAGCGACTGTTTAATCCAGTGTGGTAAACGTTTAAACACAAAAGCACACATGGGGACATAATTGATTCAGGATGTGAAAAACATTTAAGAACCAGATGAGATAAGGGCCATCTTCCATTTTCCACAGAATAGACTGCTTACTGTACCAAAGCCCAGAGTGTCGAGGTCTGAAACGACAGTATGGGGACTGGTAAATAAGAGAAATGGATATTGAGATGGAAATTATACTTGTGTGTGTTCATTCCTGGTGTAGGATTCCATTTGGGATTTAGCTGAAAGGGAGTGACCACTTAGTTTCAAGTGAATCTTCCTGAGCAACAAATGGATCATTTTAAACTAAATTTCTGCCTCTTAGGTGTTTTTTAGATTTGTTGTGTACTCAAAACGTTGGCGTAGCCGTGCCTCAATAGTTTAATTTTACATACATCTGTGAAGTTTTAGCTTTTGCACAGTTGAAACGAATGCTTCTGCTGGAGGAAACTTTTTCACACCTTTTGGTATTTCAACCAAAGGCCATGTTATGTAGTGATTGTCCAGCTCGAGAGAGAGAGAGAGAGAGAGAGAGAGAGGAGAGAGGAGAGAGAGAGAGAGAGAGAGAGGAGAGAGAGAGAGGAGAGGAAGAGGAGAGAGAAGAGAAGAGAGAGAGAGAGAAGAGAGAGAGAGAGAGAGAGAGAAGAGAGAGAGAGAGAGAGAGAGAGAGAGAGAGGAGAGAGAGAGAGAGAGAGAGAGAGAAGAGAGAGAGAGAGAGAGAAGGAGAGAGAGAGAGAGAGAGAGAGAGAGAGAGAGAGAGAGAGAGAGAGAGAGAGAGAGAGAGAGAGAGAGAGAGAGAGAGAGAGAGGAGAGAGAGAGAGAGAGAGAGAGAGAGAGAGAGAGAGAGAGAGAGAGAGAGAGAGAGAGAGAGAGAGAGGAGAGAGAGAGAGAGAGAGAGGAGAGAGAGAGAGAGAGAGAGAGAGAGAGAGAGAGAGAGAGAGAGAGAGAGAGATATGCGCCTTTGTCTGCTTTGGAACCATGAACTTGTTTTTTAGCTTTGAAATAGTAGATTTAATGACTTCAATTACCCATCATGAAGTTGTTACTTACCTATCTAAGTAATTACTTTAACTATTCAACCTTCACATCTGAGATTTCTCATATTGATAACCATCAAAGTCTCTGAGACTGCATGGGTCTGAGAAGAAGTTAGTTATGTTGCAACATTCTTGATCGTACAGTACTTGTAATGTTGTTGCTGTGAAGGGCAATAATGACTGTTTTCTGTATAAAATGTTTTAATCCATGACCCATGCTTCAGTTATTTCTCTGCTTAACAGTTGTAACTCCCAGCAGACTAGATTCAAGTTGGAGCAAATGCTGCCCACAAGGACCAGGGAGGGGAAACGTAATCTAACACCCACCTTGGCTTCCTGTACACTTTAGGAATAATTAGAAGACTGTTGGTTAATTTCTTGGCACCCATGTGGCTTGCACCTGGTTATTGTATATTACGGAGCTTTTAACCCTATGTGAACTTGAATGCACCGTCAAATGTGCAAATGAATTCACAAACAGCTGCTTTTAAATCTACTTAAGGGCTCACTCTTTCCAACAGTGTCCCAAAGCTTTAGACTGACTTGCAGGCTGCATAGGTTGTTGTCCTCATCCAAATGTTGTATTAATGACACACTTCATATTGCTATTCTTATGTTGAATTAAACCTTCACATGCAATAGTTTTCTCGTTTATAATTTATTATGTGAGGCACAATTTAATTCAGTTTTGATTCATTGGTTCCCTGAATTTACAGTGAGTTGGTGCTTGTAGTTCCAAAATGCTAAAGGAAACAGATACATCTTTTTCCACTCCAGAAGCATGTCCATATTTATGTTGGACTATGCTCAGACCCCCTTTCTATTTAGCATTGTATTCCTTCATTAGAGAGTCAATAGTACAGAGATGCAGAGCCAACTATAAATGTGTGGAGCGAGATGGGACCCAAGACACTTAAACCTGTGTCGGTGTCTTCTCTACCTCACTCACAATGTTCTGGATGAACACGAGGGGAAAGAAGGGTACTGAGATCAAATATATGGACCCATATGACTGTCGGACAACGAAACACTTTTTTTTTTTTAAATCTGGTTTTACGATTAACTTTAGTGGTAAGTGTCAAAAGACTTCCATTTTTTATTGTCACAATTTGCCAGACGTATAATAAAACATGGGAGCTGTTTTTCAGTTACTTTGAGAAGGCTGCTATGAGATTCTTTTTTGCACATTGGTATGATTGCTTTCAATTTCCTTATGTTCACTGCATTTCAACTGATACTTTTAGACAAAGCTCTATATAACCACCATATCTGCATGCTTGCACATGGTTCATTGTAATTCAATTTTGCGTCCCTAGGTGTGGGTGCCGCCAGTTCGGGTAAACTGACTTTTATGGTTGGAGGGGCCGAGGAGGAATTTACTGCAGCCAAAGAACTGCTCACCTGTATGGGAGCCAATGTGGTGTACTGCGGTCAGGTTGGAACTGGACAGGTAGGCCCCCCCACGAACCATCATTACTAGTAATTAACGTGGCCTTGAAGTGATTGAATTATAATATACTGCCATCATGTTACAGGCTGCTAAAATCTGTAACAACATGCTTCTAGCCATTGGAATGATTGGGACTTCAGAGACCATGAACTTGGGAATCAGGTGAATGAGCTCATGGTGACAAATAACGTTATATAAATCATAACAACAGATGCAGCATCAAGACACTTTGTGTAAGTAACATGGACTTTGTCTTTACTCAGACTGGGTCTTGATCCTAAACTGTTGGCCAAGATTCTGAACATGAGTTCAGGTCGGTGCTGGTCCAGTGACACCTACAACCCTGTGCCTGGCGTCATGGAGGGGGTCCCGTCTGGGAATAACTACCAGGGAGGCTTTGGCACCCAGCTGATGGCAAAGGTCAGGTTAATGACCTCTACTGAACTTCATTTCCTGAGGCTGCAATTAAGTTTGAGCATTAGTGTTTCCAAAATTATTTCATCTTTAGGTTTGTACACGTTGACAAGTCATCACAAATATGAGAAAATAAAGCGCATTCTATGGCTGTAATGTTTTTTTTCCCTAATGTGTTCCTATTAGTTCCAGTATCTACTGAAGTATTTTTTTATATATAGCTGAACTAAAAGTTAGGTGCAGTAGTTTACATCTAATTGTTAAAGGCAATCAAGACCATAATATTACAACAGAAATTGTCTGTGGTGTGGACTCGTGGTTTTGGTTTAGAATTTAATTTTCAGCTTCGTTGGTTTTTCTAACAAATGTTTGCTTTTCTTTTTCAGGATCTAGGCCTCGCACAGGACACGGCCACCAACACAAAGACTCCTGTCCCTCTCGGCTCCTTAGCCCATCAGATCTACCGTATGATGTGCGCTCGCGGTTATGCCAATAAAGATTTCTCCTCCGTATTCCAGTTCCTGCGTGAGGAGGAGGAGGGCCAGTAACTTCAGCCTCCCCCCGTCCACAGCCTGGCCAGGCCTGGCCCTGCACAGGACTAACATAGCTTAGTTAGGGTGCATTTCGCCCTGAGGACTTTCTTTTTCAAAGTTGTAAAAGACATGAAACCAAGAGCGCTCCAACACACCGTGACCGATCATGTGAGCACTTTTCTCCTATTGGAAGTCCTGTTTCCTGTGGGATCTAGCCTGTACTTTTAAATGCAGCACTCAGATCAGCGGATCCAAAAGATTAGTAGACTGTCAAGCAATGGCAGCTCTTCTTAGGGTCCGCTGGGAATCTTTCTAGTTAAGATGTAGCTCTCATATTTATCTATTGTCTATCGTTTGTAATCATTTCTTTATGTTGCCGTTTTTTTCTCTTTACGGGGTTACTTTTCATGACATTGTAAATGTTACTTTGGGGTAAGAGCTTTCAGATCACATATCCTGTTAGGAAATAAAAACAAATGGAGATGTCTTCAACTTTGTGAACAATGAATTTACCACCTTTTTAAAATGTCATTCATTTTTGCATCTGGATGTTAACTTGACCTTTTTAAATGTATAAAATATGAACGGATTTGTACCAAGCAACTGGAAGCACCACATGTATTCAATGATTTGTTTTTGTAACGACAAACTTTTTTTTTTAAATTATTTCCA